>NW_027361784.1:5677500-6122500 GCF_039654945.1 Dendrobates tinctorius
AAAGTTTAATGGGGTTGATAAAGGACCCCTTAACTCTCATAAACTTCACTAGAAAGGACCATGAGCAAAGGCAGCCAATTCTTCTATACATGTCTGCTTGGGGGTTGCTTACCAATATTTTTGGCCAAGGACTTTAACCAACCAGACAGAATTGGAGATAAGGAGGTGGTACTCTGAATGATTCTGTAAAGCCTCGTGCACGAGACCACTGTATGTATAAGACATTACATTGCTCGGTTCCAGCTTTTTCTCGTTTCCCTGTACACTATTTGATATTAATATTTGCGGTGGTCGATATCCTCGTATAGATACATAACTCCTGCTCCCCACTATAACGAAATAAATACAAATATAGATAACGATTTCCAATGGCTTCAGGTGATAAATGCAATTCTGTAAACTGTCACCTCTCTATCATACAAGTGAAGATGATTTCCATGTAATATATGCAATGTATTGAAAAAATCTGCGGCATACGTGGAGAATAAATCAAATTGTGTAAAACTGCATGATAAAACAATAATAAGGCTTTATCAAAAGTCTATAATAAACAGGATACTATTAAATGCACAATGTTAATAACCTTATTGTAGGTCAGATTTTCCCGCTGTTCTTTTTGGTAAGTCCAGCAATCTTTCTGATTTTGTATGCGCGGTTGATGAATGCTCACCATAGAGGCAGGGTAAGGGCACCATTACGTTCCCCTCCAATAAAATGATTTCCACATACAAGAAAGGCAGACCGATTATTCTGATCACGGCTTGCTCAGAGTTTGATCAGAGTGTGGTCAGAGTTTCACCAGTTTTTCTCATACGTGGAGAGAATAAAAATGTCTCCATCTTCTCCTTTCTGACAGTCTGTGAAAATTGGACCACACTCGGATGACAAATCTTTCATGGAGCCATAGACGTACATTGCTGATTTTGATCAAAATCGGACATGTCTCCAATATGTCCACGGACTACTCGTTTTACAATTCTTTCATGGAGCCATAGACTTACATTGCAGATTTTGATTAAAATCGGACATGTCTCCAATATTTTCTGTGTACCATTAAGATGCATGCTTCAGACAAACAGGACCTGAAGCATGTGACTACCAAGGGGCAGAGCCGGCCACAGGTCTCTCAGAGGAATCAGGAGCAGAGAGAGATTGCTTCAGGCCAGATAGGACCTGAAGCACCTGACTGTTGGGGGCATGGCCCAACATTCGTATGAAAATAATTTGCCAAGATTTCATAGAGAATTGAATTTTGCATTTTATTATTAGTACTTTTAATGTAATAAATAGTCACCATATGTCTTACAGATGTCAAAAAAGACGTGAGAGGCAAAGAGATATAGAACACTATACGGGTGAAAATTAATTCGACTTTTTTCTGGATGAAAATCTATTTTTCATACACTTGACTGAATATATCCTAATAAAAATTGGTATATACTAAGGTTATGTTCCCACATTGAGTTTTGGTGAGTTTTTGATGCTGTATTTTGCAGTCCCAGTAAAGTGGATGTTACTTATAGAAATATCATGGCCACTGAGCTTTTTTTTGCGCTATGTAAACTAACCTGCGGGGCGTATATTAAGTCCACAACAAGTCAATTTCTTTTGTGGATACGCTGAGTTTTATGTGCTGATTTTGTCCGTAAAATTGCAGTGGATGCGGAAAATCCTTAGGTAAAAAAGGACCAAATACTGAACGTGAGAACGTTGCCTTAGCTGAAAGTGCTGCAGAAAATCAGCAAAACCAAAACCTCACCAACTGGTGATCATGGGAACATAGTCTAAGGGGCCCGACATTTTAGAGATATGGCCACATTCACACATTCATGGCCTCATTCATACTATCAATATTAGGTCAGTATTTTATATCATTATTTGTAAGCCAAAACCAGGAGTGGGTGATAAATATAGAAGTGGTGACGGGTTTCTACTTTTCCCCTGATTGTTCCACTCCTGGTTTTGACTTACAAATACTGATGGAAAATACTGACCGAATACTGAACGTGAGAATGTGGCCTAAAAGTGGGTATCTCAGAAGTTTTTTTCTGGAATGTGATGCTGGGGTGCATTAACCATAATCAGCGTTAGGTCTCATTCTGATGTCCATGTTTTCTCTCAAACATAAAAATACTGTACATTGTTCATCGATGTCTTGGTTACGAGTTCCATCAGCTTCAGTTTATAGCATCAGTGTTTGGTCAGTGTCACTTTATACCATCAGTGTTTGGTCAGTGTCACTTTATACCATCAGTACTTGGACAGTGTCAACTTATACCATCAGTGTTTGGTCAGTGCTACTTTATACCATCAGTGTTTGGTCAGTGCCACTTTATACCATCAGTGTTTGGTCAGTGCCACTTTATAACATCAGTGTTTGGTCAGTGTCACCTTATACCATCATTGTTTGGTCAGTGTCACTTTATACCATCAGTGTTTGGTCAGTGCCACTTTATACCATCAGTGTTTGGTCAGTGCCACTTTATACCATCAGTGTTTGGTCAGTGTCACCTTATACCATCAGTACTTGGACAGTGTCACCTTATACCATCAGTGTTTGGTCAGTGCCACTTTATACCATCAGTGTTTGGTCAGTGTCACTTTATACCATCAGTGTTTGGTCAGTGCCACTTTATACCATCAGTGTTTGGTCAGTGCCACTTTATACCATCAGTGTTTGGTCAGTGTCACCTTATACCATCAGTACTTCGACAGTGTCAACTTATACCATCAGTGTTTGGTCAGTGCCACTTTATACCATCAGTGTTTGGTCAGTGCCACTTTATGCCATCAGTGTTTGGTCAGTGCCACTTTATACCATCAGTGTTTGGTCAGTGCCACTTTATGCCATCAGTGTTTGGTCAGTGCCACTTTATGCCATCAATGTTTGGTCAGTGCCACTTTATACCAGCAGTGTTTGGTCAGTGCCACTTTATGCCATTAGTGTTTGGTCAGTGCCACTTTATACCATCAGTGTTTGGTCAGTGCCACTTTATACCATCAGTGTTTTGTCAGTGCCACTTTTTTACCAGCAGTGTTTGGTCAGTGTCACTTTATACCATCAGTGTTTGGTCAGTGTCACTTTATAACATCAATGTTTGGTCAGTGTCACTTTATACCATCAGTGTTTGATCAGTGTCACCTTATACATCAGTGTTTGGTCAGTGTCACCTTATACCATCAGAGTTTGGTCAGTGTCACCTTATACATCAGTGTTTGGTCAGTGCCACTTTATACCAGCAGTGTTTGGTCAGTGTCACTTTATACCATCAGTGTTTGATCAGTGTCACCTTATACATCAGTGTTTGGTCAGTGTCACTTTATACCAGCAGTGTTTGGTCAGTGTCACTTTATGTCATCAGAGTTTGGTCAGTGTCACCTTATACATCAGTGTTTGGTCAGTGTCACTTTATACCATCAGTGTTTGGTCAGTGTCACTTTATACCATCAGTGTTTGGTCAGTGCCACTTTATGCCATCAGTGTTTGGTCAGTGCCACTTTATACCATCAGTGTTTGGTCAGTGCCACTTTATGCCATCAGTGTTTGGTCAGTGCCACTTTATACCAGCAGTGTTTGGTCAGTGCCACTTTATGCCATTAGTGTTTGGTCAGTGCCACTTTATATCTGCAGTGTTTGGTCAGGGCCACTTTATACCATCAGTGTTTTGTCAGTGTCACTTTATACCATCAGTGTTTGGTCAGTGTCACTTTATAACATCAGTGTTTGGTCAGTGTCACTTTATACCATCAGTGTTTGATCAGTGTCACCTTATACATCAGTGTTTGGTCAGTGTCACCTTATACCATCAGAGTTTGGTCAGTGTCACCTTTTACATCAGTGTTTGGTCAGTGTCACTTTATACCAGCAGTGTTTGGTCAGTGTCACTTTATACCATCAGAGTTTGGTCAGTGTCACCTTATACATCAGTGTTTGGTCAGTGTCACTTTATACCATCAGTATTTGGTCAGTGTCACTTTATAACAGCAGTATTTGGTCAGTGTCACTTTATACCATCAGTGTTTGGTCAGTGCCACTTTATGCCATCAGTGTTTGGTCAGTGTCACTTTATACCATCAGTGTTTGGTCAGTATCACTTTGTACCATCAGTGTTTGGTCAGTGTCACTTTATACCATCAGTGTTTGGTCAGTGTCACCTTATACCAGCAGTGTTTGGTCAGTGTCACTTTATACCATCAGTGTTTGGTCAGTGCCACTTTATGCCATCAGTGTTTTGTCAGTGCCACTTTATGCCATCAGTGTTTGGTCAGTGTCACTTTATACCAACAGTGTTTGGTCAGTGTCACTTTATACCATCAGTGTTTGGTCAGTGTCACTTTAAAACAGCAGTGTTTGGTCAGTGTCACTTTATGCCATCAGTGTTTTTTGTCAGTGCCACTTTATACCATCAGTGTTTGGTCAGTGTCACTTTATACCATCAGTGTTTGGTCAGTGCCACTTTATGCCATCAGTGTTTTGTCAGGGCCACTTTATGCCATCAGTGTTTGGTCAGTGTCACTTTATACCAACAGTGTTTGGTCAGTGTCACTTTATACCATCAGTGTTTGGTCAGTATCACTTTATACCATCAGTGTTTGGTCAGTGTCACTTTATACCATCAGTGTTTGGTCAGTGTCACTTTATAACATCAGTGTTTTGTCAGTGTCACTTTATACCATAGAATCATAGAATCATAGAATTGTAGAGTTGGAAGGGACCTCCTGGGACATCTGGTCCAACCCCCTGCTCAAAGCAGGATTTGCTAAATCATCCCAGTCAGATGTCTGTCCAGCCTCTGTTTGAAGACTTCCATTGAAGGAGAACTCACCACTTCTCGTGGCAGCTTGTTCCACTCATTGATCACTCTAACTGTCAAAAAGTTTTTTCTAATATCTAATCTGTGTCTCCTCCCATTCAGTTTCATCCCATTGCTTCTAGTCTTTCCTTGTGCAAATGAGAATAAAGTTGATCCTTCTACAATGTGACAGCCCTTTAGATATTTGTAGACAGCTATTAAGTCTCCTCTCAGTCTACTCTTATGCAAACTAAACATTCCCAAATCCTGCAACCTTTCCTCATAAGACAGGGTTTGCAGACCGGTCACCATTCTGGTTGCCCTTTTCTGAACTTGCTCCAGTTTGTTGATGTCTTTTTTAAAATGTGGTGCCCAAAACTGGACACAATATTCCAGATGAGGTCTGACCAAAGAGGAGTAGAGGGAAATAATGACTTCACGTGATCTAGACTGTATGCTTCTGTTAATACATCCTAGAATTGCATTTGCCTTTTTTGCTGCTGCATCACACTGTTGACTCATATTCAGTCTGTGATCTATTAGTATACCCAAGTCTTTTTCACATGTGCTGTTGCTTAGCCCTATTCCTCCCATTCTGTATATGCTCTTTTCATTTTTATTTCCCAGATGTAGTACTTTGCATTTTTCCCTGTTAAAAACCATTCTGTTAGTTGCTGCCCACGTCTCCAGTTTATTTATATCTTTTTGAATCCTCTCTCTCTTCTCTAGTATTAGCTATCCCTCCTAGCTTTGTGTCATCAGCAAATTTAATCAGTTTACCCTCAATTCCTTCATCTAAATCGTTGATAAAGATGTTGAACAATACAGGGCCCAGGACAGAGCCCTGTGGTACCCCACTTGAGACATTCTTCCAACTGGATGTGCAGCCATTTACGACCACTCTTTGGGTCTGATCACTAAGCCAGTTATGAATCCACCTAACAGTTGCCTTGTCCATTCCATACTTAGTCATTTTTTCAATAAGGATTGTATGAGATACTTTGTCAAATGCTTTGCTGAAGTCAAGATATACTATATCTACAGCATTTCCTTGATCCATCCAATCAGTGATTCCGTCATAGAAGGAAATTAAGTTAGTCTATCATGACTTATTAGTTACAAACCCATGCTGACTCTGTTTAATCACTTCATTCTTATCCAGGTACTGACATACATGTTGTTTAATAATTTGTTCAAAGATCTTTCCTGGTATAGAAGTCAGACTCACCGGCCTATAGTTGCCTGGGTCCACCTTCTTCCCCTTTTTGAAGATAGGAACAACATTTGCTCTTCTCCAGTCTTCTGGGACTTCTCCTGTTCTCCAAGAATTTTCAAAGATTATGGAGAGGGGTTCAAAAATTTCTTCTGCTATCTCCTTCAGTACTCTGGGGTGTAATTCATCTGGACTTGGAGACTTGAATTCATTTAGGTTAGCTAAGTGTTTCCTCACTATCTTTCTGTTTATAGATATCCTGGATTCTTCTATTCCCTTAATAGGACAGTGAAGAACAGTTGATGTTACATTTCCTTTCTGAGAGAAAACAGATGCAAAATAGGAATTTAAAAGTTCGGCCTTCTCAACATCCTGTCTTACCATTTCATCATTTTCATCCTGTAAAAATCCTATAGCATCTTTGACTTTTCTTTTACTTTTGACATATCCCCAAAATCCTTTATTATTGCTTTTGACATATCTTGCAAGCCTCAATTCATTGTCAGCTTTAGTTAATCTGATTTGTGCCCTGCAGGTTCTGCAGACAGCATTATAGTCTTCTTTAGATATGCCTCCCTCTTTCCATTTTATAAACATTTTTTTCTTCCTTTTTAGCATGTGCTTAAGTTCTGTGTTCATCCATCCTGGTTTCCTTAAATGCTTCCTATTCTTCCCTCTTTTCGGAATTGTTAACAATTGTGCTTTGAGAATTTCATTTTTCAAGATTTCCCATCCTTCCTGGACATTTTTGTCTTTAAGGATATCCAGCCATTGGATCCCTCCAATTCTCTTTCTGAATCCCTTAAAATCTGCCTTTCTGAAATCTAACAGTGACGTCTGAGTCTTCACAGGTCTTCCTCCTCAGTGTTTGGTCAGTGTCACTTTACAACAGCAGTATTTGGACAGTGTCACTTTGTACCATCAGTGTTTGGTCAGTGTCACTTTGTACCAGCAGTGTTTGGTCAGTGCCACTTTTTTACCAGCAGTGTTTGGTCAGTGTCACCTTATACCAGCAGTGTTTGGTCAGTGTCACTTTGTACCATCAGTGTTTGGTCAGTGCCACTTTATGCCATCAGTGTTTGGTCAGTGTCACTTTATACCATCAGTGTTTGGTCAGTATCACTTTATACCATCAGTGTTTGGTCAGTGTCACTTCATAACAGCAGTGTTTGGTCAGTGTTACTTTATGCCATCAGTATTATGTCACTGCCACTTTATACCATCAGTGTTTCGTCAGTGTCAACTTATACCATCAGTGTTTGGTCAGTGTCACTTTATACCATCAGTGTTTGGTCAGTGCCACTTTATGCCATCAGTGTTTGGTCAGTGTCACTTTATACCATCAGTGTTTGGTCAGTATCACTTTATACCATCAGTGTTTGGTCAGTGTCACTTCATAACAGCAGTGTTTGGTCAGTGTTACTTTATGCCATCAGTATTATGTCACTGCCACTTTATACCATCAGTGTTTGGTCAGTGTCACTTTATAACAGCAGTGTTTGGTCAGTGTCACTTTATACCATCAGTGTTTGGTCAGTGTCACTTTATACCATCAGTGTTTGGTCAGTATCACTTTATACCATCAGTGTTTGGTCAGTGTCACTTCATAACAGCAGTGTTTGGTCAGTGTTACTTTATGCCATCAGTATTATGTCACTGCCACTTTATACCATCAGTGTTTGGTCAGTGTCACTTTATAACAGCAGTGATTGGTCAGTGTCACTTTATGCCATCAGTGTTTGGTCAGTGTCACTTTGTACCATCAGTGTTTGGTCAGTGTCACTTTATAACAGCAGTGTTTGGTCAGTGTCACTTTATGCCATCAGTGTTTTGTTAGTTTCACTTAATACCATCAGTGTTTGGTCAGTGTCACTTTATAACAGCAGTGTTTGGTCAGTGACACTTTATACCATCAGTGTTTGGTCAGTGCCACTTTATACCATCAGTGTTTGGTCAGTGTCACCTTATACATCAGTGTTTGGTGAGTGTCACTTTATACCATCAGTGTTTGGTCAGTGCCACTTTATACCATCAGTGTTTGGTCAGTGTCACCTTATACATCAGTGTTTGGTCAGTGTCACTTTATACCATCAGTGTTTGGTCAGTGTCACTTTATGCCATCAGTGTTTGGTCAGTGTCACTTTATGCCATCAGTGTTTGGTCAGTGTCGCTTTGTGCCTGCATTGTTTTGTCAGTGTCACTTTCTACCATCACTGTTTGGTCGGTGCCACTTTATGCCATCAGTGTTTGGTCAGTGCCACTTTATACCATCAGTGTTTGGTCAGTATCACTTTATGCCATCAGTGTTTGGTCAGTGTCACTTTCTACCATCACTGTTTGGTCGGTGCCACTTTATGCCATCAGTGTTGGGTCAGTGTCACTTTATACCATCAGTGTTTGGTCAGTGTCACTTTATGCCATCATTGTTTGGTCAGTGTCACTTTATGCCATCAGTGTTTGGTCAGTGTCGCTTTGTGCCTGCAGTGTTTTGTCAGTGTCACTTTCTACCATCACTGTTTGGTCGGTGCCACTTTATGCCATCAGTGTTTGGTCAGTGCCACTTTATACCATCAGTGTTTGGTCAGTATCACTTTATGCCATCAGTGTTTGGTCAGTGTCACTTTCTACCATCACTGTTTGGTCGGTGCCACTTTATGCCATCAGTGTTGGGTCAGTGTCACTTTATACCATCAGTGTTTGGTCAGTGTCACTTTATGCCATCATTGTTTGGTCAGTGTCACTTTATGCCATCAGTGTTTGGTCAGTGTCGCTTTGTGCCTGCAGTGTTTTGTCAGTGTCACTTTCTACCATCACTGTTTGGTCGGTGCCACTTTATACCATCAGTGTTTGGTCAGTGCCACTTTATACCATCAGTGTTTGGTCAGTGTCACTTTATACCATCAGTGTTTGGTCAGTGTCACTTTATACCATCAGTGTTTGGTCAGTGCCACTTTATACCATCAGTGTTTGGTCAGTGTCACTTTATACCATCAGTGTTTGGTCAGTGTCACTTTATACCATCAGTGTTTGGTCAGTGTCACTTTCTACCATCACTGTTTGGTCGGTGCCACTTTATGCCATCAGTGTTGGGTCAGTGTCACTTTATACCATCAGTGTTTGGTCAGTGTCACTTTATGCCATCATTGTTTGGTCAGTGTCACTTTATGCCATCAGTGTTTGGTCAGTGTCGCTTTGTGCCTGCAGTGTTTTGTCAGTGTCACTTTCTACCATCACTGTTTGGTCGGTGCCACTTTATACCATCAGTGTTTGGTCAGTGCCACTTTATACCATCAGTGTTTGGTCAGTGTCACTTTATACCATCAGTGTTTGGTCAGTGTCACTTTATACCATCAGTGTTTGGTCAGTGCCACTTTATACCATCAGTGTTTGGTCAGTGTCACCTTATACATCAGTGTTTGGTCAGTGTCACTTTATACCATCAGTGTTTGGTCAGTGTCACTTTATGCCATCAGTGTTTGGTCAGTGTCACTTTATGCCATCAGTGTTTGGTCAGTGTCGCTTTGTGCCTGCATTGTTTTGTCAGTGTCACTTTCTACCATCACTGTTTGGTCGGTGCCACTTTATGCCATCAGTGTTTGGTCAGTGCCACTTTATACCATCAGTGTTTGGTCAGTATCACTTTATGCCATCAGTGTTTGGTCAGTGTCACTTTCTACCATCACTGTTTGGTCGGTGCCACTTTATGCCATCAGTGTTGGGTCAGTGTCACTTTATACCATCAGTGTTTGGTCAGTGTCACTTTATGCCATCATTGTTTGGTCAGTGTCACTTTATGCCATCAGTGTTTGGTCAGTGTCGCTTTGTGCCTGCAGTGTTTTGTCAGTGTCACTTTCTACCATCACTGTTTGGTCGGTGCCACTTTATACCATCAGTGTTTGGTCAGTGCCACTTTATACCATCAGTGTTTGGTCAGTGTCACTTTATACCATCAGTGTTTGGTCAGTGTCACTTTATGCCATCAGTGTTTGGTCAGTGTCACTTTATGCCATCAGTGTTTGGTCAGTGTCGCTTTATGCCATCAGTGTTTGGTCAGTGTCGCTTTGTGCCTGCAGTGTTTTGTCAGTGTCACTTTCTACCATCACTGTTTGGTCGGTGCCACTTTATACCATCACTGTTTGGTCGGTGCCACTTTATACCATCACTGTTTGGTCGGTGCCACTTTATGCCAGCAATGTTTGGTCGGTGCCACTTTATACCATCACTGTTTGGTCGGTGCCACTTTATGCCAGCAGTGTTTGGTCAGTGCCACTTTATACCATCAGTGTTTCATTAGTGATTTTCACATAATAAATAATAATAAATGACCAGGTTTTTCTGTGCATTACAAAGCAGACAGCACATGGATAATTCTCCTGGACCCATAAACTTGTGTGGATAATTTTGATCCATGACACGGATCATATGTGGACACTGCTCTAAGAATTTTTTTGTCGAGACAGCCTGAAAAATAACATGGACTTGTGAATTGTACCATAGACCATAACGGGTGCATGTTCTATCCGTGAAAATCAAGGATATAACACATATGTGAAAAACAGATGTCTGAATGTGGCCTTTGTTTCACAGGAGTTCCGTATCTTGATAATTCGCCAAGGTGAATTGCACCAGGTGATTGCTCAGCTTCCTTTTCTTAATGGTAGAACAAAATAAATAACATATGTATAACATATATATACTCTTACTGGTAACATACTGATATATTTTAGAATCTTATGTGACCTCGGGTTCCCTATTGTGTCTCACTGAATGTTCTTTTAATATTTGGTCCTCCTTGCTAAAAACATAAATCTCTCCTGCCATAAATATTGTCTACCTTCAAAAGTTGAGGAAACAGCTCCTCTCATTTGACTAAAAGGCTGATGATTGATGGATGGGCTATATGGTGCTAATTTAATTACTGCCATACAGAGAAGGATCTGGCTGAACTTGATATTGAGAGAATCTTAGGACATTATAGAATGGCTGGAGGGGTTATGAACAAGTTCCTAAAATTAAGTTCATAAAGAGTACTGATCTAGGCCTCAAGATCTGTGCAAAAAGGAGATACTGACAATAGAGGGCCCCTGTGCATGAACTGTATATGGGTCCCCTCTTATCCCATAGTTCATCATAAAGTACCTAACTAGTTCTCTCTAACAATCCATCAGTAATTGCAAGCTCTGAAGTTTTATAAGCTTCATTTACACCAGGGGTGGGGAACAGATTTTTTGCAAAGGGCCGCTTGAATATTTATACCATCATTTGAGGACAAAATGATCAACTTAAAATGTATACTGCTATACTTGGTTCAACATTTGATTAACTCACCCCCAATGTGATGGCTGGATATTTTTTTGGGTGATGTGAGATTTCATGTGACATTGGTGATGTTGCTAATCACAACTGCTTTCCCAAGTTTGTGTCTATCTGGAACGCAGTTGACTTTAAAAAATTGCTCACAACAGTAAATTGTTCGAATCTAGATGCATATTCCACTGTATGTCTCCTCAAAAAGCAAAATTCATCACTGCTCACTTGAGATAGAGCTCAAACCATGGGAGGTCTGCTGTATACATCACATAGAATACACTGAGACTGCTGTATATATCACATAGAAGACAGTGAGACTGCTGTATACATCCCATAGAACACACTGAGACTGATGTATATATCACATAGGAGACACTGAGACTGCTGAACACATCATATAGGAGACACTGAAGCTGATGTATATACATCTTATAGGAAACACTGGGATTGGTGTATATACATCACATAGGAGATACTGAGACTGCTTTAAATACATCACATAGGAGACACTGAGACTGCTATGTATACATCACATAGAAGACATAAGACTGCTGTATATATCACATAAGAGACACTGAGACTGCTATATACATCACATAGAAGATGCTGTAACTAGTGTATAATTATATATATATTACACAGGAGACACTGAGATTGCTATATATCACATAGGAGACACTGAGATTGCTATATATATCACATTGAAGACATGAGTTGGCTACATACATCAAATAGGAGACACGAAAACTGCTGTACATACGTCACAGAGGAGACATAGACTTTTGTGTATACATCACATAGGTGACACCGAGACTGCTGTATATCTTCACATAGGAGACACTGAGACTGCTCTAAACATAACATAAGAAACCCTGAGACTGATATATATATATATATATATATATATATATACCAGTCCCATTTTATTCAATGTGCTATGCATACAGCAGTCCTAACACCTAGGAGACACTGTAGCTGGTGTATATACATCACAAAGGATTTACAGGCTCTTGTATTCATTACATAGGAAACAATGTGATTGCTTCCTTCATTGTTGGGATGATAGCGCATTTACTCCTCCCACAAAGAATGTTATTTTTGCTAGCACTGGCCAGAATTAGGATATAATCTTTCATTGGATGCGCCGCAGCGAACACTGTGTGTGCATAATCACTGTCAAGGGAGGAATTAAAGGGCTGGCTGACAAAACTGGGCTGGCTGCCCAATCTCTGCAATTCTCAGGAATCAGCCCTGGGGCTGGAAAAAATTACATCGGAGGTTCCCCACCACTGATTTACACTGAAAGGTAATCGTGAACAGGTGCTCTTAAGTACTGTTTGATTTTTAAGAACACTCATTTCACGATTATCTTTCAGCGTAAAAAGGCTGCAAATGAACATGTACAACTCTTGTTCATTGGGTAAAATGATCTTTTTCACAGTGTAAAACACCATTGTTCTCAATGGGGCATCGTGCAGTGTAAACAAGACTTGAACTGCCAAGAACCATGGAAGTCTATGTGCACTGAGTGTTGTATTAAGAATTTGCTCAGTGCCTATTGTTTACTATGGTATGCTTGTGTAAAAAGGCTATTAACTGCTTATCGGTAAAGGTTTGACAGTTGGAAGTTGCTTAGTGACACCGATCGCTCCTTGTTAAACTAACCCTATGCTTTTGCACACATGTGCAGGGCCGGTTTTAGGCAAAATGGTGTCCTAAGCAAAAAAGTGGGGCCCCAAATGCTAACATATTGCATATCACACAGAAGCATTTCGGTTGTAGTTACATGCGCTGAGTTCAGTCCGCTAAACAAGCGTGATCGACAATATTGAAATCGTTCAACAGTTGTTTCCCGGCCTCTTTCCACCAACTGAGAAAGAATGGTGGGGACAGAACGATCACTATTAGATCAATCTATTCCCATACAGTATCATGTTTTCCGCGGCACATCTACAGGTTACACCGGAGATGTGCTGCTGAGAACAATGATTTTTATTCCGGCATAAACAATCCAATCACTCGATCAATAGGCAGCATTTTGCATGTTTAGTATAATACACTCCATATTCCTCCATATATTATAATGTGCCCCTAGTCCTCCATATATTAAAATACACTCCTCAGTCCTCCATATATTAAAATATACTCCTCAGTCCTCCATATATTAAAATACACTACTCAGTCCTCCACATAGTATAATACACTCCTCATAGTGCTCCATATAATATAATGCACCGCCATAGTCATACATGTAGTACAATACACTTCCCATAGTATAATTCACCCCATATTTCTTCATATAGTAGAATGCATTCCCCATAGTCCTCGATACAGTATAATGCAGCCCACATATAGTATAATGCAGCCACCTCACAGAGTATAATGCAAGCGCCCCACAGAGTATAATGCAACCACCCCACAGAGTATATGTAACCCCCCATAGAATATAATGCAGCCCCCTCATATAGTCTTATGTATTCCCCTCATAGAGTATGATGCAATCACCCCTCATAGAATATAATAAATGTAATACAGCCCCCCACAGAATATAATATAGCTGAATAGAATATAATACAGCCCACCTCCCCATAGAATATAATGTAGCCCATCAAAGAGTATGATGCAATCCTTCCTCATAAAATCTAAAACAGCCCCATAGAATATAATTTAGCTCCCCATCGAATATAATACAGCTTACCTCCCCATAGAATATAATGTAGCCCCCCATAGTATATAAGACAGCCACATAGTATATAACACAGCCTCCCCATAGAATATAATATACCCCCAATAGTATATAACACATGCCACATAGTATATAACACAGCCCACATATAGTATATAACACAGCCCACATATAATATATAACACAGCCACATAGTATATAGCACAGCCCACATAGTATATAACACAGCCCATGGAGTATATAGCACTGCTACATAGTATACAACACAGCGGGAAAAACCAGGGGAAGAGTCTTGAGGAGATCATTTGCATATTCCCAGTGCCTTCTGGGATAAGTGAAGAGTCTCCGCGAGCTCAACGATCACTGGGTTTTGGCGGTTGCAGCTGAAAAGAGGAAATCGGAAAACCAGGGGAAGAGTCTTGAGGAGATCATTTGCATATTCCCAGTGCCTTCTGGGATAAGTGAAGAGTCTCCGCGAGCTCAACGATCACTGGGTTTTGGCGGTTGCAGCTGAAAAGAGGAAATCGGAAAAACCGAAGTTTGGCTCATCTTTCATCGTTTTTAAGAAATCTCAAGATGGAAGAGGCCAGGAGCCATTTGGTGAGCTGCATTTCTTGCTACATGTTCACAGATTTACCAGTGGAAAAGCCAAACTTCACATGCCACAAATGCAAGCTTGTGTCCCTGTTGGAGGAAAAGTTGCAAAATCTCGAAGAGAGGTTGGCTACGTTGAAGATCATTAAGGAAGGTGAAGAGTTCTTGGACAGAGCAGAATTATCTCTTCATGTTACAGAAAGAGAAGAAATTCGAAGTGCACCTGAAGAAACAGAGGAATGGAGACATGTGACCCAGAGAAGCAGGAGGATCAGGAGGCAGTCAGCACCCATACTGCTCAGAAACCAGTACCAGGCTCTCAAGCAGGAAAACGATGAAGAAATACATCAGGATAAGACTTTGCCAACAAACAGCAACCTTGTACGCCTTCAGAGTCCTCCTGGATGGAGAAAGAAAAATGTTGTGAAGAAGAAACGGAGAGTGGTGGTCATGGGGGATTCCCTGCTGAGAGGAACTGAGGCCGCTATCTGCAGACCGGATATAACTTCAAGAGAAATGTGCTGTCTTCCAGGTGCAAAAATTAAAGATGTGTCTGACAGGATATCAGGACTCTTCAGACCTACAGATGACTACCCATTCCTGCTACTACATGTGGGGACAAATGACACCGCAAGAAACGACCTGGAAACCATCTGCAGAGACTTTGAAGACTTAGGCAAGAAAGTGAAAGAACTGGGAGCGCAGGTGGTCTTCTCTTCCATCCTCCCAGTGGATGGCCATGGAACAAGGAGGTGGAATAAGATTCTGCAGGTGAACAACTGGCTACGTCGATGGTGCCGTCAGCAACGATTTGGATTTCTGGATCACGGAGTGAACTACTTATACGATGGACTACTTGCTAGAGATGGGGTGCACCTTACGAAGACTGGAAAGCATGTATTTGGAAGTCGCCTTGCTACACTTGTAAGGAGAGCTTTAAACTAGAACAACATGGGAAGGGAAGCAAAAGACCAGAAAAAGCCATACACCTGACAAATGCTATTGAGAACTCTGCTATTAGAAGTGGAAAGGAAGATCAAAGACGAAAGAATCTAATTAATAAAAATATTGGAGAAAGAGAAACCAATCACAAACTAAAATGTTTCTATACTAATGCACAAAGCATGGGCAACAAACAAGGAGAATTGGAACTACTAACACAGGAAAAGAAATATGATGTAATTGGAATCACTGAAACTTGGTGGGACAATACACATGATTGGAATACAAGACTAGAAGGATACAACTTATTTGCAAGAAACAGACTTGATAAACGAGGAGGGGGTGTCGCATTGTATGTTCGAAACGCGTATATCTGCACAGAGATTGAAGCTTCAGAGCCTGGGAGTTCTGTGGAAACTGTTTGGGTAAGAATACAAGGACAGAACAATGGAAAGGACACCATTGTAGGCATTTACTACAGGCCGCCTGTGCAAGCCGAAGATATAGATGAACTCTTTATGCATCAGATGGCCAAGTTTTCCAAAAAATATGACATAGTTGTCATGGGAGATTTCAACTATCCAAACATTTGTTGGGAATCTCTCTCAGGCAAAACTAACAGGTCAAGGAAATTCTTATCCTCTCTTGCTGACAACTTTATCTTCCAAAAGGTAGGGGAGAAAACAAGGGGAACTGCTACCTTGGATCTAATCCTTATAAACAGGGAGGAAATGGTTGAGGAGGTAAAAGTGGCTGGGACCCTAGGAGGTAGCGACCATGCTATTTTAGAATTTTGGATAACTAGAGGTGGAAGACCTGTGAAGACTCAGACGTCAAGGTTAGATTTCAGAAAGGCAGATTTTAAGGGATTCAGAAAGAGAATTGGAGGGATCCAATGGCTGGATATCCTTAAAGACAAAAATGTCCAGGAAGGATGGGAAATCTTGAAAAATGAAATTCTCAAAGCACAGTTGTTAACAATTCCGAAAAGAGGGAAGAATAGGAAGCATTTAAGGAAACCAGGATGGATGAACACAGAACTTAAGCACATGCTAAAAAGGAAGAAAAAAATGTTTATAAAATGGAAAGAGGGAGGCATATCTAAAGAAGAATATAATGCTGTCTGCAGAACCTGCAGGGCACAAATCAGATTAGCTAAAGCTGAAAATGAACTGAGGCTTGCAAGAGATGTCAAAAGCAATAATAAAGGATTTTGGGGATATGTCAAAAGTAAAAGAAAAGTCAAAGATGCTATAGGATTTTTACAGGATGAAAATGATGAAATGGTAAGACAGGATGTTGAGAAGGCTGAACTTTTAAATTCCTATTTTGCATCTGTTTTCTCTCAGAAAGGAAATGCAACATCAACTGTTATTCACTGTCCTATTAAGGGAATAGAAGAATCCAGGATATCTATAAACAGAAAGATAGTGAGGAAACACTTAGCTAACCTAAATGAATTCAAGTCTCCAGGTCCAGATGAATTACACCCCAGAGTACTGAAGGAGATAGCAGAAGAAATTTTTGAACCCCTCTCCATAATCTTTGAAAATTCTTGGAGAACAGGAGAAGTGCCAGAAGACTGGAGAAGAGCAAATGTTGTTCCTATCTTCAAAAAGGGGAAGAAGGTGGACCCAGGCAACTATAGGCCGGTGAGTCTGACTTCTATACCAGGAAAGATCTTTGAACAAATTATTAAACAACATGTATGTCAATACCTGGATAAGAATGAAGTGATTAAACAGAGTCAGCATGGGTTTCTAACTAATAAGTCATGTCAGACTAACTTAATTTCCTTCTATGACGGTATCACTGATTGGGTGGATCAAGGAAATGCTGTAGATATAGTATATCTTGACTTCAGCAAAGCATTTGACAAAGTCTCTCATACAATCCTTATTGAAAAAATGACTAAGTATGGAATGGACAAGGCAACTGTTAGGTGGATTCATAACTGGCTTAGTGATCGGACCCAAAGAGTGGTCGTAAATGGCTGCACATCCAGTTGGAAGAATGTCTCAAGTGGGGTACCACAGGGCTCTGTCCTGGGCCCTGTATTGTTCAACATCTTTATCAACGATTTAGATGAAGGAATTGAGGGTAAACTGATTAAATTTGCTGATGACACAAAGCTAGGAGGGATAGCTAATACTAGAGAAGAGAGAGAGAGGATTCAAAAAGATTTAAATAAACTGGAGAAGTGGGCAGCAACTAACAGAATGGTTTTTAACAGGGAGAAATGCAAAGTACTACATCTGGGCAATAAAAATGAAAAAAGCATATATAGAATGGGAGGAATAGGGCTAAGTGACAGCACATGTGAAAAAGACTTGGGTATACTAATAGATCACAGACTGAATATGAGTCAACAGTGTGATGCAGCAGCAAAAAAGGCAAATGCAATTCTAGGATGTATTAACAGAAGCATACAGTCTAGATCACGTGAAGTCATTATTTCCCTCTACTCCTCTTTGGTCAGACCTCATCTGGAATATTGTGTCCAGTTTTGGGCACCACATTTTAAAAAAGACATCAACAAACTGGAGCAAGTTCAGAAAAGAGCGACCAGAATGGTGACCGGTCTGCAAACCCTGTCTTATGAGGAAAGGTTGCAGGATTTGGGAATGTTTAGTTTGCAAAAGAGAAGACTGAGAGGAGACTTAATAGCTGTCTACAAATATCTAAAGGGCTGTCACATTGTAGAAGGATCAACTTTATTCTCATTTGCACAAGGAAAGACTAGAAGCAATGGGATGAAACTGAATGGGAAGAGACACAGATTAGATATTAGAAAAAACTTTTTGACAGTTAGAGTGATCAATGAGTGGAACAGGCTGCCACGAGAAGTGGTGAGTTCTCCTTCAATGGAAGTCTTCAAACAGAGGCTGGACAGACATCTGACTGGGATGATTTAGCGAATCCTGCTTTGAGCAGGGGGTTGGACCAGATGGCCCAGGAGGTCCCTTCCAACTCTACGATTCTATGATTCTATGATTCTATGATTCAGCGCACATAGTATATAACAAAACCCACATAGTATATAGCACAGCCCACATAGTATATAGCACAGCCACATAGTACATAGCACAGCCACGTAGTATATAGCACAGCCCACATAGGATATAGCACTGCCACACAGTATATAACACAGCCACGTAGTATATAACACATCCCGCATAGTATATAGTACAGCCATGTAGTATATAACACAGCCTCATAGTATACAGCACAGGCCGCATAGTATATAGTACAGCCCACATCTTCTCGCCCCGAGAATGGCCCCACAGTCCAGTACTCACTGTTATATTAAAAAAAAACATAACCCTCACGTCTCCTCGTGCCCGCGCTGCTGCCGGCTATGGTCTCAGCGGTTACACTGCCTGGTACACAGTGAGTGCGCGATAACGTCATCGCGCACCCGCCGTTTCAGAGGCAGAGTGGGGAATGATGGGAGAGGGAGCGTAGTATAGTTCAATGTGGCGGGGGGAGTCAGCGCTGCCTCACGGGTCCCATAGCGGCTGCATGATGTGCCGCTAGCTGGGGGCCCCTAGAGGAGCGGGGGTCCTAGGAAGCTGACTGGTCTGCCTGCCCCTAACACCGGCCCTGCACATGTGCAATCTAATTGATAGTGAAAAACTGATTCTTAGTGGGTTACTAAACTTTTGGGCCCCTGTGTGACTGCGCAGGTTGCACCAATGGTAAATTCACCCTGATCTGCACTGTGTTTCTGATGGTGATGGGAAAGTAAAGTTGAACAAACTACAGTAGATGGATTTTAGGTACAGTAGGTAATTTAGTCAGTGTGATTGGAGGGTAAGGAGAGAGATGGGCTCCTTCAATCACCTACTTTCAATGGTGAATACACAAAGCTACATGAGCTGTGGAGATGGAACCAGAAAGCAAAACCTTTAACCGGCAGTCAAATGTATACTTGCTAAAGCAGACTCCAAATTTCTTTTATGGGGTTTCCGTCAAATGTTTAAATCTGATGCCCGCTGTGTTTTTATTTTACACTGCGTAAACTGACCAGAGCGCATTTGCATGTCAATTTCTCTTGCGGGTACACTGAGCTTTCCCCATAGAATTGCACTAGATGCAGAGAATGCACAGGTAAAAAACGCATGCGAAAACTAAGAATGCATGTAAGCTGCAGATGACTGTATCAAAAAAGTGTTGTCAAAGAAAGGTGCAGAAATGCTGCAAAGTCAAAAACTTACCAAATCCTTATCATAGGAACGTAGCCTTAAAAGGTGCAGACTGTATTGTAAACAGGCAGATGAAAGTTGATTAAGAAATTCTTAAATACTTCTTAGACATTTTTCTTTATAGTTTGTTCAGAACTTAGAATCTGTATTTGTCTACGTTCTCCACATATATAGTAACAGTAAGTGAATTTTCAAAAATCTGGCAGATTTAGTATCAAAGTATCAAATTTTCTGGGTTAAGGGACTAAAACAAAATCAATCCTATAATAACAATAATGATAGCTGCTTGAAAAGCATCTCAGCATGCGCTAACCTCCTCTGTATGTCGGATGAGAGTCGCCTGTTCAAGTCTCTGGGTGCACATAGAATCTCATACGGTTCATCTGTGTAGCATCGGATTTTCATGGATACGTTGCAATTATTAAAGCAGGAAACTGTGATCTTGTAAATTTTATCTACTACTGAAGTATAAAAACAGATCCCATGTGGATGCCATACAGATCTGAAAAACAGACATACCGATGGCAAATGGATGACAATACTAATGAAAAAGAATTCTTCTTTCTGGATGGAATTAGGAAGATTTTTTAAATACTTGGGTGAACTTAACCAAACTCAGACATTTTTCTGAAATATCAGTGCTTGTTATGGGCTATACCTGAGGTTAAGTATTATCTGGTATTTGCAGTTGAGATCCATTTATGTATGTGTACTGGAATGGGCTGTAATACCAGTCGCAGCCATTGACAAGAGTGGCGCTGTTTCTGGAAAAAAAAAATATAACCTTTCCCAGTCTCACAATATCCCTTTAAAGTGAAGGTCTTTGAACATTCAATCTGCATACTGATGTATAAAATCGTTTCTTTTTTTGTTCTTACTGTATGTGCTATATTGTATCTTCTCGGGCTCCTTGGTTGCAATATTAGCAAGAATATGTTAAAGAGCTTTAATATTGATGACCTATTCTTATGATCTTGGGGGTCCGGTGGGGCAATGCTGTAATACTCAGCACAGCTGGCGTTCCTTGTACAATGCTTGAGTGTACAGAGCAATGAAGAGACCTCAACTGGAGAGCACTGTCTTCTTCAAGCTGCTAACCGGTGGAAGTGCTGGTAGACGGACCGCCACCAATCTAATATTGAATGAAGAGGCGGTTGAGCATACGCACTGCCGCTCCATTTGAGTGGAGATTACAGTCCTCCCTTCTAGCAATCAATCGAGGTCCTAGAAGGAGGCCCACTGATCTATGAGTTACTGCCAATCCCCTGAGTAGATGACCTCTACTTACCAGAAAAGCCTTCTACATCAACAGGGGTATAATTATCGGGGGTGTAGATATTGTTGGTCCTTACAGAATCTTGGGGCCAAGTAGTTCTCTGCCAGAAATGCGGAAATTGGAAACCAATATTTTCATTGACACATGGTAGATCTGGGAGAGACCAGCAATGGATTTTGGATTGGTGCCCTAGAGCCTCAATGCCCTGTATGTGAACAAGCACATAGCAAAGTTTACATAGAGTCCAAGTGGCAGTGCACGGAGATATATGGCTTTAGAATCTTGATCCTTATGACTTGTCCATGCTGCTGTATAGATGCTATTGGGTGCTACATACATAGAGATATTCTCCCCTAGTAGACACTATGCGACAATAACTCTATATCTGCGGCATCCAGTCAGCCATACTACCATGTTTTTCTTTATCCAACTTTATGTGATCCCTTTTATGACTCCATACAAAACAGAACTGTAGTAGGGCGGCATGCATGAGCCATTATATTTAGGTGCCATTCCAGAGTCGGGAAAAGCCGGGCTACATCTTCAGTGGTTGCAAGGATCAAGGCCATATTGGATGAGTCTAGTTTTCCCATAAGCTCAAATAATTAATAGGATTTTTACTAACTTGTGAGATAAGGATGATTCAAAGTCATAAATTTACTGTGATTTTTTTTTGTTGTAATTTTATCCATTGATTTATTAAAAGGCCGTAAAATATATTTAGTAAATTTCATTATTACATTGCAGAGGCCCCAATAAGACAATCTCATAGGAGGCCGACACAGACGGCCACATTTTTTGTAAGGAAGTTTGTGAAGCTGGAGAGAAGTCAGGGCTACAACTGGGTCAGGTGATAAGATGAGCACAAGAGAAAAGAGAAGGGCGCCTCTGATAAAAACTGATTGATTGATGTCTTGCTTTGCCACCATCACAAGCAGTTGACAGTTAGTTTGGGATCAGATGATTTGGCTTTTGCGATAGAAGAGGGCTCCGATAGGCAAAACCTGAAGGACAAAGAGGTCAGTCTCTGCGCTGTGTCAGCCTCCAGGTTGGAATGCACTGCAAGTATTTGCTGTAGCAAGTTTTTAAAGAAACAGGGAAGCACTGTCCAACTAAATATCCCCGTGTCTATATATGTATCTGCAATGTTCATAAGTTGTGCCGATTAAAAGCCCATTTAGACAAGCTGATAATGGGGATCGAGCATTTACTAGAATACTTGTTTGATGATGATTGACTTTTTAAGGCTGCGTTCACACGTTGCTGTTCCACCACGATCGAGGGGCAAAATTAAGACGTGTTAAGGCTTCGCTTCTCAATGGTGTTTTATTTTACTGCTCTGATTGGATTGCGATCAGAAGTAAAAGAAAGAGCAGCATGTAAGATTCAGATCAGTCAAACCCATATAAGTCTGTGGGTGCACGTGAAACATCGCACTGCACTTGGATATCACCCTAGTGCAGTGCGATTACCGCAGACGCTGGCAACAGAGGAGATGGAGAAATTAATTTCTTTGTCTCCTCCACACCTGTTCTGCAATCCTCTCATGCAGGAGGATCGGAGCACAGCATACTGACACTCGGTTCACGCTTTCAGCAGAGCAGGAGCCGAATGTCGTTAGCATATCGCATCTCATATGATACGCAAGTGTGACCCTGACCTTATTGTGAACAGTTAAGCAAGTTGAAGATGAATTGATCTCTAAAAGGACTAAAGTTACAGATGGCTCATTTCCTTTGTATTTTAGGCCAAATAAAAAATCTTTTACATGCTAAAATTTTCAAAAATTAAAACGGGCAGATGCAAATGTTTAGGCACCCTGCATGTTTAGTACGTAGTGGCATCCCCTTTTGCAAGTATCACAGCTGGTAAATGCTTTTTGTAACCAGACAAGAGTAATTCAATTCTTGTATGAGGGGGTTTTCATTCCATTCTTCCTTGGAAAATTCTTCCAGTTCTGTGAGATTCCAGGGTCGTTTTGCGTCCTCTGCTATTTTGAGGTCTAGCCACAGATTTTCAATGATGTTCAGATCAAGGCACTGTGAGGGCCATTATAAAACATTCAGCTTGCACCTTTTGAGGTCATCTATTGTGGATTTTGACTTGGGTTTAGGATTATTATCCATTTGTAGAAAGCATCCTCTTTTTCAACTTCAGGGTTTTTTTTACATTTTTACTGATGGTGTTATGTTTGCATCAAGAATTTGTTGAAATTTCATTGAATCCATTCTTCCCTCTACCCGAGAAATGTTCCCCATGCCATTGGCTGCAACACAACCCCAAAGCATGATTGATCCACCCCCATGCTTAATTGTTGGCGAGGTGTACTTTTATTGAAATTCTGTGCCCTTTCTTCTCCACACATACCTTTGATCATTGTGGCCAAATACTTCTATTCTAACCTCATCGATCCACAGGAGTTGTTTCCAAAATGCATCAGGCTTCTTTAGATATTCTTTTGCGTACTTTTGATGCTGAATTTTACGGTGAGGATGCAGGAGAGATTTTCTTCTGATGACCCCTCCATGACGACCATATTTGTGCAGGTGTCTCTGATCAGTAGATCAATGCACCACAATTCCAGAGTCAGCTAAATCTTTCTGAAGGACTTTTGTATTCAAGTGGGTGTTCTGATTTGCCTTTCTAGCAATCCTGCGAGCAGGTCTCACAGAAATTTTGTTTGATCTTCCACACCTTATATTGACCTCCACTGTTACTGTTAAATGCCATTTCTTAATTATATTTTGAACTGAGGAAAGAGCAACTTGAAAACACTTTTCTATCTTTTTATAGCTTTCTTCTGCCTTGTGGGCCTCCATCATTCCATCATTTTCATTTTCAGAGTGCTAGGCAACTGCTTATAAGAACCCACGGCTGCTATTCTTTTGGCACAAGGTTATAGGAGGCTGGGTTTTTATAAAGCTTGGAAATTTGCATCACCTGGCTTTCTTAATGATGATGGTGAAAAAGCCATGACTAACAGGTTAATTAAGGTCTGAAGTCTTGGTCAAAGTTAGCTGAGCACACAAATCTCCAATGGTGACTAAACTTTTGCATCAGCCCATTTTTCCTCTTTGTAATTTTTAAAACGCAAAAGATGAAAAAAAAAAAAAATAAATAAAAAAAAAAAAATAAAAAAAAAAAATATATATATATATATATATATATAAAATTTGTCTAAAATAAAAAGGAAATGCATCCTCTTATAACTTTAGGCCTTTAGGCCTAATAATTTCATTTTATTTTAGCTTATTTAACTGTCCACAATGACATTAATTTTAACCAGGGGTGCCCAAACGGTTTCATGCCACTATATATGGCTGATCGTCATGCATCATAATGGCTGAAGTTGACAGGTGAAAATACAACTTAAAGGGGATGTCCAGGCTTGGGGTTGAAGTCTGTAGTCATTCTATGTGAGTGCAGACTTGTAAATCCTCAAAGCGAGCTCGCACATAATGCACTGCCAGGATTCTCCGTTGCTGGTGCTGGGAGCGGGCGGGTGCATGACCGCAAACTTGTAATTTGCATACATGCAGTCACATGCTGATTAGACGTGTGTGACCTTGCTCAATGCATCTAGTCGGAATGTGGTTAGAAGTTTACAAATCACATACTCGCTCCCCACCCTTCAACGGAGAATCCTGACAGCATGCACTGTGCGCTGTGAGAATTCACCAGTCTGCCGTCACAGAGTGCCTGCAGACTTGATGCTCAGGGCTGGACTAAACTCTTTAACAAACTTTGCATTGCCAGATCCAACTCCTCTACATCTCTATATATCATTAGACACAGATGGCCTGTGATGTATGCTGGAGAAGCGAGAAATTATTCTTAATGGCAAAGATAAATGAATGAAGGTCATTCCAAAACTCCTTTATCTGTGGTGTTATAAAGTGTGATACCTGGAAAGGATTTTGCTCTTGAAAAGATAAACTTTATAGGAAACTTTGGGACACCTATAGCTGCTAAAGTCATGTGTTCACATGCTGTAAGCAATACTTTGGCCTCCCCATTACTAAATATAAGACATATTTAACATGTTTAGATGCCATCTTATTGACGTGTTTAGATGCCATCTTATTGACTTGCACATAAGCGTATGTTTCCTGAACGTTGTTCTGACGTTTTTCATAGAATCGTAGAGTTGGAAGGGACCTCCTGGGCCATCTGGTCCAACCCCCTGCTCAAAGCAGGATTCGCTAAATCATCCCAGTTAGATGTCTGTCCAGCCTCTGTTTGAAGACTTCCATTGAAGGAGAACTCACCACTTCTCGTGGCAGCCTGTTCCACTCATTGATCACTCTAACTGTCAAAAAGTTTTTTCTAATATCTAATCTGTGTCTCCTCCCATTCAGCTTCATCCCATTGCTTCTAGTCTTTCCTTGTGCAAATGAGAATAAAGTTGATCCTTCTACAATGTGACAGCCCTTTAGATATTTGTAGACAGCTATTAAGTCTCCTCTCAGTCTTCTCTTTTGCAAACTAAACATTCCCAAATCCTGCAACCTTTCCTCATAAGACAGGGTTTGCAGACCGGTCACCATTCTGGTCGCTCTTTTCTGAACTTGCTCCAGTTTGTTGATGTCTTTTTTAAAATGTGGTGCCCAAAATTGGACACAATATTCCAGATGAGGTCTGACCAAAGAGGAGTAGAGGGAAATAATGACTTCACGTGATCTAGACTGTATGCTTCTGTTAATACATCCTAGAATTGCATTTGCCTTTTTTGCTGCTGCATCACACTGTTGACTCATATTCAGTCTGTGATCTATTAGTATACCCAAGTCTTTTTCACATGTGCTGTCACTTAGCCCTATTCCTCCCATTCTATATATGCTTTTTTCATTTTTATTGCCCAGATGTAGTACTTTGCATTTCTCCCTGTTAAAAACCATTCTGTTAGTTGCTGCCCACTTCTCCAGTTTATTTAAATCTTTTTGAATCCTCTCTCTCTCTTCTCTAGTATTAGCTATCCCTCCTAGCTTTGTGTCATCAGCAAATTTAATCAGTTTACCCTCAATTCCTTCATCTAAATCGTTGATAAAGATGTTGAACAATACAGGGCCCAGGACAGAGCCCTGTGGTACCCCACTTGAGACATTCTTCCAACTGGATGTGCAGTTTTGGCCACCTGTGGTTATTGGAGGGTTTTCTCATTGTTTTTGTGAAGTATTTTTACTGAAATTTTCCTGTAATTTTTTCACTCAACTGAATAATGAAGAAACTGCTAGCGCAAATGTCTCTTTCCTACTGTGCAGGTATTGCAGGACCTTAGGTATCCATGGTTGCGACCACTGATATAGTGACAGTTAATTAGCTAGTTTGCTAGTGGTCGTAACCATGGACACAAAAGGTCCTGCAATGTCTGCACATGAGAAAAGAGACATAGCTAATCAGAAAAACTATACCACATTTCTAATTGGAGGTATTTGCTAATAGTATTATTACACCTACTACATATTGGGATACGGTCTTTGAGATGGTAATACCTCTCTAATGGGTGCAGAAATTCTGCAAAATCAAAAAACTCACCGAACGCTCATTGTAGGAATGTAGCCTTAAAGTGTGGCAAAAGCAAAAAATAAAAAAGGCAGCTGATAGTGCATTTAATATTTACCTATTGAGCCAAACCTTTTTATTGCAAAATATTGCAAAAATAAAAACTGAAAAACTGTCCCCTCAAAATGGAGCGTTTTTATCTAAAAAATGCTGTTTTCCAGAGAAACACCTTTTTGATTCATCTGAACAATGAGATTTTCCCAAGAGGAGAATTTGTTTCTCTCTGATGTAAAAATAAAACAAATGAGAAGGCAAATGAATGCGGCCGTAGCTGGCGTTTCTGGGGCAGCGCACCAGGCGGAGTGCTGGCGCCTGGTAAACGTGGCATTCTTAGAGGAGATGCATTCAGCGATGTCATAAAGGGAAAATGTTATATGGGACGCGGAGAGCAATGAAAATCACAGATCTGACATACTTTATGTATTATATGTAATGGCGTGATTGAACGCGGCTCAGATTTCTCTTGTGTGGCATTATGGAGGCACTTAGGAAATTGGAACATAATTACATAGGCTGAAAATAGACACAGGTCAATCAAGTGCATCCTTTCTCAATCAGTTATACATTCTCGATCACTAGATTATTTATGACCCACAATGGTTATGAGAAAAGCATCCAGCCCTTTTACAAATGCTGATATAATGTCTTACATTACTGCCTATTCCACAGTCTGACTACACTAACTGCAGAGAACCCTTTCCTATGTAGATGTCAGAATCACCTTTCCTCCACACATAATGAATGTCCTCTTCAAATGGGATAGTCCCAGTGAACAAAGTACATTTTAAATAATAGATGTTTGAATAATAATAACTTTCACAATTGGATGTGTTAAAAAAATGTTCCTGTGCTGGGATAATCTTATAAATGTGCCCCTGCTGTGTACTGTGTAATGGCTGTGTCTGACCGTGCAGGAACATGGTCTGATCATACCACAGCTCCTGGGCAGGGGAGGAAGGAAAAGAGTATACAGACATTACAGCATGGGATCACAGCTTTCGGTGAGGTAAACCATTGCTTGAAAACAGGCAGTGAAATGTTTTACCTCACAGAAAGCAGCATCTGTGATCCCCTGCTGTCCTGTCTGTATACTCTCTTTTGCTTCCTCTCCTGCCCAGGAGCTGTGGTATGATAAGACCATGTCCCTGCATGGTCAGACACGGCCATTACACAGTACACAGCAGGGACACATATATAAGATTATCTCAGCACAGGAACATTTTTTTTAACAGATTTCATTGTGAAACTTATTATTATTCCAAGATCTATTGATTAAAAATCCTGGACATGTGAACTGCCCCATAGACTATCACAGGTACGAGTGCTATCCATGCAGATTTGTGATGCTGATTTAGGATTCAGACGAGCATAAGAAAAATCACTTGTTTTTCTGCTGTTTTTCTTCCTCACTTTGTCATTTGTAGGTCCAGTTTTTGACAGTCGTTTGCCTTTTTTTTTTTTACGTCTGCGATTAAGAAACTAATAAAAGGCCTAATAAAGTTTTCCATGTAGTTTTTGTACAGATGCCGCACGGATGGTGTCATGGCATCTTTTTTATTTTTGGCATCTATTGAGTTTTGAGTCTGATCTAAAAAAAAAAAAAACAGAATACGCTGGTGCATGATGCGTTTTTTTTTTTTTTCATAAGGTCAATCAGTCTGTGTGTAAAAATGGTGAACTTGAACTATCCATTTCACACACTTCGGACCGTGTGCTAGTCATTTTACACACACACAGCACCGTAAAGAAAAATGCACTCATCTGAACCTGGCCTAAGTGTTCTGACCAGTGGAGCAGATGTCTAAGGCCGCTCCTATACTGATGCATGTGCGCCATTGCGTAGTTGTTACTGATGCGTTAATAATTAGTTGCAAAAGAGAATGATAAAATTTGCAATGATTTCACCAGAATTGTAGGAACTGTTATAAAATGTGAATATCGATGGAGAATTTGTACACGGGAGCGCATTGAATAAACTCTCTGTGGGTGAAGAATGGATTCACAGCCAGGTTGCTTTCCAACAATAGCGGATTTTACCAGCATTTTATTTTGTGTATTTTACGAGACGCAGACTTCCTCTGTTGATAATCTCATTTGTATCACACAATCAAATTCTCATAATTATGACAACCTATTTTCCTATTGAGTTTCCTTCCCTTCCCAACATTCACGCAAAAATAATGAAGATCTTTCTATGGAAGTATTTTACCTGTTGCTAATGCTGCAAAAGTGAATTAATGAGGATGGAATGTGGGGGAGGCGAGATCCTTAGCTAATTATGGGACGATTGTATAACCAAAGATCTAATCATTCAATCAAACACCTATTTTTTAACAAAACTTTAAATGGGATTTATTGAGAACCGGTCATCAGGTTAAAAGTGTCCGGTTGTTATTTTATTCCCGCTGCTCCGCGGAGTATTCAATTTTTCCTCTTTTTTGAAATCTAACACATGGCTCCAGAGATATGGGCATTATCATGGAATGTGCCAAATATGCCAATATTTAGAGTTTTTGCCCAGGGAGTGTGGATCACTGAGTAGACAAAAGTCACCCCTACAGAGAGTCCTCTGAGCAATGCCCCCTAGTAAAGACCATAAGCATTAGCACTAAATAAAAAGGCCCATATCTCTGGAATCGCACAATGGATGTTAAAGAAGAAAAAAAAGCAGAATACTCAGAGGGACCAGGGGGAACAAAATCAGAGCAAAGCAGGCTATTTGGACCAGTTGACAGTTTTTCTTTAAAGAGGTTGTCGACTATGTTATCATTGATGACCAATCCTTAGGATAGGTCATCAATGTCTGATCGGTTGGGGTCCAACACCAGGCAAACCCGCCAGTCAGCTGTTATCGGTGGTGGTGTTGGTGGCCGCCAGCTGGAAATACTCACTTGCGGAGCAGGGCGTTTTCTGATAATGGCCGCCAGGTGGTACTACATATTCTGCCTCGTCCACTATCGGAGGAAGGCCAGCTCCTCAAGACTCAGATGTCATCAGGCAAGTTCAATGTTTTCCACAGATTCATTGACTTGCATGGCAAAGTGCGATCCAAATATAAGATCAAACTTTGGCTCTGTCCAAGGAAAAAAAATTGGACGTGTTCATGGCTCAACAGTCTGGGTCTGGTCTGGGTGCGAGCCAATACTTTATTGGATCTCAATAGGACCGAAAATACTGCCATCAGCAGTTGAGCAAAAACATTTCACAGGACCTGGATTCAGTGGCTGCTAGACCCGAGCACTGCAGTCCTCCTACTACCTGTGGCATACCAAGTACCTCTTATGATTAGTTGATCCAGTGTAATATAAAAAAGTTGTTGCATGATTTAGCGACCTACTAATCTTGTCTGGTGGCCATGATCTGCTGACTTGGCTCTGGACTTGGGTCCTGCTGATCTTTTTGGCCATTCCTAATGCATGTATCTCTTTGCCTGTCGTAACTTGGTCCATGCAGAATTCTGACTTCTATGTCAATTAATAGTTTGTGACCTAAGCACCACAGACTTATAATCTTACACCTGAAGTGATCCTTTCTTTGTGAACATGGTATCTGTGATGGATATATATACGGTAGTTTTGAGATAACTTTGTGTTTTCTGTGCTTTACCCCTTCACCCCCGAGCCTGTTTTCCCCTTCCTGACCAGGCCAAATTTTTCAATTCTGACCACTGTCATTTTATTAGGTAATAACTCTAGAACGCTTCAACGGATCCCATTGATTTCGAGAAAGTTTTTCAGTGACATTTTGTACTTCACGACAGTGGTAAAATTTGTTCGATATGACTTGCATTCATTTGTGAAAATATTGGAAATTTGGTGAAAATTTGGATAATGTTGCAATTTTCAAACGTTGAATTTTTATACCCTTAAACCAGAGAGTTATGTCACAAAAAATAATTGATGAATAACATTTCCCACATGTTTATTTTACATCAGCACAAATTTTGAAACATACTTTTTTTGGTTAGGAAGTTAGAAGGGTTAAAAATTGACCAACGATTTCTCATTTTTTCCAAAAAAATTTACAAAACCATTTTTTTTTAGGAACCACATCACATTTGAAGTCACTTAGGCTAGTTTCACACTAGCGCTAATTTCATGCAGCGCACGGTGCCGCAAAGCCCCGCCCCCTGCCGGCTCCCTGCCCGCCCCATCTGGTCATCGCCGCCTTCTATCGCACATGGATGCATGCGATCTGCGCACCCTATCTTTAGCATAGGGTGCGCAGATCGTGCGCTAGTAGGATTTTAGCGTGCGCTGCGCACTTTTGAAGTTGTGCGGAGTGCGCCAAAATGCAACATGCTGCGTTTGGCGCACACTGGCGCACCTTCAAAAGTGCGCAGCGCATGCTGAAATCCTACTAGCACACGGCCAGCGCACGATCTGCGCACCCTATGCTAAAGATAGGGTGCGCAGATCGCATGCGTCCAAGTGCGATAGTAAGCGGCGATGACCGGATGGGGCAGGCAGGGAGTCGGCAGGGGGCAGGGCTTAGCGGCGCCGTGCGCTGCATGGAATAAATGCTAGTGTGAAATTAGCCTTAGAGGGGTCTATGTGACAGAAAATGCCAAAAAGTGACACCACTCTAAAAACTGCACCCTTGAAGCTGATCAAAACCACATTCAAGAAGTTTATTAACCTTTCAGGTGCTTCACAGGAATTAATAGAATGTGGAAGGAAAAAAATAAACATTTAGCTTTTTTTCACAAAAATTTTACTTTAGAACCAATTTTTTTGATTTTTGCAAGGGTAACTGACCCTTCCTATTCATTTCTTGTGAACACAGGAAAAAAACTATTGTACTAGTGATCCTTCTGACCTCATCATTGATCGACGACCTGTTTACACAGGCCAGTAAACGATTGCTGATTGGCTTGATTATAGTCAAGCGGTGGTCATTACCGGCCCATGTAAATTGGCCCTAAATATGACTCATTGTAGATTTCATAAATCTGTTTACTGTAAAAAGAAAAACTGTTTTTGCTTTCCACAGCAACCAATCACAGCACAGCTTTCATTCTGTCACAGCCATTTATGAAATGAATGCTGAGCTGTGATTGGTTGACAAAGGCAATAATGTACTTTTTTTTTTTTTTTTTTTAGACCATTTTAATAAAGGCCATGAAATAATGTTTCTGCAAGCTGCAGATGGTGTGTATGATGCTCTGGTCACACTAATGTCATATACTGACAACATTCAGATTAATGCCAGTCCCAGTGTAGTTGACGGCAGGAATTAAGCTTATGTCTGGTATTCCTAGGCTGAGAGCACATTAAGTTTTCTTGGAGCAAGTTCAAAACAATAACTTTTCTGGAAACAGCTTTAGGGAATGCTCCTATTCGGGAAGTATTTACAGGAGTTTTTCATTTCTCGAAGTGGCGTCAAAGAGTTTTTGAACCGCTTTAGAATAGTTTATTTTTTTTTGCAATCTTCAGATTGGACAGTGCCTACTTTGGAGCAGATTTCGTCAGGAGTTCCTTCAAAAAAGTAACCTGCATCCTGATTTTTGTCTACCGTACATTTTTCCAAAACCTGAAGCGAAAACAAAAAAAGTTCAAAAGACTGAACATATGAACTGAAGGCTGTTTTTTCAGTACTTGTCATCATCAGCAAATCGCCTATTTGTAGGGGTGAGGTGCTGGCGATAACGATGATTTTACGCTAGGTAATACACGTTTTAGTAGTTGCCGGTATGTTTACCCCGGCGAATAATCGGGAACGAGTGCTCTTGATAATGCTTTATCGCCGGCGAGTCTCATAAAAGGGCCAATATTCTCATGATGTCTATATGCCGTAGGGCTTGCTCCCACTAATCGGGCGAGTGCTATCCAAAAATAGATCAGATTGCACTCGGCTGAATGGTAACCTGTGGGGCGGCTCACATTGGCGATTTTTTTCTCATGCCGATTCGGCAAGCAAAAACATATGTGCATCCGTGAATCGGAACGCACACAGCAATGCATGTCTAAGGGTGAATGTGAAACATCGCACTGCACTCGGATGTCACCCGAATGCAGTGTGATTCCCTCGGACGCCGGCGATGGAGTAGACGGAGAAATTAGTTTCTCCGTCTCCTCCGCAGCTGTGCCCCGATTCTGTCATGTGAAAGGATAGGAGCACAGAGCACTGACACTTAGTTCTCACTCGCAGCAGAGCAGGAGCCGAGTGTTATTAGCATATCTCTTCCGATCCTCTCACAATGAATGCTATACTCTAGTATGTTTCCGGCCTTAGAAGCCTGACGGTTAAATGCTCATTTGGTTGGCAGTGATCGCTTCCGACGCTACTATACACATGGGAAGAGGAGAAAAAGTCTCTGCCAAACGCCCCTGGCAGTGGTTTATCTAGCTGGAGAACAAAAGGAGCGAGCATTGGAAGTAAAGAGTCCTGAGCTTTGAACCCGATATCATTTGTTGGGTGAGAAATTTGGTAGGCCCCATAAACATTAGATGGATGGCTGGTCTTTCCACAATCAGTGGGTTTTGGCTGATATATATGTCACAAAACAGAAGAAAATCCAGCTCAACAAACTTGTGAACAAACTTTATTCACTGAAATTTCTTAGTAGAGGCTAAAACAGAATCAGTGATAGAAGTTACATCATGATCATGATTAAGAGTGCGTAGTCACCTGAAACGCGTCGATGTGGCATACCATGTAACTTACATCGCTGATGCTGTTTTATCCTCTACTGAGCACTTTCAGTGAATAAAGAAAAAAGTTTGTTCACAAGTTCCTTGAGCTGGATTTTCTTCTGTTTTATGATTGCTCCACGCCTTGACGCAGCGTTTCCTGGGTTCCGAACACCTAAGGATGTCTTTTATGGTGAGCTGGACTCATTTCTGACTTATATGTACCTACCCTTCACTATTCTTTTGCCTATGGTAAGGAAATCATAATTGACGACCCATCTTTAGGGATAGAACAGACGACCGTATTATCGGTCTGAGTGTGATTCAACAAAAATCAGATCGCGCTCAGACTAATGTTATTCTATCATGCCGTGCAAATGTAAAAATTTTTCCTCGGACTGTGGTGGTCCAGGAAAAAAAAAAAATCACTGCATGCCCGAGTTTGATCCGATATCCAGATGGCACTCGGCCATGTGCATCACTGAGTGTATGGAAAACACCTGTCTGCCCTTGGATGACATCTGAGTGCAGTAAGATTTTCATGGATTGGCAGAATGAAGACGATGGAGACGTTTTTTTCCTCCATCTTCAAGAGAATTTCCTCACAGTGTGATCAAACACTGATCCAAGCCTGATCAGAGTGTGATTTGCATATCATCTCGATTCTCTTGGATGAGAGAATATATGGTCGTCTGTACCTAGCCTTAGGAAAGGCCATCAATATCAGGCTGACACTTCTTGTTCGTTGATCACCAGGCACTACTCTGTGCTTTAGACATCAGTTGTGCCCGTCACTACAGCTTAGAACAGTACAGTCCCATATAAGTGAACGGGGCTGAATAGTAATACCAGACGCGGCCACTAAGAAAAGAATGGCACTGCGCCTGGCAAACAATGAAGAGGACACGACACTTGCTTGAGCCCCTTAGGCTACTTTCACACTTGCGTTTTTTTGCGGTGTGTGCGCAATGCAAACTCGCATAAAAAAAATGCATCATGCGGTTTTATGTGTTTTCTTGTTTTTTTGCACATGGTTTTTACAAAACAACGCATGCGTTTTTTTTTGCTGACGTGCACATGACCATGCGCACGTCAGCACTCCCATAGACTATAATGTGCTTTTGGGTGAATTTTGTGCGCATTGCGTGCGCATGCGTTTTTTTGAGACAGGTCGGATGCACAAAAAATGCAACAGTATGCATTTTGTGCGCCCAGGCGCACACTACAAAAAAATGCATGCGCATGCAAACGCGTACAAACGCATGACTATGCGCACCCATGTTAAGTATAGGAAAATAAAATGGCATGCACATGTATGCGCAAAGACGCAGCGCAAAAAAAATGCAAGTGTGAAACCAGCCTTAGTCCTTCAATCTGCAGATTGGTGGTAGTGACACAACTAATCCCACAAACGAATTTTGGGAAGAAGAAGAGATCCCAAATCATAAAAAACAATTTTATTAATTCAAAATTAAAAACACATAAAAAAGCAAAAATGCCGTAGGGGACACCACAAAATACATACACAGGCAATAATAACAAATAGGAGACCAAGGTATATTGGGATTTATTAATCCGTAATCCACACATTTTAGATATATAATATATCAGTTTGAATAGTATCAATACCATATCTCACAATGAATAAAATCAATAATAAATAGTGTCCGCAGACATCTCTAATTCAAACTCCAACAGTCTCAGACCAATATTAATCCCCCTATGTATGGTGAAGTATAACAGAAGTTGTAAACAAACTTAAATTATATAACCCCCACCTCCCTCTGAAATCCTAATGATAACCAGAGCTAGTGGAGTCAATACAAAAGCCGCTCCACAATAGAAGATGGCATGTAACCAATGCAAAATAGAAGAAACCATGGTACTTCACACAAAGAAGTAATCAAAAGGAGGATATAATTACCTATGTAACGGTGGTGAAATGTGTGGTGTCCCCTCACCCCGATGCGCGTTTCGCTCCTGCTTCTTCTATTGTGGAGCGGCTTTTGTATTGACTCCATTAGCTCTGGTTATCATTAGGATTTCAGAGGGAGGTGGGGGATACATAATTTAAGTTTGTTTACAACTTCTGTTATACTTCACCATACATAGGGGGATTAATATTGGTCTGAGACTGTTGGGGTTTGAATTAGAGATGTCTGCGGACACTATTTATTATTGATTTTATTCATTGTGAGATATGGTATTGATACTATTCAAACTGATATATTATATATCTTAAACGTGTGGATTACAGATTAATAATTTTCCCAATATACCTTGGTCTCCTGTTTATTATTATTGCCTGTTTATGTATTTTGTGGTGTCCCCTACAGCATTTTTGCTTTTTTATGTGTTTTTAATTTTGAATTAATAAAATTGTTTTTTATGATTTGGGATCTCTTCTTCTTCCCACAATTCGCTTGTAGGATTAGTTGTGTCATTGTTATGCAGTGCCCTTATATATAGGACATTGTATAGATTGGTGGTAGTGCCAAGAGTGAAACCCCACCAGTCTGATAATATAGACAGGCCATTTGTTTTGTAATCATGTAGAAGCCCTTTAAGTATTCGGTTTGGTCTCTGACTCTGGAGATTAATTGCAATTAAGTCCTATGTGGATATAAAACAATAAAAATAAGAAATGATCTATGTCCTAGACGTCCTACTGCACCTTTTATCATGAGAAAGTGTATAAGAAAGTGAGGTCAATGGGCAGCAGAGCGAGGTTTGTGATTTCTGTATCCATAGGGCAGCAACACGTTCAGCTCTGCTACATCTGCATGTGTTATAGAACTTTAAGCCTCCCGCACATCTGTAAGATAGGAACATTTGTGTTTTACAAGTCTTGTGGCTGATTGAGTAACCCAGTTACCAAGACTTTTTAATCTCCTCAAGTTGTTTTCCCAAGTTTTGACATTGTGCTCTGCTGTGCCAGAGACAGTTCATCTTTCATCTTAATCAGATGTTTTACATTCTGAGTGATTTTAAGATTCCTGCCATTTTTTCCTGACTGCTTTCCAAAAGCGATTTTAAGGGGGGGGGGGAATGAAATGCAGCTCATTTTTGCACCTTTCTAAGAATGTGTGACTTCTTGAACGCTGTCCAAAAATAACATGTATTCATTTTGTACTATAGGCACTTGCAGACAGTCCAGTACGTACAAATATAGCAGAGCCGAGTGTGTCATATGGCGCAACTCATTGTCATGCTCTAATGTATTTCCTTGACTCTTACATAGGACTGAAGGCGTATCTTCAGTTATCTCTGATTTGCGCTAATAAGTGTTTGATTTGTGGTGGTCCTAGAGAATGCGGGACCTGCGTATTGGCCAGGAGAAACAAAAACATGATAAAAACGCATATTAAAAAAACGAAATGAAAAAAAAAAACACAAGTAACCTAATTTACTTTAGGCCACATTCAATATTTGGTCAGTATTTTACATCTGTGTTTGTAAGCCAAAACCCGGAGTGGGCGATAGATACTATGTAAAATACTGAACATGTGAACATGGCCTATGGCTATAAGCTTTTGGGGAGATTTTGATGCTGCAGAATTTCTGCACCTATTATTTAAATTAGGTTACTTGCGTTTTTCATTGCGTTTTTGGAACATGCGTCTTTATCGTGTTTTTGACGCTTTTTGTCCCTTTTGGTGTGTCATGATTTAAATAAAGCTGCTTTGTTTTTGATACTTCCTGGTATTTGCTTTGATACAACTTTATTGACATACTTAAGTGCGCATTACATTTTCCGCTGCAGAAACCTAGGTTAAACGTATGTCCATTTTTTACCTGAGAAATTTCCACACCTAATACAAGTCACAGAGATGCGCAGAAAACTCAGCGTACCCGCAAGAGAAATTGACATGTTGCGGATTTGAAACCCACACCGCAGGTCAAATTACCTAGCTTTAAAAAGAAGGAGAGTGGGCAGGAGATTTCTATAAATCCCATCCATTTGCTGGACCTGAAAAAAACACTGTGTTTTTGACACAGCAAAAATACGCAGCTTCAAAAACTCATCGTGGGAAAATCAGGAACATCGAAAGCTCATCGTGGGAAAATCAGGAACATCAAAAGCTCATCGTGGGAAAGCCTAAAAGACGCAGCAAGACTGCTGTGTGTGAACATACAGCACCTGCCTCTAATAGCAGCGATCAGAGCCAACACTGATTGCTGATGTTTAACCACTTAAATGCCTCTATCCATTTCTAACAAAAATATATAAATAAAAGAAACTTACTTGGTATCGCCATATCTACAAAAGTCTATCAAAATCCAAAATTATATAACCTGTAAAGAGAAAAAGCTATGTAAACCCCAGAATTGCCTTTTTGTTTTGGGTCTCTGCTAGTGATGAGGGAGTATGCTCGTTACTTGAGATTTCCGAGCATGCTCGGGTGAGTATCTTGGGCATCCTCGGAGATTTAGTTTCTGTCGCCGGAGCTGCATGATTTGCGGCTGCTAGGCAGCCTGAATACATGTGGGGATTTCCTAACATACAGGCATTCCTCACATGTATTCAGGCTGTCTAGCAGGCGCAAGTCATGCAGCTGCGGCGACACAAACTAAATCTCCGAGCACATCCAAAATACTCGGAGAACACCCGAGCATACTCGCTCATCACTAGTCTCTGCGCCTCCCCAAGAAATGCAATAACATGCAATCAAAGCATTACATATCCCCCAAATCGTATCAGTGAACACTATCTCTTTGTATGCAAAAAACAAACCCCCAGACAGCTTCATCGACGGAAAAGTAAAAAAAATTGTGTGTTCTCAGAAAAAAACTAAATTTGTATTTCAAATTTCCATTTTTGAATATATTTTACGGTATAACGAAATTGCGTCATTTAATATTATAACTTGTCTTGCAGAAAAAAACAAGACCTCATACAGTTTTGTTGATGGAAAAATTTAAAAAGTTATGGCTCTGGGATAAAGAGAAGGAAAAAATGAAAGTGGAAAAAATGAAGAAAAATAACCAGCCTGGAAGATGTTAAAAAATTAAATTGGTGTTTAAGGGTGGACATTCCTTTTAAGGATTTCCCTTTTCTTCTAACGTAAATTCTGGTGCAAATTTGTCCAGTTCATTAGCGTATCCGTCCTAATTTACCAGCGTTATCCATTCTTCCTTTCCGCAGCTCATCTCTCGCCCTCTTTTTCCATAATTTCCTTTGTTGCCATTACTAACCTTCCTTATCAAGCGGCAAGGAAAAGCAGGACATTTTTTCAGCAAAGCGACCTGATTGAATGGAGCACTCACTGCGGTGCTCTAGATAATTACTGTTCCTTTGTATTTGAGGCGATCCAACGTTTCAACATCACCCTGAAAATGTAATAATATTAATTTGTGTATTTTTTTTTCTCACCCATATCTTATCACGACGTAATTAGTCTGTGGCACAATTATTGTTACATGATAGTTGTCTTACATAGCAAATAGCGAAGTTGAGTGACAGAAGTTTGATTTTTTTTACTGAGGTTAAATAACCTCAGTTCGAAGTTCTGAAAGGAAGGTGTAGCGTCCCCAGGAAATCTGGGTTCCTCATCATTCTAGTTTGCTGAATTTTTGTATATATTTGGGCTCAGATTTTTACGAAGCGGCAGGTAGGTCACACTTGCCACGATTTCTTGAAATTCCTTTTGTGGGAGAGATGGTAGAAGGATTGCATTATTTTTTTCAGTCCATTTTCCTAGACCCTGAATGCATTCGGACACCACGGCTCCGTCTAATGATAAAGCATCTTTGTGCCACATGTAGGAGACATTCAGTCTGGAAATGAGAATCGAGTTTGAGTCGAATTTCCTGAAATTTGCTGTTTAATGAAAATTTGAACAATTTGAAATTAGATTTGCAGTTTGCAAAAAAAAAGTAAAAATAAACGTGTTTGACACAATTTTCGACACTGCTAAGGCATCAAATAATGAGCAAACGTCATTTTGTGTGGCTTCCCCATAACACCCTGCAGCTGTGACATTCAGTGGATTATCACACCTTGTACAGTGGGGACATCACAGATCAGCGGTTTCGACTGGAGAACATTTATACTGTATAGTCAATTTCCATCTGCAGAGTCACTGAGTAAGTCTCTCTCTCCTGTAGTGTGTAAGCTCTTATGGTCAGCAGCAGTGTCGTCTCTCTCTCTTTCTCCCCTGTAGAATGTAAGCTCTTACGATCAATGTGGTCCTCTCTCGCTCTCCTATAAAGTGTAAGCTTTTATGGTCAGTGGGGTCCTCTCTCTATTGTGTTGATTGTAAGCTCTCATGTTCAGTGAGGTCCTCTCTCTCTCTCCTGTAGAGTATAAGCTCTTATGATCAGCAGGGTCCTCTCTCTCTCTCCTGTAGAGTGTAAACTCTTATGGTCAGGAGGGTCCTCTCTTTTGCTGATAGAGTGTAAGCTCTTATGGTCAGTGGGGTCCTTTCTCTCCTGTAGAGTGTAAGCTCTTATGGTCAGCGGTATCCTCTCTCTGATGTAGAGTGTAAGCTCTTATGGTCAGTGGGGTCCTCTCTCTCTCCTGTAGAGTGTAAGCTCTTATGGTCAGCGGGGTCCTCTCTCTGATGTAGAGTGTAAGCTTTTTTGGTCAACGGGATCCACTCTCATTTAGAGTGTAAGCTCTTTTGGTCAGTGGTATCCTCTCTCTGATGTATAGTGTAAAGTCTTATGGTCAGTGGCTTCCTCTCTGTCCTGCAGAATGTAAGCTCTTATGGTCAGCGGCGTCCTCTCTCTCCTGTAGAGTATAAACTCTTATGGTCAGCGGGGTCCTCACTTTGTCCTGTAGAGTGTAAGCTCTTATGGTCAGCGGGGTCCTCTCTCTCCTGTAGAGTTTAACCTCTTATGGTCAGCGGGGTCCTCTCTCTCCTGTATAGTGTTAGCTCTTATGGTCAGCAGGGTCCTCACTTTGTCCTGTAGAGTGTAAGCTCTTATGGTCAGCAGGGTCCTCTCTCCTGTAGAGTGTAAGCTCTTTTTGGTCAGCGGAGTCCTCTCTCTCTCCTGTAGAGTGTAAGGTCTTATGGTCAGCGGGGTCCTCTCTCTCTCTCCTGTAGAGTGTAAGTTCTTATGGTCAGTGGGGTCCTCTCTCTGATGTAGACTGTAAGATCTTTTGGTCAACGGGATCCTCTCTCATATAAAGTGTAAGCTCTTTTGGTCAGCGGTATCCTCTCTCTGATGTATAGTGTAATGTCTTATGGTCAGTGGGATCCTCTCTCTCCTGTAGAATGTAAGCTCTTGTGGTCAGTGGGGTCCTCTCCCTCCTGTAGAGTGTAAGCTCTTATGGTCAGTGGGATCCTCTTTCTCTCCTGTAGAGTGTAAGCTCTTATGGTCAGCGGGGTCCTCTCTCTCTCCTGTAGAGTGTAAGCTCTTATGGTCAGTGGGGTCCTCTCTCTGATGTAGAGTGTAAGCTCTTTTGGTCAACGGGATCCTCTCTCATATAAAGTGTAAGCTCTTTTGGTCAGCGGTATCCTCTCTCTGATGTATAGTGTAATGTCTTATGGTCAGTGGGATCCTCTCTCTCCTGTAGAGTGTAAGTTCTTATGGTCAGCGGATTCCTCTCTCTCCTGTAGAGTGTAAGCTCTTATGGTCAGCGGGGTCCTCTCTCTCTCCTGTAGAGTGTAAGCTCTTATGGTCAGTGGGTTCCTCTCTCTCTCCTGTAGAGTGTAATCTCATCATCAGTGGGGCCCTCTCTCTCCTGTAGAGTGTAAGCTCTTATGGTCAGCGAATTATCCTCTCCCTCTTCTCTCCCCCACTTGTAATTTCCAAGCAATTACAAGTTTTCCAATATTAAGAAATGTGGAAAAGCTGCCAAATTTCAATCTAAAGAGATCTACTCTTCTCTATTTGAAAGCAGCACACTATTTCTGTAGATTCTAAAAAGCTGGTGCAAATTTGCCAAATTTTCTAGGAGTGCGGGTTTTGTATTAAGACAACTAGAAGCAGTTGGCCACATTGAACTGCTATAAAGATTCTGCATTAAATGAAGAATGAAACAAGGATGCTATTTGGGATTGATGGAGAAATTTGAAAAATTAAATTGCATAGTTTAATGAATTTGTGCATAGGTGAGGTAACCTGCTGATATTTAGTTAGTGGTCAGACTTCTTTAGTGTCTTTTATATTTGGTCTGTCTGTGATCGCTCTGGCATCTATAAAATGGCTACATCGGACAGACTTAACTCCAGCCACTTCACTTTCCAGATTAAAGGGGTTGCCCTAACCTTCACTCTTTAGGGATCTGTACTTACACAGTGGCCCCTGTGTTGGGGCCATAGAATAAGCTGCTGTACAGTGGTGCAGATTGGCAGGAGTGGGGAGGTTGCCTGGTCAGAACTAAGAGGGCAGGAAAAGTACAAAATCAGGAGACTCATGAATAGTCAGTAAAACAATCCGAGGTCAAAGTAGGAAAAAAATATATTACACGAGAGCTGAATAGACATGACTAAATCAGAGGAGCACCAGACTACCGTATATCTAGCAGCTTCAAGCAGTAAGCCGGAAGCTTAAGTAGAGTGTGGTGTTCTCTAATTGACCCATGCTGCCAGACTGGACAGCGCTATTGTTCCAGCCGCCCTAATCTTAGGGGATGTGCAAGGGATGAGACTGGCCGATGGTTACTTCTGCATCCCTAAGTACAGCTGTCCTTGGGTGTGTACACATGTGTTCAGATGAATTGCTGTCACCCTCAGACTGCATGGTGTTAGGGCTGGAGGACCACACCAGATTATAAAATAGTAGAGAGTGCGTTTGCAGCCCGGGGTCCACCGTGCAGAGGTGGTACACTGCTGCTAGGTAATGGCGGAAGGGAAGAGTGGCGTGAAAACAGTCACACGTGGGTTACGTCACCCAGTGTCAACAGGAGCGGATTCTGTTACTTCACAGAACCGCACAGCCGCTTGAAAGTGATTGCCGGAGCCTGTTTAGCTCACAGAGCGCACAGCAAACAGCCACAGAACTCCACCCCAAGGCATGGGGTTAGAGTCCTTATAGGCCACTGAGTGCGCGGCGTCGCTGCCACGAACGCCGCTATAGACACTGGCTAAGGAGTGTGGAGCACTTGCAATGAGGCGTGCCGAGTCACTGATAGTGACTAATATCTGACTCAACTCTGTCCTACCTATGCCTAAGCCTGGGCGCTAGCAGGCTAGGCTGCACAACACATGCGTACCAAGGGTAGGGGTTTCATAATGAGTCAGTCACCAGAGACATTCATACGTGCATCCATCACTCACTCATTATAGTCAGAAAATACTGGCTATCCTAGCGCATGGCCGAGCGGCCATGCGAACCTTTTATAGCTGCGAGCGTCCGAGACCTTCCTGGCTTCTTGGATGGGCCAATCCGAACACGAGCAGGACCTGAACACGTGACCTTCGATCTCCAATGTGAGATCACACCACGGGCATGCTCAGTGGCCCGACATGAGGACTTAGTCCCTGGAGAATCTCGCTGCTGAGCAGCATGCATTGCCATAGCTGTGCCAGAGGTGGCAGCAGCAAGCAAACCCACGGAGCTGGTCTGGACAGAGCGCTGGGACCGACGAGTTTGCTGAGCAAGCTACTCTGTGGCTGGAGAGGAACGGGAGACCGCTGGAAGTAAGGCTTGGGATTCTTGCTGTGCAGCAACAGAAATTCAATGCCTAACACATAGTGCAGTTTCTTAATGCAAGTTGGGAACCTATGTTGTCATGAAAAATGAGCCAGGTGTTATTAATAAAATAAACTCTTGTTTACTTGGTCTTGAAACTACGTACAACAAGTAGTATGTAAAACAATTGAATTCTTCATCTGTATTATATGACAGAGGCACAAACATTTTGGATGTGGATGGTGGCACATAACTTGTGAGGAATGCTACTGCAGAACAACAGGTTAAGTTGAGGGCCTCCATCTTCCAAGTACAGGGCCACACGGGTCAATATGTTTCACTGTGACTACTGCACCCAGCACTACACACCGTGGACTATGTAAGGGAACGCTTCCAGCTGCAATGCCCTATGGATGTGTCCCAACCTGACTGATCCCGTATTCCATCACAAAGACCTCCAAGTCTGGCTAACACTAAGAATCGTGCTTAAACATCTTTTTCGGTATATGACTCAACTTGCCCGCTATAAGGAGAAAACGACATCTCTGTTCCTTGATCATGAAGGACCTTACTACTTTCTGTTGAGCCTGCCCTTCTCTGCACACACCCAATACGGTTGGCAATTCTAAATGTACACTTCCTGTCTGTGTAGCTGAATTAGACTAGCTGATGAACAGGAATAAACTCCCATTGCCTACTTAATCCTCCCCAAACCATGGGCTGGCCTTACAGTTAACCCTGTCACCCCTGACTGACAGGAAATGCAGCCTTTATGATGGTAAAACATGCAATAAAATACAATTTACACACAAAAAAAAGGGGTCTTCATAGGGGGAGTTTCGCCATCGTCTCCACCTTTACAGATGTACAAAGCCTGCACTGTCCAAAGCTTCTGGTTCCGATGTCTCTTCCGTCACCAATGATGCCCAAAGAATGAATACGATGGCACCTGGCGACTCAAGCAGATGTTGCAGGAGCAGGTCCTGTTGGAGATGTGACAATAGCATGCAAAGATTAGAAACTCAGAATGCTTCTATACAAACAAATAAGATCTGAGTCGGTGTTTTTCTATTAATGTCCATGCGCCCAACAGGAAGTTGCAGTCTTAAGTTAGACACAGTAGCCACTTAAAAATTGCTGTAATTTTTTTAACATGAATCATCTAAAAAATAAACCAAATGCTTTAAAAAAAAAAACCACAGGTATAATAAATATTTAAACACTGTGATGACACATTTCACCATTCATATTCATTGTCGAGTCTCGAGGGGCGTGCGTTACTTTTATCCTTGGTAATCTTTGAGTTATTTTTTAACCCTTCATCAGGTACATAACAATATTTTTCCATTCATTCAGATTACATTAGACTATATACAGTATAAAATCACCAGACATTTTTCTATCTTCTACCGGCCTAGGTGATAATAATGAGACTTATTGTAAAACCTTGCTTATAAGGGAAGATTATTGTATCAGGGAACGATGGAGTCTTGAATAGTAGATGTGATTTATTGGGATAAGCCAGCTGGTGTAACTTTGTCTGTCTCCTCATTATCAACACTCCCATGGTATGGATAATTCTCCATGAGCCAGGAATTTAGCAAATGTGAGGATATAGTCTAGAGAGGAGCACGAGGATTTGTCTCCGCTGCCGAGGGCCCAGTGGGTGAAAGGGAAGACTGTCTACACTGCACAGATTTCCTCAATGTTTTATGCCGACATTAACGCTCTCGACTAAGACTGTTTACTCTGATTTTCTTAATTACAATTTTATTGTCTCTGGTTCATGTATTGAATGGAAGAGTCACTGCCACCACTTTGGATGGAAGATTAATGAGGGTCTAACAATCACTGAACTGTGGGTCTAGTCTTCTATTGGAAGCCTTTGACTTAAATGAATGCTGGTGATGGATTGAGAAAGTTACTGCGCAGTCTGGATTAGTGAATGAATATTGTTGATTGAGATTTAGTAGTTTGTGATGGGATTTGTACCTGTGGGAATAAGCTATTGAAAACTATTTGATTTCAGGTCCTTTAGGCACATACAGATGCAGCAGAGCCTAATTTGCCATTTTGCTCTTTAGTGATCTAGAATAACTTGAATTTGTTATATGGGGTGTCGCTCAAAAGCATGTCCTGTTTGCTAAAAACACTGCCACCCAACCAGCTTGGTTTGGCACATGTCAGTGGTTGGAACGTCTTAGAGTGCCATAGGGTTAATGTGCCAGGATGATTCTAAGCCTATCAGCCTGACAGGTTGCTTATGTTTTGGGCATTATATAGGATACAGGATAGGATACATAGGATTCTTCCTTTCGTGTCTCCCATTTTTCCTTATAGATTGTAAGCTTGCGAGCAGGGCCCTCATTCCTCTTGGTATCTGTTATGATCTATGTGATTATTGCTATGCTGTAATGTCTATTGTCTGCAGAAGTCCCCTCTATAATGTAAAGTGCTGCGGAATATGTTGGCGCTATAGAAATAAAATTATCATTATTATTATAAACAGTAATTTTGCGCTACAAATCATACCAGGAGGGGAGATGGGGTGGTACGGCTGTGCGGGATGTGATCTGGCAGGAGGGTGTACCGAGAAGTGCAAACTACGCCTGGCCAGACGTATCTTGTGCTTCTCAGTACACCCTCCTGCCAGATCACATCCCGCACAGCCGTACCACCCCATCTCCCCTCCTGGTAAGATTTGTAGCGCAAAATTACTGTTTATCCTATATGTTGATTACCTTACACCGACAACAGGGTGGTTGTTGTCTCAATTTTGCAGCTTAAATCTTCCCTAGTGGACACTAGCGCCTTCTATCTAGGTCCTCTAATCATTGTTTTAGGCACTATTCAAAAGCACTATGGCCATGATACATCAATGTTTTCACCAGATTTATGGCATAAAACACTTTGAAAAGTCGCCATAAATTACACAACTTAAAGTTTTGTGTCTTTTGGCATTTTTACATCTGTCCTGTCCAAATTCACTTGAATGGTTGAATGGCACCACATGATTGTGGTTGCTTTTGGCACAAAAGTGCCCTTATTATTAGGCTAGGGCTACTCGACAGCTTTGGCTGCAATACAGCTTGCCATAGATTGTCGCATGCCGCTGCTACATTGCAACATAATGTAAACAAATGAGATTACATTCGACAGACAAGACACAAAAAATTGGATCTGCTTGGATTTTTTGTGCCTTGTTTTTCACGGTCGGGGTACTGTTTGCAGTGAAACTTTACCTGTATTGAGTCCAAAGATGCTATGCAGCCCCAGCTTTAAAAGGGTTGTCTGGGACTACCATTGATGGCCTGTCCATAGTATAGGTCATCAATGTTTGATCGATGGGGTGAGTCTCCCGACATCCCCATTGATCAACTACTCCTGGTGATGCCGGTGGCCGTAAATGCTCAGTTACAAAGATGCATAGCACGTCTATTTCGATGGAATAGTGTCGGGCACTACACATCACCATCTAATTATTTGAATAGGTGACGGATGTATAGTAACCGGCGGTGGATACTATACAATGGAGAGGGCTGTGCTGCGCTGCTCCGCAACTGAACTCTACCAGATGAAACCGGGAACAGCTAGCACCACCACCGATAAGACATTGGTGACCTATCCTAAGGATAGACTATCAATTTTAAAGTTCTGGACCACCCCTTTAAGCACGGAAATACGTACACAAGATGCTTTTGTATGTTCGCCTGAGTTGGAGTTTGTGGCACTGTTCAGTGAAAGCATTAGTCCCCTGGTTGAAGCACAACACTCCTGATGCATACTTACTAAATAGTGACAGATTCACATTATGGAAAAATGAATCTAAAGCACAGATAAAATTACCAGTTGTGCCAAATGATAGCCTCAGTTCTACCGCATCTGTATAATCATTATTTGCTAGTGATTACACTATAAAAAAAGCGTTAGGAAGAGAAAAAAAAAATAGATTGAAAACATAAAATAGAGAATGAATTTAATGGATACAGTATCTGTGCAACAATTACTGAGATTCTAAACTAGCATGTCAGGAGTCAGGACATATTAATGTATCTCATGTCAAAACTGCTGAAATAATCTGAAGGTATGAAATAGGGATGATGTCTTCATTTGTGACCTAAATACGACTGTAAATCAACCAAATTAGCTGTAATCTGATTTTTTTTTTACAAGGTGTGATGGCAAAGTACTAGTAAAGCCTGATAGCGTGTTCTCTATTTTCTAGTCCTAAATTTTCTTTTTAAAAAGTAGATATTCAAATAAATACCTAATTAAATATGAAATAGCTTTAGAGCTGGGTATGAGATGGATAGGTAGACATGACAGACAATAAGATTACAATTACGTCAATTACATTCTCATTTTTATGTGTATTATAGATTTATAATATAATATAAGAAAAAAATGTCTGGTTACTCTCTAAAGGGGTTGTGTGGGACTTTATCATTGACGACCTGTCTTTTGGATTGGTTATCAAAGTCTGATCGGTGGGGGTGCAACACTCGGCGCCTAAACTAATCAGCTGTTTCCGGTGGCAGCGGCGGCTGGAACCGCTCAATTACGGAGTTGCACAACACAGCATCATCAACGAAACAGTGGCCACGGCCTGGCACTGCACATCTGTAGGGAGGAGGGCCCCCGCAGAGTGTCCGGGCCAGATCCAAGGGGACCGCCATCTAGGTTCCTAAGGGAACTGTACCCGGGGAATGGAGGAGGAAGGTGGATGGCTGAGAGTGACAGGACAGCAAGGGGAGGGGCGAGTATAAAAGGAGCAGGGAGCGCGCAAGGGAGTCAGTTAGCAGAACGGCAGACACGGAGCAAGAGACTGGGGGCGTGAGAGAGCCAGAGCGACAAACAGTGACCAGAGAGGAGACCAGCAACAGAGGGGAGATTTACAGTGGCCTTCGGGGAGGAGGCGCCGAGCTTACCAACAAGAGACTGCCGCTTCACTCCAATCCGGGGTTACAACCTGCCCACGGTCGTCTGCGGCCGTTGCCGCTGTGCTCCAGCCCGTTGCGGTCTGTCCGCTGCCTCTCGTGGCCGCTGCCACTTCACTCCAGCCCGCGGTTGCGGCCTGCCCACTGCCGCCCACGGACGCTGCCACCTGCTTTAGCCTACGACTGTGGCCTGTCCATCACCACCTGCAGCTGCCATCACTCCGCTGCAGTCGGCAGTTGGGGCCTGCTCCACGCCAACAGAGAGACTCTTTGCACAGCCCCAGAGCATGCACGTGGCCTACCAACCGCCACTCCTGGTAACTGCGACACACCCCTGCTTGGGGACTGGAGTCTCCCTGAACCCACTAACGAGCGGAACCCCGCTGTCTTTACAGGGGGTTACCTCATCAAAGGACTCACCCAGGGCCTGTTGTGCCCCTACCCCTCCTGGGCTCTGGGGCGCCCGAAGACTACACCAGATCTTCAGCAGCTGGGCCCAGTGGCTGCGACACCAAAGCAGCTTCATCAGAGACGCCGAGGGACGTCAGGACGGATAAGTGACACTATAGGAAATAAGGACCCGTAGTCGGCCATACCGCGGCCCTATAGTAACCAGCCCTTGCCGGGTTATTCGTGTTCTCTTTAAATAGTGTTTAGTTGTACTGAGTCCCTGCAAGGACAATTGTTGTTACTTTGTTTTGGTTGCTTAGTATAGCCCTAGCGGCTTCAATTTATAAAAGATACTTCTCAAAGTAGAACTCAGTCTCGCGTCTCGTTACTGCATCCTGCGTACCTGCTATTACTTACACATCCTCCACCTATTGATTTGAATAGGGGGCGGATGTGCACTACCCAGTCGTGGCCTCTATAGAGAAGGCAGAGCTGAGCTGTGCTGTGCAGCTCCATAACTGAGCAGTTCCAGTCGCCGACACTGGGATAGCGGATCGGTGGAGGTGTCGGGTGTTGCACACCCCCAACAATCAGACTTTGATAACCAATGCAAAGGACAGGCCATCAATGTTAAAGTTTTGGACAACTTCTTAAAATTCTCAAAGATTCCAAAGTTAAAAATCTGATCAACAGGTCAATTTGTGGTGTTGAAACTTCATTCCCACGGCTTGTTCTGTAATCCACAACAGACTATACTTTTGCAAGTCCATACAGCAAATCTGCAGCATTTTTCCTGTAAAATCGGGTGCTCAAACTTGGGGAACAATTAGCAGATGTTAAGAGAATTTGACATGCACTTTACAGATATTTTCTACTTTACAACAGCTTCATTTATTTAGAAAAAAAAATGATCATTTCCGTAAATATATCCACAGAAGTTGTCTAAGGAATACAGAGTAGCTACAGAAGGTAAAGAACCTGAGGGTGGTCAAATTATCCAGCTACATAACACAAAGATGGTATTATTATGAAATCGCTCCTCCTCCAATAAAAGTTTTTATCCTCTTAATATATTGCAGTCACCATATTATACAGCAGTGTGTACTTACAATTGCTCATTTTGCCTTTCTACCCAGCTAATTCTTCTCTTTTCTAATAGGTCTATGACATTACATGATTGACAACTAACTAGCTGAATGTTTCAATGCTCTATGTAGAAAGAGGAGATCTCTTTTCCCTGTATGAGTCACTAAAAAGTCACTAAAACCTCCCTGACAATGGGGAGGAGTGAGTAGCTGGGTCAGGAGTTAAAAAGGGGAATGACTCAAGCAGGGAAACAAGACTTCCGGTTTCTACATAGTGGAGGGAAAAGACAAAAGAGAAGTATTAACTGGGTAGAAAGGCCAAATGAGCAATTGTAAGTACACAGTGCTGTATAATATGATGACTGTCATATATTAAGATAATATAGGATGTGCTCCAAGAAGAGCAAAAGAGCATGAAATAGAGAAACTAAAAAACTAGGTTCAATTTTTTGGACTCAGCGTTCCGATCTGTTGGTAAGCAACATTCAGTAAGTCAGCGGTGTTAGGGGGCATAATTATCGCATGGGAGCTGGAGAACAGGCACCATTTGCATGTGGTGGGTTGGTACCCCCTAATTGATTGCCATGTCTACAAAACTTGACTGCGTATAAAGGTATAAAGCCATCACAATGAGTGACTTTAGGCTAAGATTAAAACGCAGGGCTATCCAAATGTTACAAATAATTTTATGTTATTGATTATTTTCATGCCGTGCTATTGATTAAAGCTTTGAATTGCAAAATGTCTTTTTTTTTTTTATATGTGCGTGTGTCTCGACTTGAGACTCCATTGCCCCTTCACAATGATGAGGAACAATAGAACAGCTTCAATTAAGAAACTGAACATCAACCCCTGGCATCTTGTGCTGTTGTTCCATCTTTCTACTTGGAAACAATTCATTTGTTTCTTAATTAAGAAAAACACTAGTAGCATGAAAAATCTGCTGATGGCACCTGCATGGCAATTAGGTGAGAGGGAGAGAAAAGCGTGGCCCCACATTCCAATAGAACCATCGTGAACTTGTGCTGATAAAATTGAACTGACTACCCTTGCATAAATCCAGGCTGAGGAAAGTGTACTGTCATTATGGCTAAGACAATATGCAAACTATCTTCAATGAAATCAAATTGCCAGAGTGTTTTCATTTGCATGTATTAACTATTAACATAATGAGGAGAAGTGACATTGGACCCGAATTGTGTGTCTGTTTGGATTGATAACTCAACTGAATCGGCAAGTAGACGTCCAAAAACCCACACCACCAGTCAAATCTGCTTTGAACTCTAGATTGGAAGGCACAAATGAACGTGCTGGGGTTCTGAACAAAGCAGGGTCTTTTTGATGGCGATTTGTCAGGATGGACACCATCAGATTACCCTGTCTGCTATAAATAACTACATTTTTTTCCCTTTGCTACCAATGAATTAATTACCAGTACACGTGTAGCATTCAATGCCATCTTTGCCATGTATGAATTCCATTTTCATATTGATGAAAGCGCAAAAAAATCTCATTAAATGGTACAAATATAAATGGCAAATTGACGTGATTGCAAAAAAATCAATTTTTATTTTAAAAATATTAAAAATTAATTTGTTTTTATAATGTTTGGATGGACCTTACCCTATATAATCTGCCTAAAAGGGGACAAGTGAGGCCTATTAGTTCCAACAAACCACTTTGCCCTCCATACATTTTAGATATCTGTCAGCTCAACTATGTTTGAGCCAATCTTTTGTCTAGCAGCTATTTACCCTGAATACATTAGAACTCATGCCCTGCTAAGAAAGAACTGCTGCCAGACATCTCTCATCTCTAGAGAACAAAAGGGTCGACAGTCCAAAATTGGATATGTCTGAACTTCAGATCACCCATTATCATCTGTCAAGGAACATTTTGGAGGCCCCCATATATATTACACCAAGGGCGGACATATCATTGGTACAACGTGGGCCACTGCATAAGGGACCAAGAAGTAAGGGGGCCACTTCTACTTCCAAATCAGGTGGAAATGTGCTTTAAGATGATCTAATGGACTGAAAAGGGTCCATATATTGTTCTTGCACCGGGGTCCTCTTCTGTCTGTATCCACCAGTACATCAGACTGTCAACCTAAACAATTGTTTGGCCAGCATTAGTCTAATGTGCATGGGGGTCTTTACTTTACATACTGGTTTAGGTCAGCAAACTGAATCTTGGCCCTGGTGAATGCAAACCTGAAAACAACTTTGGTCATTAGAAGTCAACTTTCTATATATTACTTATATTTTCTATATATTACTTATTATAAGATTATTGTAGACTTTTGCATTGGGTGTAACCATGGGAAAATTCCCACCAGCATCATTGAACTTTTTAGTTAACGTATATTAGGAATGTGAAGGTAGTTCTAATACATGAGTCCAAATGCCATTAAAATTATCTTAAAGACTTTGCTGATTACACTAAATGTATTTTCCAGTGATGGTAAAGGAAAATATAAAGCACCCCACCAAACCACTGTAATGGCTTTATAGGTGAAAATATGCTGATTTCAAATATATACTCACATGCCGTCAGCCTTTAAATGGCCTATGTGCTGTTATCTAATCAATACCAAGGGTTACTAAGTTTGACAATTTGTGGGGATATCACATTTATTCTTAATTATGCCAGACATATTTTCCAGTAGGTCAAGAGACATAAGCCATTGTTCCTATGAGCCTGAACATTGACTCTTGAATTGTTTGTTGAATTGTTGAAGGCCTGTTGTTTACCTATTATATCAACTCCTATAGTTTATTGTGCTGCTATCCTTTGAGGACAGGGCTGCAGGGTCATTGAACAATCAATGTTTGCTAATATGTTGATTGCTCATTGTATAAGTCCATGCAGCTTGTTGACCTGCAAACATTGACAGAGAAACTATGTAGATTGATTGAATACTCAAACAATGAGATTTGTGTTATGAATGAGTCACCGGAGGAGGAAAAAACAAAAACACAAGCTAAGTCCAGAAAACCGGAGAGGTTGGTAGCTATCGGATTGCAGACCCCTGATCCTATTCAGTACAACTAACAGTAGCCATGGGGGGTTCCTACGGTGCCCTAGACCCCTTGTCACAGCCGGAGAGCTAAATAAGACTAAAGAAAGAAAGGGGAAATCTAAACTGCCCCAGAGCAGACTCCAAAGCAATAGACAGCCCCCAACATATATTGTCGGTGAAAAACAGATGAAAACACAAACACAGACAGAAAGACAGGCTGAGCAAATGATGGGGCCCAACTAACTAGATAGGAAAGGACAGAAAAGATGCTGGCTGCAATCACACAAAAAACCCTGCCAAAAATAAAGTCCAACACGTCTGATAGAAAAGGCCCTGAAGTCACTAGACTTCAAAATAACTATATCAGCACTCAGGTATATTCTGAAGACAGAGCAAAGAGATCAACTGATCAGAGACAAAAATGGAGTTCAGCCCGTCCAAACCAGGGCAGGCTGAACACAAACACTAAGTAAACAGACAAAATCTCATGGAAAAATAGCAGAGCAAAAACTTAGCTTTTAGTAGACAGGAACTAAACTAGATGCCAGAGCTCAGAGCAGAAAGGATCACCAGCAGCCCTGCAGGGCGTCGGCTGCTTTATATCCACTCAGAAATTCCGGATGTCCAATCACACTCCACCTGTTCAGATGACAGGTTCTTCCCATCCAGATCAATTTCACTACCTCCTTTCATCAGCAGAGGGAGTTCATCAGACATCAGAGGTGAAGGAGAAAATTAACTCATAACAGATTTGATCTCATCTCACCTTCCTGCTGACCTGTGGATGATGGCATGAAGGACAGATTTGAGAGACCCCTATCCTTCTGTAGAGAGACCTTACAGAACAGTATCCACTCACCATGACTCCAACCTGGGCAATACAGATTTGATCCACTGCCCATCACTGAGTCCATAGGGATGTTTGGAGCACCCAGATTGGGACAATTGGGTCACCTTGCCTCATACCTCAATGGACTGTCAGCTTCCTTAGCTTGTTGTTACCTCCTCTCTGACTACCAAAAGCAGGGTGCCACTGGTGGGGGTAGTTGGCCCTAGAAGCCCTGAAGTTGCAGCTGCTCTAGTCCTGGCGAGCCAGCTTGAAGCACATTAACATTATTATTATTATTTATTTATATAGCGCCATTAATTCCATGGTGCTGTACATGAGAAGGGGGGTTACATGCAAAGTTGTAGATATCGTTAACAGTAAACAAATTTCCACAGCAAATTTACAATTTACAAGACTATTTACAAGAAATTTACAAGACTAGAAGGATACAACTTATTTGCAAGGAACAGACTTGATAAACGAGGAGGGGGTGTTGCATTGTATGTTAGAAACGCGTATATCTGCACAGAGATTGAAGCTTCAGAGACTGGGAGTTCTGTGGAAACTGTTTGGGTAAGAATACAAGGACAGAACAATGGAAAGGACACCATTGTAGGCATTTACTACAGGCCGCCTGTGCAAGCTGAAGATATGGATGAACTCTTTATGCATCAAATGGCCAAGTTCTCCAAAAAATATGACATAGTTGTCATGGGAGATTTCAACTATCCAGACATTTGTTGGGAATCTCTCTCAGGCAAAACTAACAGGTCAAGGAAATTCTTATCCTCTCTTGCTGACAACTTTATCTTCCAAAAGGTAGGGGAGAAAACAAGGGGAACTGCTACCTTGGATCTAATCCTTATAAACAGGGAGGAAATGGTTGAGGAGGTAAAAGTGGCTGGAACCCTAGGAAGGAGCGACCATGCTATTTTAGAATTTTGGATAACTAGAGGAGGAAGACCTGTGAAGACTCAGACGTCAAGGTTAGATTTCAGAAAGGCAGATTTTAAGGGATTCAGAAAGATAATTGGAGGGATCCAATGGCTGGATATCCTTAAAGACAAAAATGTCCAGGAAGGATGGGAAATCTTGAAAAATGAAATTCTCAAAGCACAGTTGTTAACAATTCCGAAAAGAGGGAAAAATAGGAAGCATTTAAGGAAACCAGGATGGGTGAACACAGAACTTAAGCACATGCTAAAAAGGAAGAAAAAAATGTTTATAAAATGGAAAGAGGGAGGCATATCTAAAGAAGAATATAATGCTGTCTGCAGAACCTGCAGGGCACAAATCAGATTATCTAAAGCTGACAATGAATTGAGGCTTGCAAGAGATGTCAAAAGCAATAATAAAGGATTTTGGGGATATGTCAAAAGTAAAAGAAAAGTCAAAGATGCTATAGGATTTTTACAGGATGAAAATGATGAAATGGTAAGACAGGATGTTGAGAAGGCTGAACTTTTAAATTCCTATTTTGCATCTGTTTTCTCTCAGAAAGGAAATGTAACACCAACTGTTATTCACTGTCCTATTAACGGAATAGAAGAATCCAGGATATCTATAAACAGAAAGATAGTGAGGAAACACTTAGCTAACCTAAATGAATTCAAGTCTCCAGGTCCAGATGAATTACACCCCAGAGTACTGAAGGAGCTAGCAGAAGAAATTTTTGAACCCCTCTCCATAATCTTTGAAAATTCTTGGAGAACAGGAGAAGTGCCAGAAGACTGGAGAAGAGCAAATGTTGTTCCTATCTTCAAAAAGGGGAAGAAGGTGGACCCAGGCAACTATAGGCCGGTGAGTCTGACTTCTATACCAGGAAAGATCTTTGAACAAATTATTAAACAACATGTATGTCAATACCTGGATAAGAATGAAGTGATTAAACAGAGTCAGCATGGGTTTGTAACTAATAAGTCATGTCAGACTAACTTAATTTCCTTCTATGACGGTATCACTGATTGGGTGGATCAAGGAAATGCTGTAGATATAGTATATCTTGACTTCAGCAAAGCATTTGACAAAGTCTCTCATACAATCCTTATTGAAAAAATGACTAAGTATGGAATGGACAAGGCAACTGTTAGGTGGATTCATAACTGGCTTAGTGATCGGACCCAAAGAGTGGTCGTAAATGGCTGCACATCCAGTTGGAAGAATGTCTCAAGTGGGGTACCACAGGGCTCTGTCCTGGGCCCTGTATTGTTCAACATCTTTATCAACGATTTAGATGAAGGAATTGAGGGTAAACTGATTAAATTTGCTGATGACACAAAGCTAGGAGGGATAGCTAATACTAGAGAAGAGAGAGAGAGGATTCAAAAAGATTTAAATAAACTGGAGAAGTGGGCAGCAACTAACAGAATGGTTTTTAACAGGGAGAAATGCAAAGTACTACATCTGGGCAATAAAAATGAAAAAAGCATATATAGAATGGGAGGAATAGGGCTAAGTGACAGCACATGTGAAAAAGACTTGGGTATACTAATAGATCACAGACTGAATATGAGTCAACAGTGTGATGCAGCAGCAAAAAATGCAAATGCAATTCTAGGATGTATTAACAGAAGCATACAGTCTAGATCACGTGAGTCATTATTTCCCTCTACTCCTCTTTGGTCAGACCTCATCTGGAATATTGTGTCCAGTTTTGGGCACCACATTTTAAAAAAGACATCAACAAACTGGAGCAAGTTCAGAAAAGAGCGACCAGAATGGTGACCGGTCTGCAAACCCTGTCTTATGAGGAAAGGTTGCAGGATTTGGGAATGTTTAGTTTGCAAAAGAGAAGACTGAGAGGAGACTTAATAGCTGTCTACAAATATCTAAAGGGCTGTCACATTGTAGAAGGATCAACTTTATTCTCATTTGCACAAGGAAAGACTAGAAGCAATGGGATGAAACTGAATGGGAGGAGACACAGATTAGATATTAGAAAAAACTTTTTGACAGTTAGAGTGATCAATGAGTGGAACAGGCTGCCACGAGAAGTTATGAGTTCTCCTTCAATGGAAGTCTTCAAACAGAGGCTGGACAGACATCTGACTGGGATGATTTAGCGAATCCTGCTTTGAGCAGGGGGTTGGATCAGATGGCCCAGGAGGTCCCTTCCAACTCTACGATTCTATGATTCTATGATTCTATGATTCTATCTCAATTCCAGCCAATTCTACAATGACGGACTAGTACAGAGGTGAGAGGACCCTGTCCTTGCGGACTTACATTCTACATTGAGTGCTGCTGCTCAGCTTACTTGTAACCAGAGTACCCAAATCCTTCTCCTGTTCTGTAATCCACAGTATACTCCCATTCAATAAGTATGCAGCCCAATAGGATTACTCTGACTACAGTGTATTAATTTATGTGTATCAACATTTAAAAGGACCCATCACAAGTTAAAAAGGGACCAGTTTTTGCTCTTATTATTATATTCCAGCTGTTCCCGTGAGTTTTCCATTTTATTTTATTTTTTTTAATCCGCCATCCAGAGATGGTCCTTTTTGTTTAATTCTAATTATTATGTTCATACTATGGGGGTGTGACCCACAGGGTAATTATGAAAGACAGTCAAAAGACATGTCCCCCAGATAATCCTGTAAGCCACGCTCCAGGGTAAGGACCATAAAAATTAGCATTAAACAATAATAAATAATCTCTAGAACCATTTGCCAGATTGTAAATACAACAAAAAAACAGAATACTCAGTAGAGCAGCAGGAATGAAATAAGAGCAATAGTTAGCCACTTTTGACCTGGTGACAGGTTCTCTTTCATCTGACATGTGTTTGCCCTTGCAGACTTTTTATCTACATCATTCTGTAATATTAAATGGTCTAGATCAGTTGTTATTTTCTATCATAGTTTTATGTCATCAGCAAAGACTAACACTTTATTCTCAATCCCATTAATAAAGAGAACACAAAACTGAACCTAATATGGGTTCTTGTAGTCCCCACTGCTCCCAGTACAGAACTTTGTGGTCCGCATTGCTCCCGGTATACTGTAGATCCTTGTGATCGCCACTACTCCCAGTACAGGTCCTTGTGGTCCCCATTGCTCCCAGTATTGATCCCTGTGGTCTCCATTGCTTCCAGTACAAATCCTTGTGGTCTCCACTATTCCCAGTACAGATCCTTGAGGTCCCCACTACTCTCAGAACAGATCATTGTGGTCTCCACTTCTCCGGGTACAAATCCGTGTGGTCTTCACTATTCTCACTATAGATCCGTGTGGTCCCCACTGCTCCCAGTACAGATCCTTGTGATCCCCACAGCTCCCAGTACAAATCCTTGTGGTCCCCACTATTACCAGTACAGATCCTTGTGGTCCCCACTACTCTCAGTACAGATCATTGTGGTCTCCACTTCTCCGGGTACAAATCCGTGTGGTTTTCACTATTCTCACTATAGATCCGTGTGGTCCCCACTGCTTCCAGTACAGATCCTTGTGGTCCCCACAGCTCCCAGTACAAATCCTTGTGGTCCCCACTATTACCAGTACAGCTCCTTGTGGTCCCCACTACTCTCACTACAGATCAATATTGTCTCCACTGATGACTTAATTTCATTTAGTGATTTATCTCATTTATCTAATTTGTAATGTGCCATTTACAATATGGGCAGAAGAAGTGGCAACATCAGGTAAGGTCCCTTTACACGAGCTAGTAATTGAACCCCTGTACAGCAGTCCAAAAAAAGGCTTGTCCATCAGGTGATTGGATCATTTATTACAGCATAAAAATCACCAATGTCACCAAGACATCGCCCCATGTAGCAGGAGATATGCTGTCAACAGCATGATGTATGGAGACAGAACGATAGTATCAATAATCAATTTGTCTCCATCAGTTTGTGTTGTCCCTTTGTAAACAGGTCATTAAATTTGCACCGATCAACTTGTATACAAGTTGAAAGTTATTCAAGTTAATGGATTGAAATTTAAAATGAGCCTATATAAAAGAGCCTTATTTTAGGGACTGCAATGGGTGCTAGTTTAACCCCCTTTGTTTACCAGTGTAGTGCACATTTCATGTTGTTGTTTTTTTTTTTAAATTATTCAAGCACACAAAATCCAATTCCTAAAAATGCCTTGCTTTTACAAAATTTCTATTTCTGTCTGTGAGACATCGCTGCTCTTTAAAACTAGCCAATTTCTTTTCTTTCCTCTTATATTATAATGTAATACACACAGCAAACAGGAAAATAAAACAGAGCTTACAGATAAAAAACCCAAAACCTCAAAATATAAAAGTTGATCTAGAAAGTACATTGCTGAATTGTAAAGATCGCCTCTTTGATCTACTGAAAATATGTGTAGGATTTTGTAAACAACCTGATAATGAAGTAGCCATGTTAAGGTGGGATACTCGGAGACAGATAAAAGTAATTACCATTCGGTTTATTAAGCTTTTTCTAGATGTGATATTATTTTAAACCAGAAACAGCCTCTGAAATTGCCAACTTGAAAGCGTGGCTTTGCAGATAGCTGGCTTAAAATGAGTTGCAGTGTTTTTAAAGGGGGAGGGTTGTTTAGGTTTTTTTTTGTGCCACAGTATTTATGATAAGTGGGGTGTGGATGGAATGTGATTAAGATATAATAAGCTCTGGAAAATAAAAAACTAGTTAATTATTCATGTATGCCACATTACAACAAGAAAGTACTGTAATGTACCGAAATCAGCAATTGAACAGCTGCGTTTTAAAGGACAGTACTTTGAATGTCATTTGACGATTTGCTTTCAATTAGAAGTAATTTACAGAAAGATGCCCACAAGCTAATCTTTACAGGATAATTAAGTTCCATTTTCTTTACTTTTAATTAAAAAGCAGAAAAGATTTAGCTGATCCATAAAAAAATGTTCTGTTTAAACATTCATCAGGCTTCACACTCATTTTTTTGGTATTTGTTGTAGCTATAGCAGATGTTATCAAACCTGAAGGCTGCTCGCTGGTTAAACTCTACGTGTGTGCAAAACGAGAGCGTATTGGTGTCGAAAGTGATAAATTACAACTTTGCTTAGATTAGAATTGATATTTTTCTGTTCCAAAAATATGATTTTGAAACGGAACATTTTCACGGTGATGATTGCATTTCTTTTGGAATTTTAGGCATGGGTGCAGCAAGTAACCAATGGGTCATAGTATCCACAGCAAACCTCCTTAATTATGTAAAAAACGTGAATATTTTCCCTCCAGCCTGTTGTGTACGTCTTTCTATCTTTTATTTGGCCTTGCAAATTTTTATTATTCCTACTGTTATCAACAGTGATCATTAAAGGGGTTGTCCCGGTGAGTGCCCACTGTCAAGATTCTCCAGTGCTGGCACTGGAAGTGGGTGAGCGTGATACTGCAGGTATGTGATTTGCATAAATGCGGTCACATGCTGATTAGATGTGCACTGCCTCACTCAATACAAGTGAATTGTGCAAGGACGGACACAACTACTTGGAATGTGGCCGAAAGTATGCAAATTGCATTGCCAATTTTGATCCAACACTTAGATCAATATTAGCCATGCTTGCAGTCTGCCCACAAAAAAAAATCTAGCATGTGAACTGCGTAGAACTTGTATGGATAACATGGACGCCTGAATGAGTCCTCAGTGAGAGTTGTCTTCTTTGCTGTGATTTTTGAAAAAGTGCAACAAAATGACCGTGGATTTGCTGAAAATTTGCACAATCAAAATTTATCTTTGGTGTGTGGACTCACCCTAAATATAACATACATGCACACATGACATTGGGCCATCTTAATTTTTTAGAGTTTTAAAAGGATATAATCACTTTTGCAATTTGTTTTTTCAATTTTCCAATGCATCAAAAATAAAACTAACCAATTTTTCAAATAATGGATTAAAAAATCATCCAGCCGTTTGTGTATACAGCTGCCATGCAGCTATGTGTGATTACGGCCTTCCCATCTGTCCCCTAATTCTTAGAGACATACATTTGTTTGGTTATCAAAATGTCAATAATTTGTAGACTATAATATGACTTCAAGATGAGACTACACAGGATTTGTTTGTAATATGTCATCAATAGTACATACAGTCGTAACAGCGGCAGTCTCAGAGTCCCGGGCCCGTGCGGGTGGGGGGGTCGCTGACGCCACCGCAAACTTCAACTGGATGTGTGTACATACCAGGTTGGGGGATATATATGTATACCAGGTAGGGGGATATATATGCCAGGATGGGCCAGGAAGGGGACCATATATACATATATACCATGATAGAGGATATATATATACAGTTGTGCTCAAAAGTTTACATACCCAGGTGGAAATTTTGCTTTCTTGGCCTTTTTTTCAGAGAATATGAATGATAACACCAAAAGAGACTGAGATGGCCACTCCAGAACCTTCACTTTGTTCTGCTGTAGTCAATGACAGGTCGACTTGCGCTTGTGTTTTGGATCGTTGTCATGTTCGAACGTCCAAGTACGTCCCTTGTGCAGCTTCTGGGCTGATGATTGCAAATTTGCCTCCAGTATTTGCTGGTAACGTGCTGCATTAATCTTTCCTTCAATTTTGAGCAAGTTTCTGTGCCTTTGTAGCTCACACATCCCAGAAACATTAGCGATCCACCTCCATGCTTTACAGTCGGGATGATGTTCCTTTCATCATAGGCCTTGTTGACCTTTCTCCAAATGTAACATTTAGGTTCTGGCCAAAAAGTTTAATTTTAGTCTCATCACTCCAAATTACCTTGTTCCAGAAGTTTTGAGGATTGTCTCTGTGCTGTTTTGCATATTGTAGGTGAGATACTTTGTGCTATTTGTGCAGTAATGGCTTTCTTCTGGCAACTCAACCATGCAGCTCATTTTTCTTCAAGTGCCTCCTTATTATGCATCTTGAAACAGCCACACCGCTACTTTTTGCAGAGTCCAGTATTTCAGCTGATGTTATTTGTGGGTTTTTCTTTGCATCCCAAACAATTTTCCTGGCAGTTGTGGACAAAATTTTTGCTGGTCTACCTGACTGTGGATTTGTTTTTACAGAGCCCCTGATTCTCCATTATCAACTCTTTGGATATCTTTTTGTATCTTTTCCTGTTTTATACAGTTAAACTACCTTTTCTCGTAGATCCATTGACAATTATTTTGCTTTCCCCATGACTCACAATTCAGAAAAGTCAGTGGCTGGATGAAAGATGCAAGAGTCTGTCTGGATCCCAGAAACTCACTCAGCTTTTATGCATGCACACACACTGATTACAAGCAAATAGATCACAGGTGAGGAAGTTACCTTTAGTAACCATTCAAACCCATATGTGCCAAAGATGTGGCCAGGATATTTTACATATATACCAGGATGGCGGGGCCTTCATATATATACCATGATGGAGCCAGGATGGGGGACATATATTAGGATAAAAGATAGATATATATATATATATATATATATATATATATATATATATATATATATATACTTTATATATAGCTACCAGGAAGGGGCAAGGATGAGGGATGTATACCATATACCAGGATGGAGGAGATATACAGTATATATATACAAAGTTGTGTCTAGGATGGGGAACATATATACCTGGATGGCAGGGCATATACAGTATATACTAGGATAGAGGACATGTATATTCCAGGACTAGAATGGGGAACATACAGTGGGGAAAAAACGTATTTAGTCAGTCAGCAATAGTGCAAGTTCCACCACTTAAAAAGAAGAGAGGCGTCTGTAATTTACATCATAGGTAGACCTCAACTGTGGGAGACAAACTGAGAAAAAAAAATCCAGAAAATCACATTGTCTGTTTTTTTTTCATTTTATTTGCATATTATGGTGGAAAATAAGTATTTGGTCAGAAACAAGCAATCAAGATTTCTGGCTCTCACAGACCTGTAACTTCTTCTTTAAGAGTCTCCTCTTTCCTCCACTCATTACCTGTAGTAATGGCACCTGTTTAAACTTGTTATCAGTATAAAAAGACACCTGTGCACACCCTCAAACAGTCTGACTCCAAACTCCACTATGGTGAAGACCAAAGAGCTGTCAAAGGACACCAGAAACAAAATTGTAGCCCTGCACCAGGCTGGGAAGACTGAATCTGCAATAGCCAACCAGCTTGGAGTGAAGAAATCAACTGTGGGAGCAATAATTAGAAAATGGAAGACATACAAGACCACTGATAATCTCCCTCGATCTGGTGCTCCACGCAAAATCCCACCCCGTGGGGTCAGAATGATCACAAGAACGGTGAGCAAAAATCCCAGAACCACGCGGGGGGACCTAGTGAATGAACTGCAGAGAGCTGGGACCAATGTAACAAGGCCTACCATAAGTAACACACTACGCCACCATGGACTCAGATCCTGCAGTGCCAGATGTGTCCCACTGCTTAAGCCTGTACATGTCCGGGCCCGTCTGAAGTTTGCTAGAGAGCATTTGGATGATCCAGAGGAGTTTTGGGAGAATGTCCTATGGTCTGATGAAACCAAACTGGAACTGTTTGGTAGAAACACAACTTGTCGTGTTTGGAGGAAAAAGAATACTGAGTTGCATCCATCAAACACCATAACTACTGTAAAGCATGGTGGTGGAAACATCATGCTTTGTGGCTGTTTCTCTGCAAAGGGGTCAGGACGACTGATCCGGGTACATGACAGAATGAATGGGGCCATGTATCGTGAGATTTTGAGTGCAAACCTCCTTCCTTCAGCAAGGGCATTGAAGATGAAACGTGGCTGGGTCTTTCAACATGACAATGATCCAAAGCACACCGCCAGGGAAACGAAGGAGTGGCTTCGTAAGAAGCATTTCAAGGTCCTGGAGTGGCCTAGCCAGTCTCCAGATCTCAACCCTATAGAAAACCTTTGGAGGGAGTTGAAAGTCCGTGTTGCCAAGCGAAAAGCCAAAAACATCACTGCTCTAGAGGAGATCTGCATGGAGGAATGGGCCAACATACCAACAACAGTGTGTGGCAACCTTGTGAAGACTTACAGAAAACGTTTGACCTCTGTCATTGCCAACAAAGGATATATCACAAAGTATTGAGATGAAATTTTGTTTCTGACCAAATACTTATTTTCCACCATAATATGCAAATAAAATGAAAAAAAAAACAGACAATGTGATTTTCTGGATTTTTTTTTCTCAGTTTGTCTCCCATAGTTGAGGTCTACCTATGATGTAAATTACAGACGCCTCTCATCTTTTTAAGTGGTGGAACTTGCACTATTGCTGACTGACTAAATACTTTTTTTCCCCACTGTATATACCAGGATGGATGACATGAACGGTATATATATCAGGATGTGACCAGGATGGGGAACATATTTACCAAGATGGCAAGGTGACTACATAAGACAGCTGTCTTTAATGCAGGTAACGAGATGATAGCGAGCGTCTAACTGGTCTGTAGGAGCCAGAACTCTGAATGGTTGGTAGGGGATCAAATACTTATTTCTCACTGCAAAAATGCAAATAAATGTATATAATTTAGACAATGTGATTTTCTGAAGTTTATTTTTGATATTCTATCTCTCAATGTTAACATTAACCTACCCTTAAAATTATAGATTGCTCATGTCTTTGTCAGTGGGCAAACTTAAAAAATCAGCAAGAAATCAAATACTTATTTCCTTCACTGTATTTACTAGGATGGAGCCTGGATGGGGGACATATATGCCATGATATAAGACCCACTGGGTACATATATAGCCAAGCTTGAGCTGTATACATTAAATAGTAGGAGATCTTTAATTCTCATCATCATTATCAGAACGGTCATAATGATCAGGAGAATCATTATCAGTAATGTCTGATACCTTTGTATACGTGCTGCGCTCTGTCCTCCACGTTCCTGTATCCAAAGTTAAAGTCGTGTTTTTTATTGTATTTGAATATTTTTCATAACTATAAGAGCTCTTAACACATACAATATACTGTACAAATAGCGTGGGACATATTCATCACAGCTGGTGTTTTTATAGATGCCGGATTATAATGTGTGCACAGCCTTCTATCAGCTAATGGTAAAAAATCTGAGATTCTCACATCACCACCACATGTAAACCAATGCCGGCATCATTCACATCACAAGCCTAAAGTTCTCTACAAGTGGTGAGAAATGAAGACGGGGGATTTCTCTGATGTTACAGGTAAAAATCATAATCCCCCCATTTCTACACTCTGCTTTTAATGTCACCATACTGAATATAGCTGTATCTACGTCATATGGCATGACACAGCAGGATTATAAATTACAATAGCGGTGATTTACCAAAACTGACGTGCCACACACACTGCGTCCCGGTTGATCCTCCCAGTGCAGCTTGTGACAAATAAATCAACAGGGTGTACGGCCTCTTGATGATTCAAGATGTCTTTTTTATTAAACCAAGCAACATACACATTACATACACACACATTTCGCACACATACATCACACACACATTATGCAAATACATTACACACACTTATTACACACAAACATCCCATACACACAATTATTACACATACAGTTGTGGCCAAAAGTATTGACACCCCTGCAATTTTGTCAGATAATACTCAGTTTCTTCCTGAAAATGATTGCAAACACAAATTCTTTGGTATTATTATCTTCATTTAATTTGTCTTAAATGAAAAAACACAAAAGAGAATGAAGCAAAAAGCAAAACATTGATCATTTCACATAAAACTCCAAAAATGGGCCAGACAAAAGTATTGGCACCCTCAGCCTAATACTTGGTTGCACAACCTTTAGCCAAAATAACTGTGACCAACCGCTTCCGGTAACTATCAATGAGTTTCTTACAATGCTCTGCTGGAATTTTAGACCATTCTTCTTTGCAAACTGCTCCAGGTCCCTGATATTTGAAGGGTGCCTTCTCCAAACTGCCATTTTTAGATCTCTCCACAGGTGTTCTATGGGATTCAGGTCTGGACTCATTGCTGGCCACCTTAGAAGTCTCCAGTGCTTTCTCTCAAACAATTTTCTAGGGCTTTTTGAAGTGTGTTTCGGGTCATTGTCCTGCTGGAAGACCCATGACCTCTGAGGGAGACCCAGCTGTCTCACATTGTGCTGCAAAATTTGTTGGTAGTCTTCAGACTTCATAATGCCATGCACACGGTCAAGCAGTCCAGTGCCAGAGGCAGCAAAGCAACCCCAAAACATCAGGGAACCTCCGCCATATTTTACTGTAGGGACCGTGTTTTTTTCTTTGAATGCCTCTTCTTTTCTCCTGTAAACTCTATGTTGATGCCTTTGCCCAAAAAGCTCTACTTTTGTCTCATCTGACCAAAGAACATTCTTCCAAAACGTTTTAGGCTTTTTCAGGTAAGTTTTGGCAAACTACAGCCTGGCTTTTTTATGTCTCGGGGTAAAGAGTGGGGTCTTCCTGGGTCTCCTACCATACAGTCCCTTTTCATTCATACGCCGACGGATAGTACAGGTTGACTCTGTTGTACCCTTGGACTGCAGGACAGCTTGAACTTTTTTGGATGTTAGTCGAGGTTCTTTATCCAACATTCGCACAATCTTGCGTTGAAATCTCTTGTCAATTTTTCTTTTCCGTCCACATCTAGGGAGGTTAGCCACAGTGCCATGGGCTTTAAACTTCTTGATGACACTGCGCACGGTAGACACAGGAACATTCAGGTCTTTGGAGATGGACTTGTAGCCTTGAGATTGCTCATGCTTCCTCACAATTTGGTTTCTCAAGTCCTCAGACAGTTCTTTGGTCTTCTTTCTTTTCTCCATGCTCAATGTGGTACACACAAGGACACAGGACAGAGGTTGAGTCAACTTTAATCCATGTCAACTGGCTGCAAGTGTGATTTATTTATTGCCAACACCTGCTAGGTGCCACAGGTAAGTTACAGGTGCTGTTAATTACACAAATTAGAGAAGGATCACATGATTTTTCGAACAGTGCCAATACTTTTGTCCACCCTCTTTTTTATGTTTGGTGTGGAATTATATCCAATTTGGCTTTAGGACAATTCTTTTTGTGTTTTTTCATTTAAGGCAAATTAAATGAAGATAATAATACCAAAGAATTTGTGTTTGCAATCATTTTCAGGAAGAAACTGAGTATTATCTGACAGAATTGCAGGGGTGTCAATACTTTTGGCCACAACTGTACACTTTACACATTACACCTACACATTACCATTGCACACAATTACACATTACACAGAAACACCACAAACACATTACACATACAATATTGCACACACATTCTACACAAACACATAACACACATATTAGGCTAGTTTCACATTTGCGCTTTTGAGCGCAGAGACGGCCTGCGCATGGCCAGCACTAAGCCCCGCCCCCTGCCGCGCCTCTGCCGGTAGCTCCGCCTACCGGCACATGACGCTGCATGCGTCCTGCGGCCCCTATCTTTATCACTGGGGGCGCAGGCCGTGCGCAGTATGCATTTGGTGGCACATGCTTCCTTTTCCTGGTGTGCCGAGCGCAACCAAACTGCAGCAGGTTGCGTTTGGCGCTGGTCGGCGCACCGTGAAAGGATGCATGTGCCGCCAAACGCATACTGCGCACGGCCTGCGCCCCCAGTGATAAAGATAGGGGACGCAGGACGCATGCAGCGTCATGCCCTGGTAGGCGGAGCTACCGGCGGAGGCGCGGTAGGGGACGGGGCTTAGCGGCGGCCGTGCGCAGGCCGTCGCTGCGCTCAAAAGCGCAAATGTGAAACTAGCCTTACACACAATATACATACATTACACATACATCACACACACATTATGGACACATACATTGCACACTTATTACACAAACATTACACACACACGCACAAAGATTGGAGTAACATTTCTGGCATAAGTCACACCACAACTTATGATGAATGTATCAGGCGAGGTTTACACCGTTCCCCCTAACCCCAGCTCCAGTCACTTGGTGGAGCTTCCAGAAACTGGCATAGAAAAACCAAAAGTCCCAAATTTGTGACATTTGAAGGTGTTTTTTGCCTGTATTTTGGTGAAAACATGAATTGGCATCATAGTCTAAAGGGAAAAATTCCTGAAGTGGTTTCTACTTGAAGACTTGTTGTTTTTTAATGCCCCAAAGCAACTCTTGAGTGAACATAGCCTACAAGGAGTCTGCCGAGTATACAGGAGATATACTTACAAGTGGCTGCATTATCTGGTGCCCATTTAGATGGATGGCCGCCCATGTAATGCAAGGATAGTCAAGTCCGCTACAGAATACAGAAGGGCTCAACATCCTGGCGGATAGGTTGTATGGACAGGGGTGATCTTTGTGAGACAACCCTCAAAGTAATTAATCAATAGTATTTTTAGCCGGCTAATTTACTGTTAGTCATATTAATTATTTAAAATCTAAAATGATAATATCCGTGACTCGACATTATCTCATCTCTACTATTCCAGACTTATTCCTCACATCTAAGAGAGATGTGTATGTGAAATATGTAAAAATGGCCAAAGGCAGCAGAATTCCCTGGACCTTAAGATAAATTAGGCTTTAATTACCCATTTTACATGCATGACAACATTTCGGGCTCTGAGTTACCATCTGTTCAAATCCCTTGTTTATTTCTGTTGATCTCTTTTAGTAATGACTGACCCAGTTCAAAATGTGAAATTTCAGCCTGGTATCCTAACTGTATTATATGAATACAGGCAATGTGTGTACAATTTCCAAAATTTTGACAAAGACTGAATTCCATAGGACATTCTTTTTAACTCATGCTGATTACTGTGTGTATATATACAGTATATACACTCACTGGCCACTTTATTAGGTACACCTGTCCAACTGTGTGTTAAGACTTAATTTCTAATCAGCCAATCACATGGTGGCAACTCAGTGCATTTAGGCATGTAGACATGGTCAAGACAATCTCCTGCAGTTCAAACCGAGCATCAGTATGGGGAAGAAAGGTGATTTGAGTGCCTTTGAACGTGGCATGATTGTTGGTGCCAGAAGGGCTGGTCTGAGTATTTCAGAAACTGCTGATCTACTGGGATTTTCACGCACAACCATCTCTAGGGTTTACAGAGAATGGTCCGAAAAAGAAAAAAAATCCAGTGAGCGGCAGTTCTGTGGCCGGAAATGCCTTTTTGATGCCAGAGGTCAGAGGAGAATGGGCATACTGGTTCGAGCTGATAGAAAGGCAACAGTGACTCAAATTGCCACCCGTTACAACCAAGGTAGGCAGAAGAGCATCTCTGAACGCACAGTGCGTCGAACTTTGAGGCAGATGGGCTACAGCAGCAGAAGACCACACTGGGTACCACTCCTCTCAGCTAAGAACAGGAAACTGAGGCTACAATTTGCACAAGCTCATCGAAATTGGACAGTAGAAGATTGGAAAAACGTTGCCTGGTCTGATGAGTCTCGATTTCTGCTGCGACATTCGGATGGTAGGGTCAGAAATTGGCGTAAACAACATGAAAGCATGGATCCATCCTGCCTTGTATCAACGGTTCAGGCTGGTGGTGGTGGTGTCATGGTGTGGGGAATTTTTTCTTGGCACTCTTTGGGCCCCTTGGTACCAATTGAGCATCGTTGCAACGCCACAGCCTACCTGAGTATTGTTGCTGACCATGTCCATCCCTTTATGACCACAATGTACCCAACATCTGATGGCTACTTTCAGCAGGATAATGCGCCATGTCATAAAGCTCGAATCATCTCAGATTGGTTTCTTCAACATGACAATGAGTTCACTGTACTCAAATGGCCTCCTCAGTCACCAGATCTCAATCCAATAGAGCATCTTTGGGATGTGGTGGAACGGGAGATTCGCATCAGGGATGTGCAGCCGACAAATCTGCGCCAACTGTGTGATGCCATCATGTCAATATGGTCCAAAATCTCTGAGGAATGCTTCCAGCACCTTGTTGAATCTCTGCCACGAAGAATTGAGGCAGTTCTGAAGGCAAAAGGGGGTCCAACCCGTTACTAGCATGGTGTACCTAATAAAGTGGCCAGTGAGTGTATATATATATATATACACACTGCTCAAAAGAATAAAGGGAACACTTAAACAGAATATAACTCCAAGTAAATCAAACTTCTGTGAAATCAAACTGTCTGACAAAGGCAAGCCCGGACGCCTGCCCCAAAGGGGCTACAGGGAGGGCGCACATGACTAAGGAGGGATGCTAGGCCTGAGGGTTCGTGAAGGGTAAGGTGTAGTGCTTTTGTGTTTGTGGGGAAGGTGTGGGTTGGAGCTATGGGGCTTATGGTGCAATGTGAGTTGGCAGGGAGTGGTCAGTTGTGGGATGGATAAATAGGGCAGAACTGTAGGGGGATGGTCATTCCTTACCTTGCAGACGTCCGGAATCGTCAGCTCCTCACATCTGGGACTTCAGCTTGAATCTTTGGATCCAGAAGATGGAATACCTCGTGGCACAGATGAAGAGGATGATGGAGCAGCGCGGCCAGCAGTGGATGAAGGAACAGCTGCAGCGATGGTCTGGTGATGGCGATGGCGGAGAAGATGGGACCCCTCTGCCTCCGAAGCGGCAGCGACGATCACGGCCTCCTGAGCACCTCAGCCCGGAGTTAAGTTTGCAGCGGAGGATGAGCCCCATTAGCAGACCTGTTGCAGAAGACATCGCGGGGCCGGAGCCAGAAGTCGAGAAGCAGGCAGCAAGGTAACGGGGCGGTGAGTGACGTGGCCAGCCTCCCCTCCATTTCGGATCACGGCACACAGTGGTGACGCGCACGTCGCGGCCACGTTACCCGGCGTGGTCACCTGACCCGGCGCGGTCATCGACATCGGTGGACGGCGGTGACGTGACGCGGCAAGGAGCCCGGTGGCGAGGTGGTGTGTGACTTCACCGGCCTCATTTCCTTTCTCGCGGTGCTGGGGGGAAGCGGGCGGTGGCTCGGTCATGTGGCCACCCTTCAGCTGCCAAAGGCCACAGGTCATGTGGTCCGGTGTCGCGTTCCCCCGGCGTTGGGTGCCAGATTCAGGAGGTGTTGCCTGCGGCTGGAGCGCCAACCTCCACCCCCCGTTTGAGGCTCCGAGACGGTGACTTTTTGCCATGCGTTCCCGGACGGACAGTCGGTCTGGGCGCTGGCGCTGCAGTCCAGGAGGGCTGCAGTCGGCGTAGATCCATGCAGAAGATCGCAGTTGCGGTGCTCGACGCGGAGGACACGTGACGGCTGTTCTGTGGGGTTCCGCGGAGTCAGCCTAGTAAGTAAGGCTCACTTAAACCTTTATTAATGTCTAGATTATATTGGTTGGGAAGGGTGTTGCTACGTATGGTTTTGCACTAGGGTAGTAGTTGGTTTGTCACGGGGTTTCGGAACGATGCACGGCTGGTCCATGTAGCCAGCGATCAAATCTGCGAGGGAATGGTTGCTTTGTGGTCCGGAGGCCGTTTTGTGCACTTCATGAGTGTTGGGTGGTTTTTTTTTATTTTTCATGCTAGTTTGTTTTCATGATAGTGGGTATATCTATAGTAAGTAAGGCTCACAAAGGCACACTTAAACCTTTATAAATGTCTAGATTATGTTGGTTGGGAAGGGTGTTGCTACGTATGGTTTCGGGTGTTTGTCTGGGGGTTCGGAAAGATGCGCGGCTGGTCCATGTGGACAGCGTTCAAATTTGTGAGGGAATGGTTGCTTTGTGGTCCAGGAGGCTGTTTTGTGCACTTCATGAGTGTTGGGAGGTATTTTTTTGATTTCATGCTAGTTTGCTTTTATGATAGTGGGTATATCTATAGGTGACGACATCATTTTATTTTGGTTAGTATAATTGTGCTTGCATTCTCTGGGTGTTTGTGTATGACTGGTGGTGATTCCATGGCGGTTTGTGAGTAATTCAGGTGGTGATACGGATATTGGCAGAGCGGTGGTGGATAGCCGTATCCATGCCGGTTTTATGGTTTATTGTTATAGGCATGGGGTCTTTGGGCTGGAGGATTATCGCCGCGCCTAGTATTTGATAAGGATTTGATGGTAGTTCACTGATGTGGTGAGCTGTTTTATCGCCGCGCCTAGTATTTGATAAGGGTTGATGTTAGTTCACTGATGTGGTGAGCAGTTTTATCGCCGCGCCTAGTATTTGATAAGGGTTGATGTTAGTTCATTGATGTGGTGAGCAGTTTTATCGCCGCGCCTAGTATTTGATAAGGGCTTGATGGTAGTTCACTGACGTGGTGAGCAGTTTTATCGCCGCGCCTAGTATTTGATAAGGGTTGGATGGCAGTTCACTGACGTGGTGATCTGTTTGGGTAGTGCATCGGGCGGCTTAATCTTTCACGTTACAGTGGGGTGTGTTCTATTGCTGGTCAGAGGTGAGGGGGTAGGTGGTCGAGTTTTCATTACGGTGTGTTTTATTTATATGCCGGGTTCGGCTCTCCAATAGGGGCTTTGAGTGTACTAAGGGTTTTCATGTTCACTAGGGGCATTTTGGTTTGTTGCGGCAGAAGTTCTGGTGAGGTCGAGATGCTTGGGACGGCAGATCTTTTGGGAACCTGCCTTTCTGGCAGCAATGGATGACATTTCCCCCGGGGGGCTTAGAGTTGACCTTTTACCGGATTTGTTTTCCTGGTTAATTTCTGGGGGTACGTAGATATGGCGTGGAGCTGGGGTTTTATGGTTGGTCAATGTCCGGTTGTTGAGGTCCGTGGTTTGGTTTCTGTGTGGTAGTCGGGGATTATCTGGTATTAGGGATGGTGCAGTGCTTATTTTCTGTTCATGGTCCAACCTGGGACTACTATCTGGTATTAGGGAAGGTGGTGTGCTTATTTCTGTTCATGGTCCAACCCTTGACTACTTTGGGTTTCTTCATGCTCAGGGCGTAGTTGCGGTTATCATGTGTTTGGATAAGTCAAAGTGTTTGATTCACCTGGGGCCCTATGTCTAAGTCAGGTTAGGTTAACGAGTACATCGTGTCAGGTCGGGGGTCGTTATTAGGTTCCCGTGTATATCGCGCTGCTGTTTTGGGGGGTTGATTTTGGTTATTGAATACGTGGGGCTACGATCCACTGGGGTTTTTTGCATGATCTGCAGTCATATGGCGTTCTTACGGTAATTTGCTGGTCGTGGCTGCCCTGGGGCAGTTTTAACAACTTTTGTACGTAAGGACTGGTGGGTTCTCACTGCGGCTCTTTAGGGTTGAGCTTTTGGCAGACTGTATCGGGTGGTATTTGTTACAGCCGTTGATTGCAGCTACGTAGGAGTTTATTATACAGAGTGGATAGTTTTTCGTTACGATGGGCTAGGAGGTTTATTGTGGGTGCAGCTGGTCCTGCTTTGCCTTCTGGGTATACAGCTCTCCTTAGAGTCTTTTCTTTTTGGGTGCCCCTGGACAGGGGGGCCAGGGTGAAGTGTTGCGCAAGGATGATGCAACATTTGAGTTGGGTAACCCAGCGTGTGCTTTACTGGTCTCGGGGGTCCTGGTTGGTGAACGGTTTGTTTATCCAGCGGGTGTTGTTCCATTTGTCAGGAATTCTGTATAGAGCATGAGGCAGGACATGTTGTTTCGATGGCCGTGTGAATGGTCACCCGCGTGGGTGTAGCCCGTCCGGCAATACATGGCTATGTCATTTATTCCGTTATGCGCACTTGTCAGGACCGGCTGGTATTATGGGGACACAGTTGTGGTGCAGCGCTGCTGCGGGGGAGGTGTACTTTAGGTAGTGGGTGAGCAGGTTGCAACTATAACATTACTTTCATTAATGTCGGGCTGGTGGTACGCTGTGGCAGGGGAAGCTAGTGCGATGTGCATTGACTTTTAATGATTCTAAGGACCTGGTAATTGTCTGGGGCTGTGCTCCGTTTGGGGGTGCTTTTTGCGGTGCTTTAAGGCTGAGTGGTGGACAAGCATCGGGCACCGGTGAGTGCAATGTTTTGACGGATGGCCCGGGTTTATGGTGTCTGGGGTTTTCGGGAGACGTGATGTGTGTCTGAGTTTTCCTGGACTTCAGGTGGTGTGGAGTCGCTTTTCTTTCTTTTGTGAGTAGTGTCGAATCCGCAGTTCAGCAGGGAATGGGTGCGGAGTACATCTCACTTTTGGTAAGAGGGTGGCAACAATAGTGTTGTGATTCTGGGTTCGAAGTGCACGGGTGATGCACACAATTAATTCATTCCGGGTCATGGTGATTATGGGGTGGATTGGTTTATGTTTTCTAGTTGGGTGGATATTTTAAGATAGATGCTATCACGCAGGGTTGACGGGACCAACAGCGTTTTGGTACTGCACGTGTGTGGTGGAGACTGGGTCGCTGGGGCGTCAAGGGGTTTGATCTGAGACATCGGGCCTGAATGCTCCTGCCTGGGAGCCATGCTCGTGTTGTTGTTCATGACTATATAGTGGGGCACATTTTTCAAGAATCTGTCGGAGGTTGGGGAACCAGTGTAGGTTCTGTTGTTACGTCTATAATGGTTGGCTTTGATTATTATCAGGTGGAGTGCAATTTTCTGCCTGGGAGCCGTGCTCGTGTTGGTGTCCATAGGGGCTCCTGTTTGGAATGACTACATAGTGGGTTTTACTGGGCACATTTTCAAGAATCTATCGGAGGTTTGGGGAACCAATGTAGGTTCTTTTGTTCACGGCAATAATGGTTGGCTTTGATTAATCATTAGGTGAAGTACAATTTTCGGAGGCGCCTGCAATGTTGCGGTCTCAACGAGGCAGAGGCGGCGGCTCAGGTTGGGGACTGGTCGCGCAGGCAGTGCATAGGATTGGACAATGCAGTTGGCTAGTTGCAGGTCTTGAGTGTGGCTGACCTTGTTGTACTGGTATTTTGGTGTAGGTTGGCATTGTGAGGTCTAATGGGGATCAGTTTTGATCGATTGGTCTTGGTACAGAAACATTGGTTACTCGAGCCGCAGAGTTGGCTCGGGTTGGGGTTTTTTGGTGGTGGTACTCGCACGTACAAGGTGTCATACGTGCTCACGGTGGTGGAAAGGAGGGGGGTATTTGAAGTTGGTGGATTGCACAAAGAGCGGGGGGGGTGAACCCAGTGCAGGAGCGGGTTACCCCTGGTGGTGCAATGGTATACTTGGTTAAGGTGGGTCCCAGCTGTGCTGGGTCACAGCGGGACATGTTAACGTGGGACCCTGCTGTGTTGGGTCACAGCGGGGCATGTTAACGTGGGTCCCTGCTGGGCTGGGTCCCAGCAGGACATTGGTTGGGCAACACTCGGCTGGGTGTCCTCGAGCCGGTGTGGTGCAGCTGAGGGCACGTGGTGGAGCTGGTGTTGCAATCATGTACAATGGACTCTTCATTTACCCCCCCTCCTTTTGCTGGTGGTTATGTTTATGGAATATTTCTACGTTTATGGATAAAATGTTATTGCTTGTTTGGTGTTAATAAACGGGGCTGCTGTGGCCTTTTACATCCAATGTCACGCAGTCGTGTCTTATTTAAGTTAAGAAGGGGTAAGTGTGGGTTTTGGGAGGGGTCATTACAGTGAAGCCATCAGTCAGACTTTCCTAAGTCATGAACTTCACATGCTGTTGTACAAATGGAATAGACAACAGATGGAAATTATTGGCAATTATCAAGAAACACTCAATAAAGGAGTGGTTCTGCAGGTAGGGACCACAGACCACATCTCAGTACCAATGCTTTCTAGCTGATGTTTTGGTCACTTTTGAATGTTGGTTTTGCTTTCACACTCGTGGTAGAATGAGATGAACTCTACAACCCACACAAGTGGCTCAGGTAGTGCATCTCATCCAGTATGGCACATCAATGCGAGCTGTGGCAAGAAGGTTTGCTGTGTCTGTCAGCGTAGATTCCTGAGGCTGGAGGCGCTACCAGGTGTGAGGCAGGAAGGACACCAAGGGTGAACCCACAGGACCGCGACGACGAACCTACCCCCGGGCGAGCGGGCCAGGTGTACCACCCCCTATACAGGGAGAGTTTGGGGCAGGCCCGGAGGAGACTATCGCCGCGGAAGCTGATACCTTGGGGACAACTGGAGGAGTAGACCGTCAGTCACCGGGATGGAATGTAGACAGGGCCGTCCGAAGGACACAGGAAGGACAGCTGCAGGACTAAATGGAGAGGAGGACCGGGGCACAGGAGCAGGCAGGGTCAGACAGGAGAGGCACACACGGGAGGAGGCAGGAACGGACTGGACCGGCGGGCTCTGGAAGAGAATGCAAAGGCGGTGAGAGTTCAGCTAGTGTGCTAAAGCAAGGCTGGGTGCTAGGCAGGATTAAGTGGACCCGAGAGTCTGTCATGGAATACCATAGACGATCAGGCAGCGATCCAGAGGAGAGGCTGCCTTTTATAGGGATATGAGTTCCGGGTCGGATCAGCAGGGTCATGGAGGCGGAGAGAAGGACTGGCTAGCCAGTGCTAAGACCTGGGTGTGAGTTGCGCATGCTCCCTGGGCAGAGCTTCGGGGCAGGAGGCTGGAGTGCCGGCGGGCGCGCGCCTGCTGCAGGGGCGCGCTGTAACGGCAGGCGCGCCCGGAGGTCACGGGCAGCGTGGAGCAAGAGAAGGAGGACGCGGCAGGAGCTGAGAGCGAGGTTGAGGCGGCGAGCATGGGACCAGCGGGAGCGGTAAGTGCGACACCAGGAGACAGGCCAGTACACCAGGAGATGTGGAGGGGGCCATAGGAGGGCAACAACCCAGCAGCAGGACCGCTACTTCAACCTTTGTGCAAGGAGGAACAGGAGAAGCACTTCCAGAGCCCTTCAAAATGACCTCCAGCAGACCACAAATGTGCATGTGTCTGCACAAACGGTTAGAAACCGAATCCATGAGGATGGACTGAGTGCCCGGCGTCCACAGATCGGGGTTGTGCTCACATGCGGGACGCTTGGCATTTGCAACAGAACACCAGGATTGGCAAATTCGCCACTGGCGCCGTGTGCTATTCACAGATGAAAGCAGGTTCACACTGAGCACATGTGACAGACGTGACAGAGTCTGGAGATGCCGTGGAGAGCGATCTGCTGCCTGCAACATCCTTCAGCATGATTGGTTTGGCAGTGGATCAGTAATGGTGTGGTGTGGCATTTCTTTGGAGGGCTGCAAAGCCCTCCATGTGTTCGCCAGAGGTAGCCTGACTGCCATTAAGTACCGAGATGAGATCCTCAGACCCCTTGTGAGACCATATGCTGGTGCGATTGGCCCTGGGTTCCCAATAATGCAGGATAATGCCAGACCTCATGTGGCTGGAGTGTGTCAGCAGTTCTTGCAAGATGAAGGCATTGAAGCTATGGACTGGCCCGCCCGTTCCCAGACCTGAATCCGATTGAGCACATCTGGAACGTCATGTCTCGCTCCATCCACCGTCACGTTGCACCACAGACTGCCCAGGAGTTGGCGGATGCTTTAGTCCAGGTCTGGGATGAGATCTCTCATGACAACATCCGCCGGCTCATCAGGAGCATGCCCAGGTGTCGTAAGGAGGTCATACAGGCACGTGTAGGCAACACACACTACTGAGCATCTTTTCCTTGTCTTGAGGCACTTCCACTGAAGTTGGATCAGCCTGTAATTTGATTTTCCACTTTGAATTTGAGTATTCTTCCAAATCCAGACCTCCATGGGATATTGATTTTGATTTACATTGATCATTTTTATGCTTTCTTGTTCTCAACGCATGCCACTATGTAATGAATAAAGATTTGCAGCTGCGATATATCCTTCAGTGATATCTACGATGTAGTATCTTAGTGTTCCCTTTATTTTTTTATTCTAAAGTATTGGGACATTTGCACATTACACCTATAGGTTGTCACGATGTGACTGGCCAGCGTGATGCTACCCGACAATCGGTCAGTCACAAAACCAACAAAGACAAACAAGGGGACACCGGGGACACAATTACAACGGTGGGCCCTGCAATAGGGAACGGGGAAATGGACACCTCCTGCACTCTCCTAAGGCAGTGCCCTGAACTCTCCTGATGTTCGCTATACAGGTTCTTTCAACCTGTCGCCGAACAGGATACCTTGGTCCCTCACTTGCCCTGCATATATCCCTTACTAGGGAACTGGCAAGTGCGGACACCGAACCCGCCACTGTACTAATAAAACACCAAGGAAAAATAACAGACAGTGAAAAACAAACAACACTTAGCTTTCTCTGCTGTCATGCACCGGACTGCAGAGTAAGGCACCCGAACACAGCTTCCAGCAGAATAACCACTGCTCCAGATAAGCTGCAAACACCACTGCTCAAGACAGCTCCTCTCTTCAGAAGGGTTGGCTTCCAAAGGACCTGTATTACCAACAGTCAGCTGGTGTACCAGGTGACCTTATATAGGAAGAAGGGAGTGGTCACCACCAGCAATAGCAGACTCAAAACATGTAGTAACACCAGCAGACACCGGGGGCAAAAACACATTAACCCCCGATGGCCTGAAAGGAAAAAAGTTTATATATGAGAAGCCCACACTGACACAGATCCAAAAATGGATCGTGACATAGGTGTAATATTGGTCCCCCTCTTTTTGCAGTTATAACACAACTGCTCTTCTGGAAGAATTTTCTACAAGATTTCAGAAGTATCTGTAGGAATGTTTGCCCATTCATCCTGAAAAGCATTTGTGAAGTCAGACACTGATGTTGGAGGAGAGGCCGCACTTACAATCTCCGATCTTATTCATCCCATAAAGTGTTGGATGGGGTTGAGATCAAGGCTCTGTCATGTTCTTTCACAACAAATGCCTCTAACCATACCTTTATGGACTTTGCTTTGTGCACTGGGTACAGTCATGGGGAACAGTAACGGGCCTTCCAAAACTGTTCTCACAAAATTGGAAATATGCAATTGTCCAAAATGTCTTGTATGCTGAAACTTTAAGATTTCACTTCACAGGAACTAAGGGGCTCAGGCCGAACCCTGAAAATGAACCCCATAGCATTATCCCTCTTTCACCAAACTTTACAGCTGTCACACTGCGGTCAGACGGGTAACGTTCTCCTGGCATTCACCAAACTCAGACTCGTCCAATCAGATACCAGAGAGAGAAGTGTGATCCATCACTGCACAGAATACGTTTACACTGCTCCAGAGTCCGGTGGCGGTGACTTTACATCACTCCATCTGACACTCGGCATTGTGATTGGTGATGTAAGGCTTTGTTTGCACGTTGCGTTTTTGCTACTTTTTTAATGTACATTTTAAATTACATTTTACAGTACCAGGAAATCCTATGAGATTTGAGAAGCCTCCAGGCAAACAGATTGCTTTTTTTTCCAGTCTGAATTGGAAAACTGCATTGTTTTTGAAAACTGCAGCATGTCTCTTCTTTCAGCGTTTTTTTCAGTGTTCATGCAACAACAAAACACAGCAGAAAAACCTGCTATTTGTAAGCAGCTTCTGTTAGGTGTAGGGTCTCCTCCTCTGCACAGGAGTAATCCCGAGCATTGCCTTCTGCGGTCTCCCATTCTGTCCCGACCGCAGAGAGTCCTGCTCAGCAGAGATGTAGATCCCGATGTCTTGCTCAAGCTAGTGCTGTTGGGTTGGTTGTTGCTGCCATCCCTGGTTCAGCTATAGCAATCTGCACTAGCCAGCAGCGAGCAGCTCCTGGGACTAAGTTCCTCTTTCGGTCCACTGAGTATGCCTGTGGGACGACCTCTCATTGGAGGTCGGAGGTCACATGCTCAGGTCCTGTTGCTGCTCCAATTGGATCACAGGAGAGGTCACAAAAGCCGGCAAATATAAAAGGTTTGCATGGTCGCGCGGCCATGCACTAATATAAAATTATATTTGTGTATGTGTGGACGTGTGTTTGTGTCTGGTGAATGACTCATTATGATCCCCTCCCTAGCGTTATTGCATGAGTTGGGTGTTTGAGCTATTAGCACCAGACTGTGCCATCCAGCACAAGGCACGATATTACAGCGCCTACTGCAGTGCCTGTCAGAGTGGCGTCATGCGCAAATTATGCGCTTTCCTGACCCTAAGCTTAGGGTGGTTAGTGGCGTCCGCCAGTGCAGCGCTGTACGCTCTCTGAGCACTTATTCTATTAGTTAGTCTTTGTCTGGCACTGCAGTTGCGGCACCGAATGCTAGTGTTCTGGTCACAGAATCATGCCCCAAGGACATGAGGTCACAGTCCCTCTAGACCCACTAGCGCATGGCGTCACAACTGCGGTGCCAGACAAAGACTAACTAATAGAATAAGTGCTCAGAGAGTGTACAGCGCCGCATTGGCGCCTAAGGCTGAGTGCTGCACATTTTTTGTGATGATGTTAATATTAGAAGAGGTTTGCACTCTGCAGTTATGGAGTCAGCAGAGCATTGGTCACGTTTCTGCCGATTGGATCAAAATTCAGAGCAAAGCATATACAGTGGGGCAAAAAAGTATTTAGTCAGTCAGCAATAGTGCAAGTTCCACCACTTAAAAAGATGAGAGGCGTCTGTAATTTATATCATAGGTAGACCTCAACTATGGGAGACAAACTGAGAAAAAAAAATCCAGAAAATCACATTGTCTGTGTTTTTTTTCATTTTATTTGCATATTATGGTGGAAAATAAGTATTTGGTCAGAAAAAAGCAATCAAGATTTCTGGCTCTCACAGACCTGTAACTTCTTCTTTAAGAGTCTCCTCTTTCCTCCACGCATTACCTGTAGTAATGGCACCTGTTTAAACTTGTTATCAGTATAAAAAGACACCTGTGCACACCCTCAAACAGTCTGACTCCAAACTCCACTATGGTGAAGACCAAAGAGCTGTCAAAGGACACCAGAAACAAAATTGTAGCCCTGCACCAGGCTGGGAAGACTGAATCTGCAATAGCCAACCAGCTTGGAGTGAAGAAATCAACTGTGGGAGCAATAATTAGAAAATGGAAGACATACAAGACCACTGATAATCTCCCTCGATCTGGTGCTCCACGCAAAACCCCACCCCGTGGGGTCAGAATGATCACAAGAACGGTGAGCAAAAATCCCAGAACCACGCGGGGGGACCTAGTGAATGAACTGCAGAGAGCTGGGACCAATGTAACAAGGCCTACCATAAGTAACACACTACGCCACCATGGACTCAGATCCTGCAGTGCCAGACGTGTCCCACTGCTTAAGCCTGTACATGTCCGGGCCCATCTGAAGTTTGCTAGAGAGCATTTGGATGATCCAGAGGAGTTTTGGGAGAATGTCCTATGGTCTGATGAAACCAAACTGGAACTGTTTGGTAGAAACACAACTTGTCGTGTTTGGAGGAAAAAGAATACTGAGTTGCATCCATCAAACACCATACCTACTGTAAAGCATGGTGGTGGAAACATCATGCTTTGGGGCTGTTTCTCTGCAAAGGGGCCAGGACGACTGATCCGAGTACATGAAAGAATGAATGGGGCCATGTATCGTGAGATTTTGAGTGCAAACCTCCTTCCATCAGCAAGGGCATTGAAGATGAAACGTGGCTGGGTCTTTCAACATGACAATGATCCAAAGCACACCGCCAGGGCAACGAAGGAGTGGCTTTGTAAGAAGCATTTCATGGTCCTGGAGTGGCCTAGCCAGTCTCCAGATCTCAACCCTATAGAAAACCTTTGGAGGGAGTTGAAAGTCCGTGTTGCCAAGCGAAAAGCCAAAAACATCACTGCTCTAGAGGAGATCTGCATGGAGGAATGGGCCAACATACCAACAACAGTGTGTGGCAACCTTGTGAAGACTTACAGAAAACGTTTGACCTCTGTCATTGCCAACAAAGGATATATCACAAAGTATTGAGATGAAATTTTGTTTCTGACCAAATACTTATTTTCCACCATAATATGCAAATAAAATGAAAAAAAAAACAGACAATGTGATTTTCTGGATTTTTTTTTCTCAGTTTGTCTCCCATAGTTGAGGTGTACCTATGATGTAAATTACAGACGCCTCTCATCTTTTTAAGTGGTGGAACTTGCACTATTGCTGACTGACTAAATACTTTTTTGCCCCACTGTAATTGCTGTGTAGACGTGGCCTATGAAAAAGATTTATGGTGGTGATGAGATGTTCATAGGAGTCACAAACTGAGGGTTAGATAAGGACAGTAGGATCCCCATTAGAGCAAAGCCTTGACTTGGACTTCCTGCGACTCCAGGTCTTAGAGCCGAGGTTATTAATTTTACCTCCACATGAAACTCTCTTAGAACTTTGCCTTCACCACATTTGTGTCTTATGGATTATCAATCTGTACGAACTATACAATGTTGGTCCTCTCCCTATGTGGTATTATTACATGGTGTTGGTGCATGGTGTCTATGTATAATCATTAGGTGATTGTGTCTCTATGTATTTGCTAATAGCAGACATCAGTGGAGTCAGCGTGATGGAATAATATCTGTATTCCTTTAAAATCAACCAATTACAATTCATCTTCCACTAGCTTCACTGTTAGTTCATTGACAGCTATTTGATTTTAATGGCAGCTGGTGTCTGGACAGCTGGGAATTAAAAATGCTTAAAGGGAACCTGTCCTAGGATTTCCCAATATCAACTAATGCCACCACCTTTAATGCCTCTTTTACAACAGTCTAGCAACCTGCATATGACTCCCCATTCCTCTCTGCATATCCCCAAGATTACCTTTTATAATTCCCCCATATGACGGGCCTTGTCCAATAGGCATTGCTGGTCTCGCTCCGCATCTTCTCTATCCCCGCAACGGTCATCTTACTGCCCTGCTTCATGTGCATGAGGCGTTGTACGTCATCCATACATTGGCCCCAATTTTCCTCCTGTTCAGGTGTACTTTGCTCAGCCCTAGTGAGGGCAGAGGAAAGTGTTGTAATGAGCATGCGCAGGGAGAGGTCAAAGAGCCTTGATGTCCCAGAAGTAAAGCCAGCACATGCCCATTAAACTATTTTGATCTACCTCCAGCAGGGTAAAGAATAGTACTACTTGCATTAAAACACTTACCAGTTACTAACGTCTACTGTTTACAGCGCTGCTCCAGTCCGCTCCTGCATCATGTGACCACAACATTTATTGCCAGCTCATATAGCGGAATGCTAGCTACTTTCTTAACATAAGCTTTTTATAGCCTTGTTCTGAGTCTCATTTACTTACATTGAGAAAGTGACTTATGATCCACACAGAAGACGCTGTGTGAGCTGACTGGTCACAACTGCAATCACATGATGCAGGAGACCGGAGCAGCGCTGGAAACGGCAGAAGACAGCAATAGGTAAGAATTTTAATGCATACAATGAACATAAATTACTGATAGCTAATGAATGGGCAAATAACAAAACTCTGGAGTGGTACTTTCAGATAGGTTATTAATATTAGATCATTGGGGGTCCAACAACAACCACCCATCCCCCGATTAGCTGTTTTCAGCTTCATTGATAACTGCTCTGTTCACTGTGTAGTGGAAGTTGTTGAGAACTGCAGCTCAGCTCCTATTTATTTCAATAGGCATAATATAGATATATAACATTTATTGTTTACAGTATGCCACCCACACATATTACATTCAATTTGCCTACCAGTCTTAACCAATTTCACAGCCCAAATTACCATCCCCCAAATCCTTAAACTGTGTCTTTAGCTGAAGGCTCATTGTGTGATTATACAATAATATGTACGGCCCCGATCGTACGCTGTGATGTTGCACAAACAAATACGGAAACTGGTGTGAATTTCAAGAATCAGCTGCTACAATAATGACAAAATTCATCTTTTAACTCGGTGGTACATTTCTTGGCAAAAGAGACCTCCAGGTTTCCAGTTCAATCCCTGTGATTCTGTATTGCAAAAATTGAGACGAGAGACTCAGCAAGTGTGTGATCTTATTAGAGCCGTTGGCAGGATACCCTGTAATCCTTACAAAATAAAGCCTCGTCTACTCAATGTAGAAGGAGAAACCCACCATGATGTTTAAATACACGAACCTACTAAACACTTAGCAGCCTGCACAATGGCATTCATCCTACCGACTCTTTGTATTGACATTGCCGAGTCTGGATCTGCGACGGAGCTTATTAGCCCCTATGTTCCTTTTCTTTTTTCCCCCTGTTTTAATATAGATCTCGTTTTGCAATTTATGATGCTCTTAGCAATTACAGGGGGCATGCGTTCAGAAGAGAAAATCGATCTCCAGTGTGTAAATGGAATATTTCAAGTCAGGGCTTTAATCTGACTCGTATAAATGTCGTTTCCTGTATTGATTCAGTAGCTGAAAGAAGGGTTGTATCTACTTAATAAAACAGAACAAGCAAATTCCCTGTTGGGTACTTGAAGCAGGAGGCCCTGCGTGTTCTACATAAATGGTGGGATGTTGCTAGAAAGATGTGTACTACAGTGGTCGGCTAAACGTGAAAATTTATCAGGGAAGACAATTTTTTTTTTTTTTTTCCAGAAAAGGCACCCAACCCCCTTCTCAACTCTGTCCCAAAAGTTTTTCAGATTTTTTGTTAGAAATTGTTCAGATAATTACCACCTATCTCTCCTTATCAGTCCTTAGCATGAATCTTGAATGGGGTCTTCTCAAAATCACAAATCATCCCCTGCCAAAAGGATAGGCGATAACGTTCTGATTGCTGGGAGTTCTACTGCTGTGATCCTCACAGAAAGGCCGGGGTCACACTTGCGAGTGTGATGAGAGAAACTTGCGCGAGTCTTTCGCATCAATACCCGGCACTGCCACTGATGCTCCAGACCGGAGTGTGCGGCTGCATGTATTTCTTTGCATCCGCACCCTCCGGTCCTGAGTGACGGCGGCAGTGCCGGGCATTGATGCGCGAGACTCGTGCAATTTTCTTGCATCACACTCGCAAGTGTGACAACAGCCTAAAGCAGATTTTAGGAAAGTTTCATTCATGTTCTTATTTGTATTACATACTATCCATTACCCTCCGTTATCATCCTTTTCACACCTATTGTACAGTTCTCAATGTGGGATGAATCGCCACCCTATTATCTAGGGTCTCCCTCCTCTTGCAGCTTCTCTCCCAGTTCAAATATTACATATTCCTAAATACTACCTAATATAGGAATATTCACTAATAGATGAACAGTTACTTCTATAAGGTAAAGACTTTGTGTGCATTAGTATTATGCAAGAACCAAATAGCCAGCGCGGAACTAAAGAGGTTTCGGCACACTCTACAGTATTGATCTGCAACTTCTAAATTCTGAAAACCACTGTTCTTTTGGACCCGAGATTACCACCATTCTGATCTTCTTTCACATATCCATGATTATGATTTTTGCCTACACCTCCCCTATAAAAGACTACTTTCAATTATCCTATTAGGGATATTATAGTTAAAAGAGAGAGTGCCTTATATGTAGGAAGTGGGTTCATTGAAAATCACAGGGTAACCCCACCAGAAAAAAAAGATTGTACATCACTCTACTTATTCACATAAATAGTCATCAGTTTATTATATCCGAAATAAAATGTACACAACTAATCACTTCAGAAAAACAATTTCTCAACTTAAAGGGGTTCTCCAGGCTCAGGATTCAGGTTGTGATTTGCATACATGTGGTCATATGCCAACTAGATGCGCATGGCCTGTCTCAATGCAAGTGAAGAGTAGCTGCAGACTTGAGACCCAAGCTTGGATATTTTCTTTAAAGTATTTTTGTTTCAGGCCCTGATAGTGCCCATTAGAGCGTTGTCCGGTGAAATCAAGTTATCACCTATCAATAGGATGGGTGATAACTTGCTGGTAGGTGGTGGTCTGACTGCTGAGAACCGACAAAACATGGCAACTTTTATCGTTAGAATGGAACGGCAGTGGTCATGCTCCTTCTTCTCTCACTTCATTCCCTTTGAGACCCCTGATCACTGTGCTCAGCTTTTTCTAGCACCTCCATAGAGAAACAAAAGAGCGGTGGTCAACTTTCTGCATAATTTTTTAACAGTGATAAAAGTTTCCTGTTGGGGTAAAAATTCCCTGATCTGACGATCCTTGTATGTCCAAGCACTCAGACCCCAACCGATCAGAAAGCTATCACCTATCCTGCCGGTAATTTGCTTAATCCTACGGACAACCCATTTAAGACTCGGGAGAGTGAAGATCACAAGTATCTTGAGTGGTGTGCCTACAACCCACCTGAGAAAATGATTTTAAGGGTCTACTGTCATTTGTGCATAAAACTCGCATGCATGTTCCCCGTAGGTTGGATCCTAGTTTATACTCTTATTATTCTGCAGATGGTGATATGATTTTTATTTTTTTTAATTTTTGCGCAAAAAAAGTCCTATTACCATGAATTGGGCAAAAAATGTCCTTAAATTTTTATGTCTTCAGCTGATCCTTTAGAAATTGTCCTTTCGTCAACCGCTTGGCTAGTTGGACCCTGTATTGTGGTAGTAGGGCGAATTTCTGTATTTTTTTCCTCTTCTGCTCCCAATTTTTGCTTATTATTTAGGAATAAACTTTGATTTTTTTTTTTACATTTTGCCATATATGAGTACATTTGGACTATACATGAAGCTATTTACTTAGAACTAAAAAAAAAAGAAAAATGCCGGTGTCATAGAATTTTATTTATTTTTTCCTCTTAAAACAAGGTGGCTTTTCCCGTAAAATATCAGCTGTATTTTGGCCAACTCAAGAAAAGAAGGCCAAAAAGTCTTAATAAAAGCTTCTTCTATCATAATAGCAAAAGATAAAAAAGTTAAGAGCGTACATGAAAATGAAAGCAGAAAGGTCTTTGAAAAATTTATACACCAGTAGAATTAATACTGTCATACAGCAACGTGTCAAAAGACCCAGCAGAGAAGAATATTAATCCATTTAGAAAAAAATCAAAGGTTTTCTTCTTTGAGTGTAAAGAAACAATTTGAATAATTTTTGACCCTTCCTGCAAAAGTCGGTGGGTCAAATTGAACCTACTATTAAAATTCTGTAATATCTTCTTTTCGTTAGCATTTCAAAACGCAATTTAAATATTCACGGAGGCTCTTTTTAATAAACTTAACAATTTAAATATTCAGCGCGTTCCCTTTTTTAATAAACTTAACAAAATTCAGGTAATTTTCTTCAACTTTCTTGATTGAAGGAAGGCAATAGGTGCAGATATAAAATAGATGTACAGCTACAAGCAAAAGAAATCAATTATATATAAGAAATAACATAACACATGGAAAGAAATTAATCAAAAAATTTTCTAGTCTATGATTCTCTTCTCTGCTACCTGGAGGCTAGGAATGTAAATGAAAAAAAGCAACATCCTCCCGTAGATAAGAGAAAAATTAATAAAAATGTTTCCATCCTACAAGATCCCCTGATGCAACTCATGTTAAAAAAGTGAGTGTCTGCAGGAGGAACTTTACTCATTTTAAATAGATTTTTAGAAGCTGGAGAAATAGGACTTTTATTCTCGCTGTTAAGCTCAATTACATAAGGCTTATGCGGTCTTGCAGTGTCCACAGAACGAACATACCTTCATTAAAGAGCTCTGTGGGATGTGCGTGAGCCGGGCTTGTGCGCTCCTGCGGTGAGGAACTGTTCAACATGTCTTTAGGTTTTCTTCACCCTAATGTCCCCATAGAGGCGTCCGATTGAAGCTTAAGGACATCGAAATCAGTTTGTACAGATAAAATGATGAAAGCATGGAATATAATATATTGTGTCTCTGCTCTCATAAAATATTGTAAAAAAGTTTTGGTCCCGATTCATCAAGACTGGCGTGTTGGATGGCCATCTTGATTCCGTGGGGTAATATGCGTCAAATTCATTAAAAGGCGGGCACATCTTAAGAAATATGACCTATCTTTCAGCTGCCGCTTGCTAAACTTAGAAAGAGTATTCCAGTAAGAGACAGGAATGCGCTTTTGTCGAAATTTGAGTAATTTATTTGTGTAAATTATGACCAATTCATCAATTCAGTTGGCTCAGAGTTTAGAAAAATCGACAAAAGCTGCTAACTTTTGGCGCAAATGCCAGTTGCGCAAAAATTTTGAGACATTTCAAACAGCTTTACACCGGGAATCTGCTGGATGCATTGCGGTCGCTGTTTACAGGAAGTTTGGGTTGGGTAAATCGTCGTTAATTGTGATAATAAATCAAACATATTGGTATTGTCTCTACTTTAAATGGGGTGGTGATAAAACATTTAAAAGGGATGTCCAGTTTCAAGCTGCACTTTGGTTTTAAAAATAATTTTTTAAAGTAAAAGTAAAAAATAAACTATGCTTTACCCACCCACCCTCTCCCCGCATGCAGGGCTGAGTGTCTGCCATTGCTCTCAGTGTCTGTTATTGTCTCCAGCGCTGAGGTCACATCAATAGCGCTCTAGCCAATGACTGAGCTTGGCGGTTATACACAAGTTGACTAGTTAGAAGGAGTAAGACTGGCACACTGTCTTCTTAAAAGACTTGTGTGCTTGAGGAAGGAACTCATAGTCCAGACTTATTGAGGTAGAAACCTCCGCACCTCAAAAGAAAATGAGACTGTAGGTCTTGCTGCAGTGTAAATTTATTTTGATCCGGCAAAGAGTCAAATACAGATATGGTCCAACATTTCGAGCAGGAGCTGTCTTTGTCAAGGACATCTGTTGCAGGTGCAAGTGGGCAGAAATGTAGTAGAGCAATAACGTAAATCATAAGATCTTTTTCATGTCACGTAGAACCTGTGTGGAGCAGGAGCCGTCAATCTGGGAATGCGGTAAACAGGTTGTAAGCCCCCACGGCTAAAAGAAAACTTGCCGCATTCCCTGATTCCAAGCTCTTTCTCCACACAGGTCATCCTTGACATGAAAGAGATCTTATGATTTACGTTAATGCTCTACTAGATTTTTGTCTATCTGCAACAGATGTCCTTGACAACGACTCTTTCCCGTCGAAACGTTGACCATATATATCTGATTTGACTCCCTTGTTTGATCAAAATAAATTTACACTTCAGCAAGAACTACCGTCTCATTTTTTTTGTGGTGCTGAGGTCCCTACCACTATACCCGAGTTGACGACATTAATTAATTTTTTGGATCCATCGCTGTTGACATGATGTGAGCACTGCTGACAATTACAGACACTGGAGAATCAGATACTGTGCGCTGGACATGGACAATGAATCAGTAAAGCACGGTTTCTTTTTTAAAGCAAATTACAGACAAGGGCAAGGGTTTTCTAAAAGCGGAAAAGTCCTTTTTGGAAGGGTACTTTGCATGTGAGGTCAAATCCCAGACCACCAGTACACACAGTATCACAATGACACTATGTGTTATGGAAGTTTTAAAGAATATAAAAAACATTGTGGCTCTCTATTGGGATTGTGTAGCAAGCCAACACTTTTGCCATAGCTCATTGAGTTATTTCTAAGATACACAGATGTGTCTTATCTCATCTTCACTGTTGACTCAACATATACCAAGATGTTTAGCATGAGATTACCAGCTTAAAAATATTTTTACGATTTGTGTCTATATGTGACCAATCAGCTTCCAGGATGTGAATTACAGCATCAATGGTTTTGTCGTGACGTTTGTATTGTGAGAGATTATAGTCTTTAAAAGGGTTTTCCAACCCTATCTTATTGATAACTTATTCACGTGTGTACGTCTTCAATATCGAATTAGTGGCGGTCCCACTAATGATCCAATAGCTCATCAACTCCTGTTCAAAGAAGAGCTGATCTTCAGCACGGTGGCTCAGTGGTTATATCACTGGTACTTCGCAGACCCGGTCCCGGGTTCAAATCCCATCAACGACAACATCTGCAAGGAGTTTGTATGTTCTCCCCGTGTTTGTGTGGGTTTCCTCCTGGTTTTCCGGTTTCCTCACACACTCCAAAGACATACTGATAGAAGATTAAATTGTGAGCCCTATTGGGGACAGTGATGATGATGTCTGTAAAGCTTGTAGAATTTAATAGTGCTATGTTAGGGAGTAAAATAAATAAATCTAAGGTACCTAGCAACGAACACTAAACAGGGTGACAAAGCATTGGAAATGTTCATACAGCTGATCGGTGGGGATCCAACACTTGGCACCCCTAAATGTTTTTGATAACTGATTGGTCATCAATATCAAAATCATGGACAACCCCTAACTAAATTCATGGAAAGGTTAAAACTGTAACACCTGTATATTTAGGTCACCTTTCTTCGAGCACCTACTTTACAGATCTCTAAAGCAGCAGCGATATCTACAAACCCGGGCGGTATAATCGCCAGGCTGTGATTAGAGCCTCAGACGCACAAGTTGTTCTTAGGTACTGCTAACATCATTGGGATATGCCAGATTACTAATGTTTATGCCCAATGTTAAATATTCCAAAGTTATATTTCTATGGGAAGGAAGCCCACTTTTTTTTGTTTTTGCCCAGTGATGTCTACCGATCTTGATCAGGCCCTATCCATAATGCATGATTCGGTATATTTAGGATTTTTGGTGTCTACCCACTATTTGTAAATCGTTCTAGAATGTCAGAACCCAACGAGACTTAGGATGATACTGAGATTTTTCACAAGTTCCGTTCCTTTCCTATAATGCGGCCGTTTGTTCCCGTCTGTGATCGTAGTACATAATACAGAACACCGGTCGGTGACATCTCATTATTGTATGTAAAATGAAATGTCTGCTGCAGTCATAACATCAAAGTGGTTTGGGCTACAGCGTCCTAGCGGTTGAGGATACGTGAAGTATCTCCTGCGGCTTCAACTAAAATAAAGCTTTAATATTTTTATCCAAGTAGGGATTCTGTCTTTACGTAGGTTATTATATAAATGAAAACACAATTTGATGCTACGATAAAGCAGAGTTAAAGAATCTTTGTGTCTGTGTAAACTTGCTTTTATACATTTTAAAGGTTTTTTTCCAATTTTTTTTTTTATTGCCCAAATGTATCTAAAATGAAAACAGAGGCAATTTAGCAAACAGTCCAAATTAAAAATATATTGTTTAGTGTTTACAGTTTTTATGCAGAACTAGCTGAAGAGCCCGGTGCTGCCCGGGCATAGTAACTAACTGTGGTTAGTTATAACAAATTATAATTATCCTCCATCCCATAGTCCCATGCCCATATACCCATCATACATATCCTCCATCCCATAGTCGAATGCCCATATACCCATCATACATATCCACGATCCCATAGTCGAGTGTCCATATACCCATCATAAATATCCTCCATCCCATAGTCGAGTGCCCATATACCCATCACACATCCTCCATCCCATAGTCCCATGCCCATATACCCATCATGCATATCCTCCATCCCATAGTCCTGCGCCCATATACCCATCACACATCCTCCATCCCATAGTCCCATGCCCATATACCAATCATACACATCCTCCATCCCATAGTCCTGTGCCCATATACCCGTCATACATATCCTCCATCCCATAGTTCAGTGCCCATATACCCATCACACATCCTCCATCCCATAGGCCCGTGCCCATATACCCATCATACATATCCTCCATCCCATAGTTGAGTGTCCATATACCCATCACACATCCTCCATCCCATAGGCCCGTGCCCATATACCCATCACACATCCTCCATCCCATAGTCCCATGCCCATATACCAATCATACACATCCTCCATCCCATAGTCCTGTGCCCATATACCCGTCATACATATCCTCCATCCCATAGTTCAGTGCCCATATACCCATCACACATCCTCCATCCCATAGGCCCGTGCCCATATACCCATCATACATATCCTCCATCCCATAGTTGAGTGTCCATATACCCATCACACATCCTCCATCCCATAGGCCCGTGCCCATATACCCATCACACATCCTCCATCCCATAGTCCCATGCCCATATACCAATCATACACATCCTCCATCCCATAGTCCTGTGCCCATATACCCGTCATACATATCCTCCATCCCATAGTTCAGTGCCCATATACCAATCATACACATCCTCCATCCCATAGTCCTGTGCCCATATACCCGTCATACATATCCTCCATCCCATAGTTCAGTGCCCATACACCCATCACACATCCTCCATCCCATAGTCAACCATTATGACATCATAATGAGCGGCGGGGCTTGCAACCTATGATGACATCAGAGTCGCCATGGCAACCATTGTGACATCATAATGAGGGGCGGGGCTTGATACGCACACACTTTTTCCCCTGTATGTAGATGGGGCAAAATTGTTTGGTGAATTGGAACGCGCGGGGTTAAAATTTCGCCTTACAACATAGCTTAGGACGCTCTCGGGGTCCAGACGTGTGACTGTGCCAAATTTTGTGGCTGTAGCTGCGACGGTGCGGATGCCTATCCCGGACATACACACACACACACACACTTTGAGCTTTATATATTAGATTGGGCCTCTCCATGGTAACAGAACGCTAACAATCTTTTTGCAATTAGCATGAACTTGCATCTTGTTTTGCTTCCTAATATTGCTACCAATGAGTTCATCAATATTTGGCTTTGAACTGGTGTAGATTTTGGTTTGTGGCGTATGGGCTGGAAAAGATGCCAACGGCTTCTGCATCTTGCAAATGACCGTATTTTCGGTCCAAGTGCGATCCGACAAAGCATCGGATAGCACTATGACCGATATTATTTTTTGGGGCATGTCCGATTTTTTTCTCAGACTGAGATAGTCCTAGGAAAAAAATCTCAGCTTGCCCGAGTTTGATCCAATATTTGGATTGCATTCCCTCATTCAAGTTAATGAGTCCATGGAAAAGATTGGACTGCAATCGGATGGCATTTGAGTGCAGTCTGATTTTCAAGGACTGACAGAATGGAGAAGCTGGAAAAACTTCTTTTTTCCATTTTTTCCTCATCTGAGAAAATCGGATCCCACTGTAATCACAATCTGATGGAACTCTGATCCGAGTGTGATTAGCATAATCGGACCGATTGAGAGAATACACGTTGGTGTGACTCGAGCCTTTTGATGGATTCTACACTGCTATACAAGTTAGAACTGTAAGAAAAAAATAAACTATATTCCCGATCTGTCACCACTTTGTCCCACTATGTATGGTCACTTAATATCAACAACCAACAGGATGTATCACATGACCGCTGCAGCCAGTCAGTGGTCCGCTGATTGGCTGCAGCCTTCACATTCCGTCGAAACAGGAAAAAATAAAAATGTATCAAATTAATATAAATGTATCAATAAAAAATAGTGCTTCCTATGGCCATCCATAATGTGTAATGTGTTTGTATCTGAAGGGCCTCTGGAAGATGCTATTGAGGATGAGGATGAGGATTGTGGGTCGGAGGAAAATGAGATTATTACTAAGGAAGATTTTCCACTGGAAGAAAGTTTCACAACAGAGTTTGAGTCGGAGAATATGACCTGTGAAGACGTGGAATATTTCTGTAACAAAGGTATTGTACCATGCCGAGTACAAGCAATATAAACAGATGTATAGTCAAGCTACTTCTAAGAGTCGTCGCACTTGTTGCGATTTTGTCGTTTTTTTGCTGCTTTTTTCTGTGCAGATTTGTCACAAAACCTGAAAGATTTTTTTAGAGCCAGAAAAGCGCGTGAGATTCCTGAAGTCTCATGCACACGTTGCTTATTTTTTACTTGCTGATTTAAATCTGGGGCATGGCAAGTCTTTCAGCGTTTTTTTGCTGCAAATTGAACCCAAACCAATGAATAGGAAATAAAACGCATAAAAAATGTGTCAAAAATGCATTAAAAATGCATAAAAAAAGCATGTATCATATTATGTTTTTTCTTACCAACACATTAGTATTTGCAGCATATTTTTGTGCACATAGCCATATACAATTGGGCAAATTTATCAACACTGTCCAATTTTTCGACAGTGCAAATTTAGGCAAACAAGTCTTAAAGTGTATCAGATTTACCACAGTGGTTCAACCTGTTTGCTAAATTTGTCGTATCTTAGGATTGTCTAGTCTAAAGCGCCAGTTGAGTCAGCTGCAGCGGCCAATATGGAACTGCCGATCTTGTTTTTCTCCATGAGGTGGGCCGCCACCACAGGGAACGTAGGAGCTCAGCTGACCCGAGCGTTCTCGTGTATGGTAGAGCCAGGAGAGATGGCTATCGGCCAAAGGATCGGCCCAACCATCAGCTGACAGCGATCTATTGTGTATGAGGTTCCATTTTCCACTAACTATTATTTGACTTACTTTGCACCAAGAATTTTGGCTCATGTTTGGTACGTGCCCGTGGTGGTACTCGTTAGGTCTTGCCCGTTTTCACTAAACCACACCACTTTTCAATCAAGCCACAACCTCTTCTCTTCACACATAAAAACATCACTCACTAAAATGTTTTTTTTATAAAGTGTTAAATATGGACCAAACACTAATTATTAATTAACATTTTTATATTTATTTATTGTTTAACATAAGCCTCACAATATGAGCTAATTGTTTATTTGTTGCTTTGGTTTAATTGGATTGATATCTTAATGCAATGTTAATTAATATCCCTTCATGACACAAGCCACCAGTTTACAACATGGCTTCAATAGGACCTGCTGTTACCTTTTCTTTTTTCCTTTGGAAATTTGGAATTAATCGATAGTTTTGTAAATGATCACGTGTGTGGGACAAATCCCTCTTTGCTCTTTCATACAGGACAATGGGAATTAATACAAAGAGGTGCATTGGAATAGTTTTGTTTTGCCATTACTCAGTCATGATGTGGACTGTGTGCTAATCAGCACATTAAGGGTTTCCTTGTTCCCTTATAAAGGGCAAGTATTAAAATGACTTTGTTGGGGACAGTATAAGATAGAGAAGGATATGCTAAACTCAGGCATGATGTTCTATGACTGATTTTAGTGTTTTCCTGAAAAATCTGAAAGCAGCCTAATATAGGGCAAGAAACTCTGATTCCAGGGATGTGTCACTTACTAGGCTGTGTCTTGTAGTTTCAATATAATCAGTGTTTTATCAGCAGAAGATTATCACTGCTGTCAGTTCAGTCCGTGGGGGGATAAGGTTACAGCCACCACTCTCTATACCCGGAACGGTGACTGAATTCGCACCGACGCTGCCCCTTTTCCTAAAACCAGGACGCTACCAGGGGGAATAGAGTTAATTTCCTCCCGACAGCGGGAGTCTAAGTGCTGGCATAGGGTAGGGCAGCTTCACACTGCTATTAATTTGCAGGTTAACCCCATATCTGCAGGTTAATAGCATTTTTCAGGTGACAGGTTCCCTTTAACTTGCCAAAAATAAGTTGTCAATCATTGTTTGGATTTGGAAAGCAGGATGTACAAGCAGGGTCCCCTGCCCCATATAGTCATCTGGATGCCACGGTTGCTGCTCACAATGCCTTCTGAGGGATTAAACCGCTGACATCAGAGGTTGCTCTAGCATTAGCGGTTACCGTCAGGTGTCTGCTGTTTAAAACAGTCAGCACCTGCAGAGTATAGAGTGGTGCTCCATGCATACATATGGCAGATGATTGGAGGAGTTGATGGATGCTAACCAGGAATGAGGGCTGTTCTGCACTGGGTCTGCCCTTGTCATGAGCCCCATCACAGTTATAGTTTCGTAATTATATAGGATGAATAAAAGACGAAAGTCCATGAAGTTCCACCTTTCTCCACCAGTTATATATTTTATATCGCTAGATTATCTATAACCCAGAGTGAAATTTGTTATAAGACAAGCATCAGTCCTATTATAAAAGCTGTTATGGTGTCAGCCATTACTACCTCTTGTGGTCGGCATCCCACAGTCTGACTGCTCTAACTGTAAAGAACTCTTTCTTATTTAGCTGCCAGAATCACATTTCTTCCACCCGTAATGAGTGCCGTGGGCCTATGTATGGTCTTTGGAAGCAATAAGTCATGTGTCCATCCTTTGTACTGACCACACATATATTTATACATATAAATGAGATTTCCTCTGAGACGTCTATTTTCTAAGCTAAACCAGCCCAAATTTTCCAACCTCTCATCACATAATCTAGTTGCCGCCTTTGAACTTACTCTAACTTCTGAATATGTTTTTTAAAATGTTGAGCCCCAAACTGGAGGCGTAATACATTGAGGTCACAGGATTTTATCTCTCTTTTTATACATTCTAAAATCCTGTTTTTGCTTTTGAGGCTGCTGCCTGACATTGAGTACTACTGCTCCGCTTGTAACCAGAATACACAAGTTCTTCTCCTGTTCTGTAATCCTGAGTATACTCCCATTTCATAGAATCATAGAATGGTAGAGTTGGAAGGGACCTCCTGGGCCATCTGGTCCAACCCCCTGCTCAAAGCAGGATTCACTATATCATTCCAAGGGGTAAGATTTGGGTCGCCCTCCCAGGGCTGTGGGGTGCTCGGTACCGGGCCGGTATCGGCGGGATGTGTCACGGCAGCAGTGACCCGGTCCTTGGCCCTGGGCGCCCAAATAATAGGGGAGATTGAATGGTGGAAATGCAATGGTTTAGATGAATAGTTCGTGACGCCACCTGTGGTATTCGGCAATTGAGGTGTTAGGCCGACGCTGCATGCAGATCCTCTGGGACTGGTGGTGTGGTGCAGCAAAGATGTTAAAGCTCCCCACAGGTGGAGCTGTAGTCCCAGGGCAGTATAAAGGGGATGATAGCGGGGAGACGTGGATGGTGCAGAAATGTAGCAGTGTTGAGGATGTTGGCGCCGGAATGAGTGGAGGACACAAGGGCTTGTGTTACGGATAGTGCTAGGATGGCAGATAAAGTTATCGCAACCCAGACTGGACCCTCTGGGCCACGGCTCCAGAGCCCCTGTGGGCGAGCTGACCAGGTGGAGCCACCCCCTATACAGGGAGTGTTAGGGGCAGGCCCACAAGGGATGGAACCGCGACAGCCGGAGCCAAAGGGGCGACGGACAGCGAGACCACAACAATACACAGGCATCTTACCTGGGAAGACGCCGGGAAGAAGTAGACGGTGGGTGTGCCATGTTGGGGGTGGAGCCACCACGTCACAGGAACTAGGCAGAGCGTCGGGCGCAGGAGCGCGGGACCGACGTCGCTGAGGCCGGATGTCAGGAGCGGGAGTGCGCCGTGGAGCGGGTGCACGCCGGGAGGTGCACGCGGGGTCGCGCAGGTAAGTATTGGTACCGGTGGAGGACGTGACAGTACCCCCCCTCTACTCCCTCTCCTCCTAAGGTTGTCAAAAAATCGTTTCATGATCAGAGGAGCATCAATGTTCTCTCGAGGTTCCCAGGACCTCTCCTCAGGACCGAAACCTCTCCAATCAACCAAAAACAAAGTTTGACACCTGACAGTCTTCATAGCGAGTATATCTTTAACCTCAAAGGTATTATCAGAACTGTTGGGTCGGAATTTTTGGGAAGAAGTTGAGTGGAAGTGGTTAAATACCGCAGGTTTGAGGCGAGATACATGAAAAACATTGGGAATTCTTAGTGAAGCAGGCAATTTTAATTTGTAGGTTATGTCATTGACACGCCTCAGGATTTCAAAGGGACCAATGAAACGTGGACCCAACTTATAGGAAGGGATTTTTCGCCTGATATACCGAGAGGATAGCCAGACCCTCTCCCTGGGGGAATACGGAGGAGCATCTAAACGTTTCTTGTCCGCATAAAACTTCATTCTGTGACTGGCTCTCTCCATGGCCTCCCTGGTGTCCCTCCAAATCTGGGAGAAGTCTACAGACAAGGAGTCTGCCGCCGGTACACCCGAGGTGGGGGAAACGGGAAGGGGAATACCGGGATGTTGTCCGAAAACCACAAAAAAGGGAGACTTGGAAGAAGCTTCACTGGAATGATTATTGCACGCGAATTCAGCCCACGGGAGAAGAGAAACCCAGTCATCCTGATGGGCGTTGGAAAAGTGCCGGAGGTAGGAAGTTAGAACTTGATTGACTCGTTCCACTTGCCCGTTAGACTGGGGGTGATAGGCTGAAGAGAAATCCAGAGTTATTTTCATTAATCCGCAGAGAGCTCGCCAAAATCGGGAGGTAAACTGGACTCCCCTGTCCGAGACGATATGCTGCGGAAAGCCATGGAGTCGAAAAACGTGGAACAAGAAAATCTTCGCCAACTCAGGGGCAGAAGGCAAACCAGACAATGGGACAAAGTGAGCCATCTTGGAAAACCGATCTACGACCACCAAGATAACCGTACATCTCGAGGACGGGGGTAGATCGGTGACGAAGTCCATGCCAATGTTGGTCCAGGGAGTCGTAGGTATGGGTAAGGGGTGCAGGAGCCCAGGAGGTCGGTGTCCTGGGCCCTGTGTTGTTCAACATCTTTATCAACGATTTAGATGAAGGAATTGAGGGTAAACTGATTAAATTTGCTGATGACACAAAGCTAGGAGGGATAGCTAATACTAGAGAAGAGAGAGAGAGGATTCAAAAAGATTTAAATAAACTGGAGAAGTGGGCAGCAACTAACAGAATGGTTTTTAACAGGGAGAAATGCAAAGTACTACATCTTGACAATAAAAATGAAAAAAGCATATATAGAATGGGAGGAATAGGGCTAAGTGACAGCACATGTGAAAAAGACTTGGGTATACTAATAGATCACAGACTGAATATGATTCAACAGTGTGATGCAGCAGCAAAAAAGGCAAATGCAATTCTAGGATGTATTAACAGAAGCATACAGTCTAGATCACGTGAAGTCATTATTTCCCTCTACTCCTCTTTGGTCAGACCTCATCTGGAATATTGTGTCCAGTTTTGGGCACCGCATTTTAAAAAAGACATCAACAAACTGGAGCAAGTTCAGAAAAGAGCGACCAGAATGGTGACCGGTCTGCAAACCCTGTGTTATGAGGAAAGGTTGCAGGATTTGGCAATGTTTAGTTTGCAAAAGAGAAGACTGAGAGGAGACTTAATAGCTGTCTACAAATATCTAAAGGGCTGTCACATTGTAGAAGGATCAACTTTATTCTCATTTGCACAAGGAAAGACTAGAAGCAATGGGATGAAACTGAATGGGAGGAGACACAGATTAGATATTAGAAAAAACTTTTTGACAGTTAGAGTGATCAATGAGTGGAACAGGCTGCCACGAGAAGTGGTGAGTTCTCCTTCAATGGAAGTCTTCAAACAGAGGCTGGACAGACATCTGACTGGAATGATTTAGCGAATCCTGCTTTGAGCAGGGGGTTGGACCAGATGGCCCAGGAGGTCCCTTCCAACTCTACGATTCTATGATTCTATGATTCTATGATTCTATGACCTTGTTCCTGGCACACGAAGGACAAAAAGCGATGAAGTCCATGACGTCTTGGCGAAGCGATGTCCACCAATAGTGGCGGGAGACGAGAGAGAGAGTCTTCTTGATTCCAGTATGTCCAGAAAATTTAGACGAGTGCCCCCAACGTAGGACCTTCGGCCTGTCCCCACTTTGAACAAAGGTTTTACCTGGTGGTGGTGAAAGCACGCTAAGCGGAGCCACGGTGAGGATCTTCGCCAGATTGATGATATGCGTAGGAGCATCCACATGGTCCACAGGCGAAAATGAGCGAGACAGGGCGTCCGACTTGACGTTCTTGTTCCCTGGCCGAAAATGGAGTTCAAAATCAAAACGCCCAAAAAACAAAGACCATCTAGCTTGACGTGAGTTGAGTCTTTGGGCGAACTGAACATAGGCCAAATTCTTATGATCCGAGAATATGATGAACGGATTAACGGCTCCCTCAAGAAAATGGTGCCACTCTTCGAGGGCAAGTTTTATGGCTAGTAGTTCTCTGTCACCGATGGAGTAATTTCGTTCCGGAGCGGTGAAAGCTTTAGAGAAGAACCCACACGTGACCATGCGACCAGAGGAGGTTTTTTGCAGAAGGACGGCTCCTGCTCCTACAGACGATGCATCAACCTCCAGGAGGAACGGCCTATTGGCATCTGGATGGTGGAGCACAGGGGACTTGGCGAATTCTTGCTTTAAAACCTCAAAAGCAGCCTCAGCGTCCGAAGGCCAAGTGTTGGGGTTGGCCCCTTTGCGAACGAGAGCCGAGATAGGTTTGGTCAGCGAAGAAAAATGAGGGATAAATTGCCTGTAATAATTGGCGAAGCCCAAAAAACGTTGAATAGCTTTCACCCCTTGGGGACGCGGCCACTTGAGAACGGCAGAGACCTTTTCAGGATCCATCTCCAAGCCAGAACTTGAAATGATGTAACCAAGGAACGGCAGTGAAGCTTGCTCAAAGAGGCATTTCTCCAATTTGGCAAATAGGTGATTCTCCCTGAGACGGTGGAGAACTTGACGGACATCTTGGCGGTGACTAGACAAGTCGGGGGAGAAAATCAAGATGTCATCTAAATAGATCACAACACAGACATAGAGAAGATCACGAAAGATATCATTGACGAGTTCTTGGAATACTGCAGGAGCGTTGCAGAGTCCGAATAACATGACTAAATACTCGTAATGACCATCCCGTGTGTTGAACACGGTCTTCCATTCATCCCCGAACCGTATGCGAACAAGGTTGTAGGCTCCTCGCAGGTCTAGCTTGGTGAAGATTCGTGCTCCTCTCAAGCGGTCAAAGAGTTCCTGGATTAGTGGAAGCGGGTACTTGTTCTTCACCGTGATGCGGTTGAGACCGTGATAATCAATACACGGACAAAGAGACCCGTCCTTCTTCTTCACAAAAAAGAACTCTGCTCCCGCAGGCGAGGACGATTTCCGAATGAAGCCTCTGGCTAGGTTTTCTTGAATGTACTCAGACATGGCTTGCGTCTCAGCTAACGAGAGAGGGTAAATTCTCCCACGGGGAGGAGTGGTACCAGGAATGAGCTCGATAGGGCTGTCATAGGGTCGGTGTGGCGGTAGAACCTCAGCTTCTCTTTTGTCGAAGACATCTGAGTAGGCACTATAAGCAGGTGGTAATCAGGAGGAAACAGGGAGAGGACGGGGGACACCTACAGGATGCACCGGCAGCAGACCCCGAGACTGACAGGACTCCCCCCAGCACAGAATATTGCCGTTACGCCAGTCTAAAGTAGGCTCATGAAGTCGCAATCAGGGAAGACCAAGGAGAACAGGATGAGAGATATCGGCTAGAACATAAAATGTAATTCTCTCCTTGTGCAGGGCCCCAATCTGGAGCTCTATCTCATGCATGACTAGCTTAACGGACTCTTGCAAAGGATTACCGTCTACAGATGCCAAAATCTGAGGGCTCTCAAGGGTCTTCACAGGGACAGAAAATTTGGAGACTACATTGTGCCTAATAAAATTCCCTGCGGCGCCCGAATCCACGTAGGCCGCCAAAGAAACCCGCTTGTCACCCACATGCAAGAAGACAGACAGAGAAAGGGGATGAGAGGAATCATGCACACCTAGGGAGGCCTCTCTTACCTGACCTAGGCGGGGAAGTTTTCCGAACGTTCCGGACAAGTTCGGAGCAAATGGGACCCACTACCGCAATAAAAACATAGGCCGTGGGAACTTCTCTCCTTGCGACACTGTTCAGAGAGCTTGAGGCGATCCACTTGCATCGGCTCGGGTACAGATGCAGAAGGAAGAGCCCTGGAGCGAGGACTGGGTGGTCTGCGAGTGGGTGGCACCAAGCGCGAGTCTTCTCTCACGAGCCCGTTCCTGGAACCGAAGATCGATTCGAGTAGCCAGAGAAATTAAATCCTCAAGGGCAGTGGGAGTGTCGCGCCCTGCCAGCTCATTTTTTATAGGACCCGAAAGGCCCCGCCAAAAGGCTCCCCCCAACGCCTCATTGTTCCAACTCAAATCGGACGCCAGGGTCCGAAATTGAATGGCATATTGACCCACAGTTAGAGAACCTTGGCTAAGACTGAACAGAGACTCCGTAGTGGAGACAAGGAGGCCAGGCTCGTCGAATACTCGACGAAAATATCCAAAAAATTAGTTAAGTGGGCAACCAGGGGGTCATCGCGCTCCCAGAGGGGGTTCACCCACGCCAAAGCGTCCCCTTCAAGATGGGACATTGTGAAGGCTACTTTGGACTGGTCTGTGGGGTATTGCTGCTGTAATAATTTGAAATTAAGGCGACATTGATTCAGGAAACGTCGGCATAATTTTGCGTCGCCGTTATAGCGGGGTGGTTTGGCCAACCGTGGTTGAGGATGAGGACTAGCGACTGGGGAAGGAGCAGCAGCAGCTGCCTGGAGCGAGAGCAAGCGACCATCAACCGAGGCTATGTAGTTGAGAATATGAGTCTGAGCGTCACGCTGCTGCGCTAGCTCTTGCTGTAAGCCGGCCAGGTGAGCCGCATTACTAGGATCAGAGGTTTGAAGGGCGGAAAGGCGCGCGTCCATAGATTTCATAAAGGACATTATACGCGTTTGATTCTGCCATAAGAAAATTAATTCCTTCTGAGTAGCTGTGACTCCAGCGGGGTCCATGGCCTGTGTATTTGTTACGGATGGTGCTAGGATGGCAGATAAAGTTATCACAACCCGGAGTGGACCATCTGGGCTACGGCTCCAGAGCCCCTGCAGGCGAGCTGACCAGGTGGAGCCACCCCCTACACAGGGAGTGTTAGGGGCAGGCCCACAAGGGATGGAACCGCGACAGCCGGAGCCAAAGCGGCGACTGGGTGAGCACCAGGGAGACTAGGGTGGAGAGTCGGCGAGGCAGCACAGCTGTGTAGCAGTGGACACGGAGCTGGAGAGGAACGTGGAGCACTTAGGACTGGAGGAAGCAGGAGACTGAAAGAGAGATAACAAAAGAGGTTAGGACATAAGGTAAGACTGACTAGGAGAACAATGGCAGCCGGTATACAGCTAGGACCTCAGAGACAGAAGCAAGGGAAGGAGCCAGAGGCGAGACAAGAACAGGGACAAGGCAGTGGCGAAGAAGAGAGCACAGCAGCAACCAAAGACAACACAAGCAGGACAGGCAAGGAAAAGATAAAGGGCCTGGGAACGTAGAGAATGCTGGCCAGACGGACAGTGAGACCACAACGATACACAGGCATCTTACCTGGGAAGACGCCGGGAAGAAGTAGACGGTGGGTGCCGCCATGTTGGGGGTGGAGCCACCACGTCACAGGAACTAGGCAGAGCGTCGGGCGCAGGAGCGCGGGACCGACGTCGCTGAGGCCGGATGTCAGGAGCGGGAGTGCGCCGTGGAGCGGGTGCACGCCGGGAGGTGCGCGCGGGGTCGCGCAGGTAAGTATTGGTACCGGTGGAGGACGTGACAGTACCCCCCCTCTACTCCCTCTCCTCCTAAGATTGTCAAAAAATCGTTTCATGATCAGAGGAGCATCAATGTTCTCTCGAGGTTCCCAGGACCTCTCCTCAGGACCGAAACCTCTCCAATCAACCAAAAACAAAGTAGGCAGAGCGTCAGGTGCAGGAGCAAACAGTGTAGAGGGTTCTTAAACCAATGTAGCCTGCACTTTGAGCTTCTGCCTCACCAGTATCATTCCGATAGGGCCAAGGTGGCCATTATCATGTCCCATCAGGAGGGAGAGGCCCGGTCTTGGGTCAGTCCTCTCTGGGAGAGGGATGATCCCATGGTTTTAAATATCCAGGTCTTTTTGGATACCTTTCGTAAGGTATTTGATGAGCCAGGACGGGTAGCCTCTCTTATGGGGGTCACTTTTCAACCTCCACCAGGGCGCCCTGACGGTCGGTCAGTAAGCCATCCGGTTCCGCACATTGTCTTCTGAATTGGGTTGGAATAATGCGGCATTGGTGGGAGCCTTTTGGTGTGGGCTGTCGGGCAGGATAAAGGATGAATTGGCTGGTCGGGATACTCCCTCCATTCTCGAGGATCTCATCTCCCTGGCTACTCGCATAGACCTCCGGTTCCCGGAGCACGCGCGGGAGTCTGCTAGGGATAGGAGACCCACCAGGCCAGTCCATCCACTGATCGGTCCTTTAGTACACGACCAGCAGGGTCTGCCCACACTCCTCCTCCCGAGCCCATGCAGGTAGACCAGGTCCGGATGGCTGAAACACGTCAGAGAGAGAGACGGGCACAGGGTCTATGTCTTTATTGTGGAGGAGCATCGCATTTCATCCGTTCTTGCCCTGAGAAACCGGGAAACTCTTCCACCTAGGCCAGGTAAGAGAGGCCTCCCTAGGTGATAAGATTCCTCTCAAGCCCTCACGTTATCTGTTCTTTTGCTTTTAGGGGAGAGGCGTGGGTCCGAGGTGGCCTACGTGGATTCGGGCTCTGCAGGCAACTTCATCTGGCGTGAAGTGGTGGACAAATATCGGATTCCCATGGTTGCTCTAAAGAATGCTTGGAAGATTGCCTCCGTTGATGGCAGACCGTTACAGGAACCCATTTCCATGGTCACAGAGGAGGTTGTTTTGCAAGTTGGCGCTCTTCACCGGGAAAAGGTGGCCTTTTACGTGTTGCCCGATTTGTCTCATGCTATTCTGCTCGGTCTTCCGTGGCTACGGACTCATCAGCCGGTCCTCAACTGGTCGTCCGGGGAGGTTTTGCGCTGTGGTGACCCGTGTCAAGGCCGGTGTCTGAGCTCTATTCATCCTGTTGTCTCCGCACGCCCACCTCTAGAACTCTCGGGGCTTCCCTCGGCCTATTGGTCCTATGCGGACATCTTTGACAAAAAGGAGGTGAAGATCCTTCCACAGCACCGGTCTTTCGATTGTCCAATCGAGTTAATCCCTGGTTCCACCCCTCCTAGGGGTAGGATTTACCCATTGTCTCCCGCAGAGACCGCAGCTATGTCCGAGTACATCCAGGAGAATCTAGCCAAAGGTTTTATTTGGAAGTCTTCCTCTCCAGCAGGAGCCATTTTTTTCTTCGTTAAGAAGAAGGACGGTTCGCTGTGCCCATGCATCGACTACAGGGGCTTAAACAACATCACTATCAAAAATCGGTACCCCCATCCACTCATCCCGGAGCTGTTTGACCGCCACAGAGGGGCACGGATCTTCTCCAAGTTGGATCTCAGGAGAGCTTACAATCTTATCCGCATCCGGGCCGGCAATGAATGGAAGACCGCCTTTAACACCCGTGACGGTCACTATGAGTCCCTGGTTATGCCCTTTGGTTTGTGCAACGCTCCGGCTGTGTTACAGGAATTCGTTAATGATATCTTCCGGGACCTTTTGTACTCCAGTGTCGTGGTGTACTTGGATGATATCCTTGGCTTCTCCTCAGATCTTCCGTCTCATAGGAGGACTGTCCGCCTGGTTCTTCAGCATCTCCGGGAGAATCGTTTGTATGCCAAGATGGAGAAATGCCTGTTCGAGCAGACCTCATTACCATTTCTGGGCTACATCGTCTCCGACGCCGGGCTGCAGATGGATCCCGAGAAACTGTCCGCCATTCTTAAATGGCCCCGCCCCGTCGGCATAAAGGCTATCCAGCGATTCCTCGGATTCGCCAACTATTGCAGGCAGTTTATTCCACACTTCTCGTCACTCTCCAAGCCGATCTCCACCCTTACCCGTAAGGAGGTCAGTTCTAACTCCTGGCCACCAGAGGCTGAGGAGGCCTTCCAGTCACTAAAACAGGCTTTTTCCATGGCTCCAGTGTTGTCTCGTCCTGAGAGCAGCAAACCCTTCGTGTTGGAAGTGGACGCATCTTCGACAGGTGCCGGAGCTGTTTTGTCCCAAAAAACCCCTTCTGGTCGCCTATGCCCTTGTGGATTCTTTTCCAAAGCCTTCTCCGCATCTGAGTGCAATTACTCGATTGGCGACCGTGAGCTCTTGGCCATCAAATTGGCATTGGAGGAGTGGCGTCATCTTCTGGACGGAGCTGTCCACCTGTTTGCTATTTACTCGGACCACAAGAACCTGGCTTACCTGCAGACCGCTCAGAGACTTAATCCCCGACAGGCCAGGTGGTCTTTGTTCTTCGCTTGCTTTGACTTTGAGCTCCATTTTCGCCCTGGAGACAGAAACACCAAAGCCGATGCCCTGTCCCGAGCCTTTCTACCGTCCGAGGCTAGGGAGGAACCGTCTCACATCATCGAGTCCACGAAGATGATCACCGTGGCTCCGTTGAGTTTACTTTCTCCACCGCCGGGGAAAACTCTCATGCCAGAGAGTGCCAAAAGAAGAGTTCTGCTGTGGGGGCATTCCTCCAAATTGGCTGGCCATGCCGGAATACAGAAGACCCTTGCTCTCATATCCCGGCACTATTGGTGGCCAACTCTCCGCCAAGATGTAGCAGACTTCGTTGCCTCCTGTTCCTCCTGCGCTAGGAATAAAATACCATGTCGGCGTCCGTTTGGTCTGCTGCTTCCTTTGCCGGCACCTACGTCTCCTTGGGAAAGTATCGCCATGGACTTTATCACCGATTTGCCCCGCTCTTCCAGCTGCATGGTGATTCTAGTGGTAGTGGACCACTTTTCCAAAATGGCACATTTTATTCCTCTGAGCGGCCTCCCCTCTGCGCTCAAATTAGCCAAGATCTTCGTCCATCAAATTTTTAGGCTTCACGGCCTACCCCGTCGTATTGTGTCTGACCGCGGAGTCCAGTTTACGTCCAAGTTTTGGAGAGCACTGTGCAGGCTCCTGGATATATCCATGGACTTCTCTTCTGCCTACCATCTGCAGACCAATGGGCAAGTAGCACGAACTAACCAGACGGTGATTGCATTTCTTCGTCATTTCTCCATCGCCCACCAGAATGACTGGGTGGACCTGCTTCCCTGAGCAGAGTTCGCCTACAACAATCATGCCGGCGAATCCTCAACCAAGTCGCCATTTTTCGTGATGTTTGGCAAACATCCTAGCATGCCTCTTCCAGTAGTCCCGGTTTCCGAGGTACCTGCAGCCAACTTCTTGTCCCAAGAATTTTCTGAAATCTGGTCCAAGACCAACACGGCCCTCAAAAGGGCCAGTGAGCGGATGAAGAGACACACAGACAAGAGGAGGTTAGATCCCCCACCATGTCACATCAGGGACAAGGTCTGGCTCTCATCCAGGTATATCCGGTTAAAATTACCCTCTTACAAGCTGGGTCCCCGGTACATGGGTCCTTTTGAGATTTTGGAATGTGTCAATGAAGCCGCCTACAAGCTAAGGTTGCCTGCTTCGTTCCGTATCCCAAACCCCTTCCACGTCTCTCTCCTGAAACCTGTGGTGCTAAATCAGTTCCATCCCTCACCATGTCCTGCTCCTCGGCCGGTGGGTTCTGACAACATCTTCGAGGTAAGAGATATTCTCGCCAAGAGAAAAGTTAGAGGAATGACCTTTCTCCTTATTGACTGGAGGGGTTTTGGTCCTGAGGAGAGATCCTGGGAGCCCCGGGAGAACATCAATGCTCCCTGCATTCTCAGGAGATTTTTTACCAATCGCAGTAGGGGGTGTCTTAAGGGGGAGGGTACTGACACAGCCCCCACCGCGCACCATGCCACGGTCCCCATCGCCTGCCATGCCACGGCCCCCACCGTGCACCCTGCCGCACGTTCTCATACTTACCTGCCAGCACCGCAGCCCCTCTCACTCCAGAGGCAGCGGCGACAGCCTCTGACCGGCCCGCGGCCTGTGACGTCACTGCGACTTCCGTGCATGCGCCATATGCCGTGGCTGGCTCTCCCTGCTGGATCTTATACTCTGGCGGTGCCCTAACCCGGTAGCACCGCAAGTCCAATGGGGGCAGATCCTCGACTATAGCAGGCCGCCCTCCCTTAGCGGAGGCGCCTGATCGTTGATGTTATATCAGCACTCTGGGTCCCTGTGGTTTGCCCTGTACCTGGCTTCCATTCTCACTCTGCCTTGTGCTTCCTTGCAGTCCTACTCCAGTCCTGCCTAACCGTGTCTGTTCCTGCCTCCGAACCTGCCTACCCGTGTCTGTTCCTGCATTACTACTCCAGTCCTGCCAACCGTGTCTGTTCCCGCTCCGGTCCTGCCTAGCCGTGTCCGTTCCTGCAGTCCTACTCCAGCTTTGCCTAACCGTGCCTGTTCCTGCTCCAGTCCTGCTTAACCGTGTCTTTTTCTGTAGTTCACTCCGAGCCACCCCTCTTGGTTCCGGCTGCCGTGGCATTCGAACCCCTGGACCTGCTCCTAACGATCCCTGTATAGGGGTCGGTTCCACCAGGTTGCCCGTCCGGGGCCCCTCGGTGCCACGGTCCAGAGGGTCCACTCCAGGATTTCCACCTTGCCTAGTGTGTCCCTAACAATTCCTCTACATTTATCTAAATTATCCCTTATCTGCCAAATGTTTGCCCATTCAGACATTTTATCCAGATTGTTCTGTAATATTGTAATGTCAGGTTTAGTTTTTATTATTCTACATGGTTTTGTGCCATCGGCAATAACTGATACTTTACTCTCAATCCAATCCACAAAGTCAACAAAAAAGAGAATAAAAGGAATTTGTCGGAGTACAGATCCTCGTGGTCACCACTGCTCCAAGTATACTGTAGATCCTTAGTGTCCCCACTGCTCCCAGTACAGGTCCTTATGGTCCCCACTGCTCCCAGTACAGATCCTCGTGGTCCCCACTGCCCCCAGTACAGATCTTTGTGGTCTCCACTGCTCCCAGTACAGGTCTTTGTGGTCCCCACTGCTCCCAGTACAGATCTTCGCGGTCCCCACTGCTCCCAGTACAGATCCTTGGGGTCCCCAATCTCCCAGTACAGATCCTTGGTGTCCCCAATAGTCCGAGTACAGATTCTCGTGGTCCCCATTGCTGGACCTTGTGCTCCTCACTGCTGACTATATCCCATTATTGGTGGCACTCCACTTCTTACATTCTTTCTCTAGTTGCCTATGCTTTCAGTTGGACCTGTACTCCCCTATATGTGCACGCTTAGGAAGCAGCTGTGCGCCCCTGCATCCTGAGCTGTTCACTGTTCTGGGGTCTATTTAGCAATCGGTGGGGTTCCCAGGATCCGAACCAACACCGAAGAGCAGGCAATTAAAGCCCTTATCGAATATGGAAAAAAAAAAGTTTGGTTACTGCCACGAAGAAAAAAGTTAGAACTAAATCTACTTTGCCCACTGCCAAATACAAATACAAAAAGAACATGATGGAGTTCACTTTCCCTTTAAGAAATCTCTTGCGGTAAGCACATAATAAATGTCATATGTGATTTTTAACTGGAAAGATAAAATACGCCGTGTTTATAACGACAGATAAGTGTATTTATACAATATCTTCCTTGTTATCTGCTTTAATTATTCCGGGTCTACCACAGTTCTGGATTTGATGCTTCTTCTATGGAATGTTTAACTTCCCCGCCGTCTTTCGCTCTGTTGCTTGGCAACTTGGCCATTGTTTAGGCGCACTGTGACCCTAAAGGTAAAGCAGAAACCGTTTGTGAAAATTTACTTACGGTATATTACAGCCCAAGTGGTCGTCCTTGATGCTCTTAGTTGCACATTAAACCGTACAAACCATAATATAATAACTTAATAAATTGCCGGCATCAAACAGCAGCGCAATCTACGAGACGTATCATTCATCGTAAACCGCGAGCTTCTGATTATATTCAGAAATGTTTATTTCTGTAAAATGTTTTGCACAGTTCGCTTTCTATAACCTACATGGTGGACAGCCCCAATAGGGGTGCACAACATATTCTAATTTGTGGGTCAAATTTTCATACTAAACCTTTTATGTCTATGAGGGAGCTATGCCTTTGCAGGTCACATGATGCCGGTGACTTCGGCTGACCAGGACCATCTGTTGAACAGTTCAGTGAGTGAGACCACCACTCAAAAAATAAAAAGTCTTTTACTTTACATTGACTTGGTGGGACCTATGTATAATAGATAGCGGGTGCATAACTTCACCATTTCCTTTACAACATGAAGCATCTTGACACACAGCCTCTCTACTAGAGATGAGCGAATTTGTTCAGATTTTGGCCACGAATCTGATTTTGACATACTCGGCCCATATTCGAACACTATGTTTTCTTATGATCGGTTCCGAACATATTCGGTAATTTCTACTCCTATTGACTCTAATGACGTTCAGCTGTGTTCGCCGAATATTGCAAAAGCAATATTTGAATCAGATCGTATTCGGAACCGAATCTGAACAAATTCGCTCACCTCTACTCTCTACCTCTTCCAAGCTTAATGTTTCTGCCTCAAGTTTTTCTGTCTTCACCACAACCGAGCACAGCAGTACAGTTTAGTAAGTGAGAGTCCTGTCCTCAATCTGCAGCTATGTGTCTTTTTTCCCTTAAGGGAGATAACTTCCCACCCAGGGCACTCTCTACATTTCACACTCTCTGTTCCATGTTGGCCCATTATCTCTCTGCCTGGCGAGCTTGGGGCCGTACTGTTAGGCATCCTATTCTAGGACCTGTCTCCTGTTCATTACTTTGTACCTCTGTCACTTTTTCTTTATTCTCTATGGATCTCGATATCCACTGCCTCAGTTTCCACTGCCGTCAGGAACACCCACATCATGCGGCTCTGCTGGCTACTCAGACCATAGGTCTGTTTCTATTGCATGCTGGGCCCTATCTGACTGTTTCTGTCCCTGCATCTTAGCCCCCTCTGACTCTCGGCTAGTCACAATCATTAGCCCTAACTGTCCTTAATATCAGTCAAACTACAATGCCGTTACCAATAACACATGTGACAATACACATCATAACATTACTCCTATCTTCAATGGGGAAAGTGGACCGTATGTCCATCTCTTTACACCTTGTGTACTTGTGGCGTTCTCTATTGAGTAGTATGGGATTTTCTAGTAACAGCTTTTGTAATTAAAGCAGTGAGCCTCATGCAGAGAGAAGACCAACTCTCTAACAGGGATCCATCGGGAAAGCGTTTTCCTAATATTTGGGCATATTGTTTAGCTTTTCCTAATTATTATTTTTAAAAGGGTTCACCCAAAACAAATATTGATCTTGATCCTAAATGCTTTTCTATTTATTTTAATAATATAATAGTTTTTCTAATATGGTTTAATTAAAAAGTCCATATTCATCCCTCTGTAATCTAACTGCTTTATTTTTTCCTATTTTTTACTTATTTCTGTTTTGATGACACTTTGTTTGAAAATCACTAGAACATGCTTGGATACTAAAATGAGACATCACTACCCCACCCTGAAATGAAGCATCATCAGTAACTTCTGTTTCAAGGGATTGGTAAATCCCTATTGTACTGATCATGCATCCGCTTGTCAATTCCAACATATGCTAAGCACCAAGCTCCCTCTTGGCAATATACTTTTCAGTGCACAGGGACAGTGCGCTCCATCACCTGCACTAAATAGAAGTGACTAGCCAGCAACAGAGTGCAGTGTCAGTGCACATTATAAGGAGAGAACCTTACAAAGCACTGCCCCTAAAACAGACATTACTTTCAGGGGCAGGGCTGGCCTCTGATTTTTCTGCTCAATGTGTTCTCTCCTTACAATAAGCACTGACAGTGCTCTCTATTGCCTTCTTTTCACTTCTAATTAGAGTTGTCAAGGAAGTGCACTGTCACTGTGTATTGAGAAGAATAGTGCACAGTAAGAATGGAGCTTGTACTGATCATATGTTCTAATTGACAATCAACGTATGCTCATTATAACAGGGACTAGCCCAGCCCCTGAAACAAATGTCTCTAATGATGCTTTGTTCAGAATGGGGACAGAGGCTGAGGTCACTGATGAAGTCCCAGTTGAGTATCAAAGCATGCTCTGGTAATTCTCAAACAAAATGTGATAAAAATGGAAATAGGTAAAAAAAAAATCAGTTAGATTAGAGTGCGAAGGGTAGGAACTTTTTTTTTTTAATAAACCATGTTAGAAAAACTATTATATTATCTAAATAAATAGACATTTATTGTGAAAATCAATATTAGTTTTGGATCACCCCTTTTTTCACCTAAACCTTGTTTACGCTTCTCATTTTTTCCACACCCATAGAATATTGGTTTAAGCACTCAGAAGCCTTCAGAACCTGTTTTCTCTGAGGTTTTGGATGGAATTAGCATCACCCATAAGACCTCCACTTTTTGCTGGGAACATCGTGGACATTCTGGTAGAGTTGGCAAGAATGTACAGTATATGGGGCAATCAGAAATTATAACTTATTACACCTTTAGTACTTGTCCTTTTCTCTGACATGGAAAAATACATGTGAACAACCATATATTTATGAATGTTTCTGCCACCAGATGCTTTGGGGCTAACAAAATAATATTGACCTACAGGAGTTGTCTGGGACTTTACCATTGATGACCAAACCTATCCTTAGAATAGGTCATCAATGTCTGATCGGCGTGACGGTGACACAGGATAGGCAGACCAATGTTAAAGTTCCAGATGACACCTTTAACTTTGTGTATCCCTGTTCTAAATAAAATAGACATTTATGCGCCCAGATTAGATAGAAGTCTGCCGAACTCACCAATTTTGTCAAGAACCATCTAGCGTGTATGGTTCCTGCCAACAGTTCCCCAACACAAGCTGGTGTTTGGAATTCAATGGCTTGTACGTTTGTTTGGCATGTAGAAAAACCGCTATCACTCAAGGAGAATACAGGAAAGCGCGGCCAAACCATTCTATGGGCGAATCAGGAGAGATAGCTGTCAGCCGATGAATAGTTTGGCGGTCAGCTGTCTAATGTGTATGGCGGCTTCACAGTTTCCCTATAATATTTGCTTATTTGTTAATAGAGAGAGACCCATAATTGTCATTTGTCTCCTTTAAATGGATCAGTGAGTAAATATCCAGAATCCGCCCTTACAACTTTCTCTTTATTGGCATTCTTCTTCTTCTTACTTGTTATTATGTTAAGTCTATTTAGAAGGGTGAATTACAAGTTTAGCCTAAACAAACAAATGAATGTACTCGGAAGAAAAGCCAATTTGACTTTGGATGTTACCTTGCTGTAGGAGACGTTTGTGCAAATCGCCTATAAGCTTATTGACCTGAATCTTTGACTCCTTGTTTCGCAGGATATGGCTAGAATGAGGACACTGATAGATCACTGATTAGAGCTGATTGAACACCCCCGTGTTAACAGCTTGCAGACCCCACCTGCAGGCTCCACATTATCTTTCCTGCCTAGATTTGTTATTTTCCAGGTCCAATACAACCCCCTCACCGGTGAGATGCTCCATCTTATTAATGTACAGCTTACTGCATTTAGCGGTGCCGTAGTCAGCCGCCATGAATACATAATTTATATATCAAGATACACCTTGTATATGCATAATGTATAATAGCAAAACAATCTGGAATTAGAGGACATTCATCAATTGCATTTGAAGGGTCTGTCAGCCGAAAATGGCACAAATTGCAAATTTATCAAAATGAGACATAATGGGGCACATGAAATATTAGATTTAGTGCAACTTGTTAGGTATTTTTCTCTTTCTCCTACCAGCCTATGGTTGGCTTGCTCTTACATTAAGGCCTCCTTCACACATCTGTATAAAACTCGGGACCGGAGTGTGCGGCTGCATGTATTTCTATGCAGCTGAACTCTCCGGTCCAAGTGCTAGTGGCATTGCCGGGTATTGATGCGAGAGACTCACGCGAGTTTCTCGCATTGCACTCGCAAGTGTGACCCCGGCCTTACGGGAAAAAACAGTACCAGTGTCATCAGTGCTTTGGATCAGTGCGTCAGTGTGTCATCAGTGTGCCATCAGTGTGTCATCAGTGTGCCATCCGCGTTTTTCCAGTATGGATAAAAAAAATGAAATTACAAAGCTTCTCGAATACTTTGAAATATTAAACACGTTCAGCACATGGATGGCACACAGACAGCACACTGATGCCATCTGTGTGCTGTACGTGTTTTTCGTGGACACATAGACTCACATTGGTCCTTGTCACCTGTGCTGCCGGAAAAGTACGGACATATGAAGATCACAATAGGTTATAGTAAGTACGTGTGGTATCCTTAAAAAAAACGGGACATGTGAAAGGGCCTAAAATATACAAAAAAACGACTTTTACGGCAAGTCATAACAGACTCGTAACCCACTATACTTTCATAAAGAGGCTGTAGAAATGGTATAAAGATCCATAATATGCTCCCATATAAATGCCTAAGCCCCTGCTTACTTTCAATTTTAGGTATGCAAATGATCTCTTCTCCAGAAAATAGAAATGTGTCTCTTCCAAAGGAGATAGCTGTCCTATGAGTAGGGTCTATAAAATAATTTTCCAGTTTTGGAAAGTTCATCACCATCAGATGCAGTTTATTTTTTTTTTAAAAATCTAGCATGCACCACTTAATGTGCACACTGATTGGTTGCAGCGCTGTCAACATGACGTCAGTACTGCAGAAAATATCAAACAATGGCAACGTGACATCAGCACTGCACACAATAACAGACACTGTCGGCGTGACATCAGCGCTGCAGAAAATAACAGATATTGATGGCGTGATGTCAGCACTGCAGACAATAACAGACACTGGCAGCATGACCTTGGCATTGAAGATAATAACTGGCTCTGGCGGCGTGACGTTAGCACTGGAGACAATAATAGGCCCTGGCGGCGTTGCATCAGCACTGGAGACAATATCAGGTATTGGCGGTGTGACATCTGCACTGCAGACAATAACAGACATTGACAGCGTGAAGTCATCACTGCAGACAATAGCAGACATTGGTGACATGACATTAGCACTGCAGATAATAACAGACACTGGTGGTGTGACATCAGCACTATAGAGAATAATAGACATTGGCGGTGTGACGTCACCACTGTAGACAATAACAGGCACTAGGGGCATGACGTCCGCACTGGAGACTATGACAGGCACTGGCGGTGTGACGTCCGCACTGGAGACAATAACAGGCACTGGCGGTGTGACCTTAGCACTGAAGACAATGACAGGCACTGGCGGCGTGACGCCCGCACTGAGGACAATAACAGGCACTGGCGGCGTGAGCTTAGCACTGAAGACAATAACAGGCACTAGGGGTGTAAAGTCCGCACCGGAGACAATGACAGGCACTGGCGGCGTGACGTCCGCACTGGAGACAATGACAGGCACTGGCGGCGTGACGTCCGCACTGGAGACCACGACAGGCACTGGCAGCATGACATTAGCACTGAAGATAATAACAGGCACTAGCGGCGTGACGTCAGCACTGCAGACAATAACAGACACTGGCAACATAACTTCAGCACTGCTGAGCTCACTGATTATCTGCAGTGCTGCTGACGTGACATTAGTGCTGCAGACAATAACAGACACTGGTAACAGTGTTGGAGTCTCAGCGCTGCACTCTGGGAGAGTAAGTAAAGGACGTTTGTTTTTTCTTAAGCAAACTGCAGCCAGGGCGCAGGTGTTTTCTGAATCTGGAAAACCCCTCTAATGTTAATGAGTGAGAGCAAAACAAAAATGGATATGTTGCTTAGTTCAAAGTTTGCAGCCACTGAACAAATTTGTGCTGCTTGACCCTATTTTTCTGAAGTTGTTGTAATGCCAGTAACTTGATGTCAGTCTGGGCCCCATGGGCTTCAAAGGTTAAAGAAAATATTTAACCCCCTCCTTCCTGAACGTTCTGCTACATCTTTATGAACTTGAAGGAAAAGTGCTCATTTCTCACCAGACAAACGCCATGATACAATTACTTTCTCTGCTTTCATCTGAACTCTAGGCGCAGTAGAAATGATATCCAGGCTACAATTCTGAATCCATTTGTTTAATACTTCTTAAAGGAAATTGCAATATAGCAGAAGAGAAGAACACATATAATAAAAACTAAGATCACAGGAAGACTGAAGGAGTGTGTACATAAAAGAAGAAATGTTTGCCAGACTTTTAAACAAAGGATTATAGTGTGCAGAAGGAATCAGATCTGAATGTAAAACACGCTCGGAGCAGTGTGACTATTATCCTCCTTACATTAGAAGCAGAGCCGACGGTGGATATTGTATTTCTTGTATAGCAATTTGCATGTTTCCATTACACTGATATGTACGAATCTATATGGCCGTCTGTGTGTACTGTACACTGATATATAGACAGGCTTGGACTGGCCTTCAGGAGAACAGGACAATCCTCCGGTGGGCCACCCTCTTATATGAGCAGTACTTGGCACAATATACATGAATCACTATGTGTAGATAAAGGCGGCATCTTATCCATTTACCAATCTACCCAGATCATTGTTCTATGAATTCGTGATTGAGGATAATGTCACATGTAACATGTAGTTGATAAGTGGGGCCCTGGAATTGGTTACCGGTGGGACCTTGGCACCCCAGTCCGACACCGTTTATATATATAATATCTACGCAACCTGGGACGCTCCACTTTTAATAAATTATGTCCCTGTTTATTTGACTTTCAGCCAATGAAGAGGTCGGTCATGAAACAACAGAATTGGATGGAGAGGCAACGTCAGATAAAACTTTACAAGCCGGGACAGTGGCAGATGGCTGGGATGGACCAGGTGAGGGGAAATATATTAGAATGTATTACATGTTTTTTATGTATTTTTACATTTTGTTTACCCAGCGGCCTCATCGTTGTGACAGTAAGGAGATACTAGGAGTTAAAGCTCTAGAAACGGTTGCAGACTACTGTATTAATCAGTGGTAATATGTATGCTTGGTTCATATGATCCTTTATGATCTGTTGACCTGCTAAGGGAGGAGATCGAATTTTTAGCATTTTTTAAAACTTGATTTTAGATGCTGCTGCTTTGCCCTTTGACTCATTTGTGATAGGATGTCATACAGATCTGGTGCCTCGGTTACATGTGGTTGTGTTGTTTAGTAATTGAGGTATTTATAATAATTAATAGCCACGTATGCATATATCTTGGTAGTTGTAGATAAGGATGGAATTTACTGATTTCTAGTAAATTTCCCCATGAGCTCACTGATATAATAGTGTTGTATATCCAGTGCACTTGCATGTGCCGATAACTGGCCTGTCTAAACAGGCTGCCAAACATCCGATAAGCAAGCAAAATGTTTTTTCCTGAGATTAATTTATTGTTAGGGTTGCTTAAAAATAATTGATCTCGGCAGCACATCATCCCGAGTAAACAAGATATCTGCTGTCGACAGAGTTGGGATAACTCAATTCTCCGGATTCTGGTCTATTGGCCAGGTGACCATTGATACAGTGACCATTGGACCATGTCCTCTAACCTTTCGGCAATTCCAGTTCTCCTTTAGATTAGCCAACAACATCATCATGGCATGGCACACACACAATGTCGCGCCAGCTCGATCAAACGCCGGGCATGCTAGGAGATAAGAGAAGATTTGCAGGTTTCAGTGGTCACTGCATACTGATCTGGCCCATGATCTGGAGTCCTGCAAATCGATTCTCCATCTCTAGCTGCTGAGAACTGGTGTTCCATGTGCACCGAACGATTGTGAAAATGATCGTTCTGCGTGTAGGTAAGTGCTGTCAGGCTATTAAACAATTGATTTGCATGCAGCTGATTAGCAGTCAATTAGCAGTCTTGATCTGTCTAGTGAAAATTCACCTTTCCTCTCCTCTTGCTCTACCTATACGGTAAGTTGAAACTACCTATCTGAAGAAACGACCTGCATGTGAATTACTTAGAATTATACATTGACGTGGAGGTATTTTATAGAGCTGTCCATTTTGGGCAATCTCTTTTTTGGGGGAAGGGTCCCATGATGATTAGCTATCAATATTGTAGCAGCAAGTGTTCAGTTTCCTTGCAGCGCCACCACTGTAGAAATATAGCATTACACAATTCCCAGTAAAACCAATTCACCCCCTACGTAGTGTACCGACATGCTGGGTCCTCCAGATACTCTTTGCTGCTGGTCATCGCCCTTATTTCTCTGAGGGTCTTGGGCAGCGTGACACCCCCTCTATTGAATTTTTTGGAATATTTTTCTTTAACAACATACCACAATAACTACATGGAGACATTCCATGAATAGAGAAGAAATAATTAGTACCTCTCTTTTACATGGATTTTGGCTGGTATTATACTCTACTATGGACACTTGAAAGGATTTGAGTTGCTGTACCAGACATGGACCAGAGTGGACTATCACTGGACAAAAGCCACCATGTTTTCCCAATTTCATACAATCTTTTAGAGATGAGCGACTTTGCCTTTTTTCGGGTCGAGTCGGGTTTCATGAAACCCGACTTTCACAAAAGTCGGGTCGAACGAAATCGGCTGATTATCGTGAAAAGTCGAAGGCCGACTGAAACACGAAACACAATGTAAGTGAATGGGGAAGCAAAGTCGGCAGTGAGAGGAGGACAGGAAACACACCTACAGTGCCCTTTTGAATGCCAAAAACATCAATTCTGATTACTGAAGCTTTTCAACCTTAATTTACTTCATACTACTAGTTACGCACTGAAAAATGGGGGTTATTTGGCTAAATTTGTGGGGGGGTAGGGCTGGCTCCAGGTTTTCATGTGCCCTGGGCCAAAGAGCGCCCCTTTAACACATACCACAACTCATGATGCTCCGATACCGCAGAGAAATAGCGGCATAGTACAATGAAAAATACTTCACTTTTTACATCTCATGACTGATATCCATTTTTAATAGCTCTATATTACTCCATACAGTATTATGGCCACCGCATAGTGCGCTATACAGAGTAATGAGCCCCATATATTTCTCCATACAGAATCATTGGTCCAATATAATGTTTGAAACAGTATATGATGAGCTCCACATAATGCTACAGTATATGTTTGTCCACATGGATGAAGCTGCACTGTTTTATGGGCCCAAATAATGCTCCATACATAATGGGCCCCATTTCTAATGCTCTAGTGTATAATGTGCCCTGTAAATGCTCCAGTATATGGTGGGCCCCATATATCATTCTCCGGAGTATAGTGTTCACCAAAAATTGCTGTCCCAACATTGAAAACAATTAAATAAGTCTCCTCGCTATGGAATCCCTGTACAAGTCTGGACTCCTCGTCGTCCCCATCATCCATCTCACTGCACTTGGCTGTTTAGGCAGAGGGCGTACAGACATGATGTCATTGCGCTCTCTGATCAGACTATCACTGTCAGGAAACGTGGAAGACATCATGGCGGTGGAGCAGGGAGAGGTAAGTATTTCAACTTTGCAAGTGCTGTGATCCTGAGCAAGCAGGGGGGGCCCACTTGTTGGCGACGGCCATGGCACAGGGCCCCTCTAATGGTACGGCGGTGTGTGGCGGTGTGTCTGACAGCGGGTGGGGGTGGGGGTGTCTGACGGTGGGTGCGTACTATGAGGGGCCCTGTGCCAGTGCTGTCGCCCATGAGTATGCCCAACCACCAGCTCAAGGAACCTGCACTTTCATCTGCACCTTCCTCTTTGTCACCGTGTAAGGTGGTATAGTATGCGGGAAGGGGAACCTGAGTTTCCTCTGGGTCAGATTCTGGCTGTGTAGAGTGTGAGGGGAATGTAGTGGTCTGGGTCAATGTACCAGCAGAATCATCTAGCAGTGACTGGGCATCAGTGCACTTGTGGCGTCCCCAGGAATACGGTCGCCACAGTGGCATTACCTTCCTCCTAGGGAGTGTGATGTCATGCTTGGGAACAACGAAGGCTCTCTCTGGCAGTTAAACCAACACACAACACATTTCCCACTCCACTCCAGCAGGGAGACCTCTGAACATGACTGCTGAGGAGCTGCTCTCTGTGGTCAGGAGGAGGTAAGTTAGGCCATTCTGTGCAGGGAAGGGGAAGTGTGTGGACGTGAGAAGGGGAGCTGGAGGATGAGCAGAGTTAAGGCTCACTCCTAGCTGGAGCGCATGGTCCGGATTCCGGTCTCCGAGTTTGTAGGGACACTGATGTTCCTGCAGCAGAAACCGGAGGAAGTAGCAGCTGTAAATGCTCTGTACCCAACTGAGGCTCGGAGGCCCCAGCATCGACGTGTGTGAGCCAGAAGGAAAAGGCTACGGCTGCCAGCCATACGAGAAAGTTCCAAAAGAGAGTCAACAGGGGGAACTTCATTGAACTCAGCACTACGAGTACCTCAGATAAGCGCTAGAACGGAGGCCACATTACCTATCTGCAGAGAGAGAAATCCAAATTGGCTTCCAGGCTGACCAACTCCTTCTCCATCTGTACTCTGGGTCCTGGACAGCACCTACCAAGTACAGGTAAAGGAACTGCACGATTGTGTCTGACATCTTTCTCCTGTGCCTGGCGCACGGCTCAGCTACATCCTGCACTGCACACCATCTCCCAACTCTTTCATCTGCCCTGCGACTACGGCCCTGCCTGTGCAGGTCTTCCACATCTTAGCTGCACCACAACATCTGTCCCACAGAAGCGACACTGCAGCGCTGGTCAATCTAATCAGAAACCAGAGGTGGTGTCACGTATCATTCACCTGTAAACGTAATTCACCCCTTTGCATGGACGCCCAGGGCCACGGAACGGGTCACCACCACCGTGACATATCCCTGTGAGACACCGGCCCAGTACCGATTAACCCCACTGCCCTGGCTGGCCACCCACACTCCATGTCAGATTCATCTTGGACTGGGGAATTCACGATTTGACTTGATAACCAAGGCATGGTATGATAGAAAGAGCTACATGGACTAATGTGAAGTGTGGCCTGCTGCCTCATTCAGTTTGAGTGGGGGTGCAGGACACAAGGAAAGGGGTTCTTCCTGACCAGGAGCCAGCACTTGACCACTCAGTGCTTGCATTTTTTGAAACTTCAGAAGAGGCGGGCATATTTGATGAAGTCTGTTTCGACAATGTAAGCCAAAACCAGTTCCTCATGCTCCGCCTTTAAAAGCGGTTAACCTACTCCCAGAAAAGGTATCATTCCAGGCATTCCGGAGCCAGACCATGACGCACGCTCAACACCTCCTGCCTTAGCTGCTATTGTGCTTTTTCCACTACCAGCAGATGCACCACCACCATCATCGCCAGCTGGCCCCCCCGCGCCCACGTCAGCGGCCTCTTCCACCAAACTTCAAAATTTACCACAAAATAGACACAAAATAACATCAGATATATGGCACTGTATCAGAAATGTACAGCTCTATTCAGTCAAAGGATAATTGTCAATCTCCATATATATTCCATCAGTCACACAGAGACGCTCACAGGCTCATTATGGATTAGACAAGAATATAAAAAGTAGACAAAGTGTGCAGTATCATCAGATAGCAGGTATATATAGCGTAGTTTAAACACTAACAATGTACGTCTATATATCAGGAGCAGTGTTGAGCCACCACGCTAGTGTTTTGGTTCGTCACACAGGAGGCAAGTTCGTTGAATGTTCGTCGAACCCCATTGAAAACAATGGCAGGCAAACACAAACACATACAAACACATAGAAAACAATTACAAAACACACCTTAAAAGGTGCCCCAAAGCAGAGAAAATGCTCAGAAGACAAAAATTACATATGGAAAAGGGCAACTACATTTAGAAAAGAGGTGGAGGAGTAAAAGGAAGAGGTGGAGGAGACACAGATATAGGCTTGTCATTCCCTTATGAAGTCAAGAAAGGCTGGAATAAAAATGTAACATACCAACAAAAAAAAAAAAATTCTGAAATCGAACACGATCATATACCGTCGGACTTCCCACCAATAAATTATGCCAACTGGCGATCGGGTGGCGTTATTCCCACGAACCTCCAAACAGCGTCCATGAAGGCAAAGTGTTTGCTTTCCGGGGGCAGTATGATTGCAAAGCTGAACCTTAAAGGAATGTCCAAAAGGGCACCACCCGGAGTGGAGCCTGTGGCTTAATTGGACTCCACCTGGGAAACCACAACCATGCCACCTCAAGAAAAGATGCACATATTGAAAGCTTTGTCGATTGTGTGTGTGGTGTGGTATGTCTGTTTGTAGTTGTGCTAGCAATTTGTCGGCTTTATTCCATTAACAAACGAGACTCCGGCATGCCCCCCGCGGTACGCGTCAAGCTTACTAGAGGGATACGCGAGGCTCTGGCACTATCATGGTCTATCATGGCGTTACATGTCCGGGCTGCATGCTCGCTACACTGAAAGGACCAGCTTTTGTCGCTTACAGGTGCAGATAACCAGCAGAACACCGTTAGTGATGGGGATCTGTGATTCCAATTATTCCCGCGAACGATGATTTTCCAGTAAGTGCAGGTCAACCGCAATTCCTGAATTAGGCCTAACCGGCATTCCTGAAAAAATGCATAAAATTACGTGTCCAAACCACAGTTGCTGTAGCTTGATTAACAGCTCGGCAGCCGTTCTCAGGCCCAGTATGGATTCGACAAGATTCTAGAAAGTTGATAAAGGGTACAGTTTCACCGGGTAACACATATATATGTAGCATAGTTTACACATTAAAAACCTATGTCTACATATCAGGAGGCAGGCTCAGACGGTCTCAGGCCCAGTATGGATTTGACGTGATTGGACAAAGGTGAGAAAGGGTACCGAATCACTGGATAACAGGTATGTATAGCATAGTTTACACATTAAAAACCTATGTCTATAGATCAGGAGGCAGGCTCAGACGGTCTCAGGCCCAGTATGGATTTGCCCAGCTTGTACAAAGTTGAGAAAAAGGGTACATTATCACTGGATAGCAGGTATATATAGCATAGTTTAAATATTTAAAATCTCCATGTTCTCAGTATGGATTAGACAGCAATCTAAAAAGTAGAAAAAAGGAAATGTATTTGAAGCGTACACCAGTATACACTTTTGGTGGTATTTTTAAATCTTCATATATATTTCTGTCTCAGTAAGACAGTCCAGACTCTCCGCAATAGGAAATGAGATGCATACAATTACTGACATAAATTCTAGTGATTGCAGAAATCTAGGAATTCCTATTCACGGGATAAACTTCTGTCATAATTCTCAGAGGCGATGCAGACCCTTAATTAATTAGTGTGTGGAGACAGCGAAAACCTTTCTTTGTGAAGAAAGTGTTGCTGTATCGCAGTACAGTTGATACCATCACCATTACTCATATCCATATAATTTTGATCACAGGGAGAGATGTAAACATGGTGCTCACTGCCTATCATGCTCTGTCACGTAACTTTGGAGTGCAAAAGACAGAAGCCACAGGCCGTAGGCGATTCATTTGGATTGGCATGAGAGGGCACATTTAAAAATGTGCGCTGGAATGTCACACGTCTGTGGGTAGGAAAACTGTGAAAGCTGATGACAAACCACCACTGCATCTCATTGTGAGTCGACGTCCATAAGAAATGGAAGCCATTGATCATCTGAAGCTAGATCCCGGCCAGCGGGACAGGGCATAGCTACGTCTTAACCATCATCTTCTATCAGTTCACCAAATTTGTAGTGGCAGTCCCAGTGAAGGATTTGACAGCCCAGACTACACAGCGGAGGAGCAGGGAGAGGTAAACATTGCAAATGCTGGGGCCCTGCCCAAGCAAGTGGGGCCCACTCGTGGGCGTCGGCACTGGCATCGGGCCCCTCATAGTACAGCGGTGTGTCTGACAGCGGGTGTGCACCCCCACCATCAGAGACACTTGATTGCACTATGAGGGACCCTGTGCCTGTGCCAGCACCCAAGAGTCGGCCCACCCACCTTTCCAGGGCAATGGCACTCGCACAGTTGAGTGCGCTAGGTGGTGATCCCGGCCATGGGGGGAGGAGGCAGCCCTGTTAGGGAGGTTTACAAAATGACATATATTGATGTGGGACATTCACCTGCTGCTAAAGGCGAAATTGGTCAAGTCCCAGGAAGAGGCGGACCAAAGAAAGCCATTTTTCTGTCAACCTATGTGTCATCAGGGTAAGGTGTGACAAAATCCTTGGAAACCCATGCATGGTTCATTTTAATGAAGGTTAGATCATCCACATTTTGGGTCAAGAGACGGGTACTTTTTTCTGTCAGGATTGATCCAGCAGCACTGCAGAGTCTTTCCGATAGCACACTTGCAGCTGGGCAAGAGAGCTCTTGTAAGGCATATTGTGCCAATTCAGGCCAGGTGTCCAGTTTAGCTGCCCAATAGTCAAATGGGAATGACCTGTGAGGGAGAACATCGATATGGGAGGAAAAGTAGTTTGTAACCATAGTTGACAAGTGCTGTCTCCTGTCACTTTCAATTGATGCAGTATTACCAGTCGTGTGAGCGGAACTTGACAAATCAGTCCACAACATGGTCATGAAACCCCTGTCTCCAATGCCACTTCTGATGTGTGCACCACCAAGTCCTCTTCCAAGTTGCCCGCGGCCCCTACAGCTCGTGTGACAACCATCACTGCTGCTGTGTGCTGTGAATGCCTCAACCAACCGGTTTACCAGAGTTGCTTGTTTGTTAGCCAATATTAGGTCAAGGTTCTCCTGTGGCATGATGTTTTGGAATTTGCCTTTATAGCGTGGATCCAGGATGCTGACCAACCAGTAGTCATAATCGTTCATCATTTTGGCAATGCGGGGGTCCCTTTTTAGGATCTGCAAGGCATAATCTGACATGTGGGCCAATGTTCCCAGTGTCAATGATGCACTGTGAGTGCTGGGTGGAGGAGCACTTTCAGGCAAATCCACATCCCTCCAGTCAAGCACAAACCCAGTACCATACCTTGCCACGCCAACATTTTCTCTTGCCCCACGAGAAGCTTCCTCCTCCCCTAAATAATCATCCCCATCATCATCCTCCTCCTCCTCTTCTTCCTCCACCTCGTCCAAGACAGTTCCCTGAACAGACAATAGCTGACTGTCATCAAGGCTTCCCTCCTCCTCTTCCTCATCATCCTCGGCTGCAGACGCCTGCTCCTTGATGTGCGCCAAAGTTTGCATGAGCAAACGCATAAGTGGGATGCTCATGCTTATGATGGCATCGTCTGCGCTTACCAGCCATGTGCATTCCTCAAAACATTGAAGGACTTTACAGAGGTCTTTCAGCTTCGACCACTGCACACTTGTCAACTCCATGTCTGCCCTCAAAGTGCCTGCCCATGTATCCTCCCACAAATGCATTACGGCCTGCTTCTGCACAGCCGCTCAACCATGTGCAGGGTGGAGTTCCACTTTGTTGCAATGTCGATAATTAGGCAGTGCTTGGGAAGGTGGAGCAATCGCTGCAGCTTCTGCATACGACTGGAACCTTATGGAGCAGGCCTGTTAACTCCGGATAATTAGTGAGGAAGCACTGCACCACCAGGTTCAAGGTGTGAGCCAAGCAAGGTATGTGTCTGAGTTTTGAAAGGGCTATGGCTGCCACAAAATTCCGGCCGTTATCAATAACTACCTTGCCTGCCTCAAGATGTAGACTGCCCAGCCATGACTCAGTTTCTCACTGAAAGTAGTCGGCCAGTACCTCCGCCGTGTGTCTGTCGCCCAAACACATCATCTGCAACACATCCTGCTGACGCTTTCCACTAGCTGATCGATAGTTGGACACATCGTGTGCACCACTGTCAGCTGTGGATGCAGTGCCCGTGCGACTGCGCTCTGTGGACGAGCTTTCGCTTCTGGAGGAGGAGGAGGGTCGAATGCCTACAGCCAACTGTTTCCTATACCGTGGGCTAGGCAGCACTGTGCAATCACAGCTGTCCCCTGTGGACCCTGCATCCACCACATTAACCCAGTGCGCAGTGATGGACACGTAACGGCCCTGGCCATACCTACTGGACCATGCATCAGTTGTGAGGTGCACCTTTCCACTCACTGATTGCTTGAGTGCATGGACAATGCGGTCTTTCACATGAAGGTGGAGGGTTGGGATGGCTTTGCGAGAAAAGAAGTGACGACTAGGTAGGTCATAGCGTGGTACTGCATAGGCCATGAGTTCTCGGAAAGCTGCGCTTTCAACCAACCGATAGGGCATCATCTCTAATGAGATTAGTTTGGCAATGTGGGCGTTCAAACCCAGTGTATGTGGTTGAGAGGATGAGTACTTTTTTGTCCTACTCATAGTCTCTGGTAGGGTGAGCTGGACTTGAGAGCTGCATATGGTGGAACTAGCGGTGGACCTGGCGGACTGAGAGATGGTTGATGATGTTGATGGAGTTGGTGTTCTTTCTGATGGCCTAGATTCAGTCTTTTGTTGAAATAACAATGTGATTCCCTGACTGATTTGCCCTTGCGACGACAACTCAACATTTGCTGCTGGTGGTGTGCTAACCGGTGGACTTACAGTGGGGGAAACAATGTAGTGTTGCTGACTACCTTCTTTGGGAGCAGTAGCACATGTGGTACGTGAGTTTTGGTAGTCCGTCCACGCTTGCAAGTGCATGGTGGTTAAATGTCTTAGCATGCAACTGGTATTCAAATTTCTCAGATTTTTCCCTCGGCTAAAGGTCTTTGCACACTTCTTACAGATAACCTTTGCCTGATCATTAGGATTTTGTTCAAAAAAGTGCCACACTGCACTCTTCCTACTGTGGAAGACATTTTGAGGCTTTGCACGCTGTGCTATTTTGACCGTCTGGCCAAGCTGTCCTGCAACTCTTTTGCTTTTTGTAACCCGTTTTTGGACTGCTCCGGGCCTGCCAGATAACAGCTGTTGCGATGTCGATGCCCACTGCGGATGCTCCTCCTCCTCTTCTGAGCTATTGGCAGTGGCACCCTCTACCCCCAAAGGATGCCAATCTGGGTCAACAACTGGTTCATCCATCACCTCCTCTTCATTGTCATGTGCACCTTCTTCTGTGTCACCGTGCATGGTGGTATAGTATGCGGGAAGGGGCACCTGAGTTTCATCTGGGTCAGATTCTGGCTCAGTACACTGCGAGGACAATGTTGTGCTCTGAGTGAATGTACCAGCAGAATCATTTATCAGTGGCTGTGCATCAGTACACTCCATGTCAGATTCATCTTGGCCTGGGTAATTCACGATTTGACTTGATAACCCAGGCATGGTATGTGAAAACAGCTCCATGGAGTAATCTGTAGTGTGGCCTGCCGCATCCTTCAATTTTGGTTGGGGTGAAGGACACAAGGAAAGGTGTGGTTCATGAACATGAGCCTCCAATGTTGACTCAGTGCTTTTATTTTTTAAAACTTCAGAAGAGGAGGCGATAGAGCTGGAGGCTGAGTCAGCAATGTAAGCCAAAACTTGTTCTTGAAGCTCCGTCTTTAAAAGCGGTTTACCTACTCCCAGAAAAGGGAGCCTTCGAGGCCTTGTGGAGCCAGACGATGATGCAGGCTCAACACCTCCTGCATTAGGTGCTATTTTGCTTTTGCCACTACCAGCAGATCCACCACCAACACCAACACCATCATTACCAGCTGCCAACCCCGGCCCACTTCCACGGACTCTTCCACCACACTTCCTCATTTTTGGGGAAAATGTACCCAAAAAACCACCAACTAAATGGTACTGTAAAACAAGGTACAAGGTGTATATAGTAGTGGGGAGAATTTTAATCTCTCCAGACTTCAGGACACAGTTGGATTCTGTCAGGCCCTTTTCATTTTACACCGCAGTGTGACAGGCAGATTATGGATGGTGTAAGATAGGTGGATAGAGGACTGTGGAGAATTGGAATCTCTCTAGACTTCAGGACACAGTTGGATTCTGTCAGGCCCTTTTTATTTTACACCGCAATGTGACAGGCAGATTCTGGATGGTGTAAGAAAGGTGTATAGAGGACTGTGGAGAATTGGAATCTCTGTAGACTTCAGGACAAAGTTGGATTCTGTCAGGCCCTGTTTATTTTACACCGCAACGTGACAGGCAGATTCTGGATGTTATAAGAAAGGTGGATAGTGGACTGTGGAGAATTGGAATCTCTCTACACTTCAGGACACAGTTGGATTCTGTCAGGCCCTGTGTCTATAACACCGCAACGTGACCGGCAGAAATTGCCTAGTGTATGACAAACTACAAGGTGTATATAGAATTGGGCAGAATTGGAATCTCCCTAGAGTGTAGGTCTGTAAGAATGGACAAACTCCTCGGCTTTTCCTTACAGAGTCACACACTTAGATAGCTTCAATTTGGCCGTGATAACAGCCGTTACACGGTACTGAGAGAGGAGCGTGCACGTACACCACTGTACGGTGTATGTAAAATTGTCAAGCTCCGTGTTTTTGTATACGGACTGACACACGCTGTCTCTCTTTAGTTTTGAATGTAATCAAACAGCAAATATACTAAGCTGTTTGAAAAACGGACAAAACTATAGGGTGTAGGTCTGTAAGAATGGACAAACTCCTCGACTTTTCCTTACAGAGACACACATGTAGATAGCTTCAATTTGGCCATGATAACAGCCATTACACGGTACTGAGAGAGGAGCGTGCACGTAAACCGCTGTACGATGTGTGAAAAAATGAACACTCACTACCTCACCAGGACAAAACAATACAATTTGAATTGCTTTTAAAAAAGCAGTTTGAACACCAGTGTGCACACAGCAATGCAGCTAGCCTTAAAAGGCAGGCTAATCACCACCAGCGCTGCTGCACAAAAGCAAAAATCTTCACCTTTCACTGCACAGTAACTACAGTGAAAAGCGCTAGCAGCAGAAGCAGTTTTTTTTTTCTTTTTGTCTTCCTAACGCTCTCCCTACAGAATCTGCAGCTGCAGCAGCTCTCCCTATTCTGAGATCAGCATGAGTAACATGGCGGTTGGCGTCCCCGCCCTTTTATACCCCCTGTGACGCCACACAAAGCAAGCCAATCACTTGCATGCCCTTCTCCAAGATGATGGTGACCGCTGCCTATGTCATCACGTTGCCCACAGTGTCCGTTCTTCCTGATTGGCTGAAAAAGGGCGCTAAAGCATCTTTTGAAACGCGACTTTGGTGCTAAAGTCGCCGACCTCGTGGCCGACCTCACGCTAAGGTCGGGTTTCGTTTCATGAAACCCGACTTTGGCGAAAGTCGGCGACTTTTGAATTTTTTTGACCTCTTTCGCTCAACTCTACAATCTTTGTATGCTTTCTTGCTTAGTTGAATGACTAAGACTAAAGCTGGCCATACACATTAGATAACAATCGTTCAGCTGACAGGTATCTCTCCTGACTTCAGTGAGCTTCCGTACACATTACATGGTTGGATGATCTTCCCAAAATGGATAGTATCGGATAACTTTTATAGAATTTCCATGAGGGCTTTAAAACTAAACTCATGCAGAAATATTGAATGCTACTTAAGGAGCATTCAAACATCCATAAAAATCGGTCTGATATTGGACCGCAATGCATGGACTGACCGCCCATCTCCGACTCAAGCATATATTTCTATGAAGCTTATGTAGGGGGTGGACTGACCTATGGACCTGTCTGGTGAAGAACCTGTGATGTGTGCAATGCTTTATTCTGACTTGAATGCATATATGTGGGACAACAGCTAGAATTGGGGAAAGACGGTGTAGTACCGGGATTTGGCCACAAGATGGAGACATAGGGCAAAGAGAAAAGGGCTTAACAGCAGCTTTAGGCTAGCTAAACGCAGAGTCATGGTGGGTGGAGTTACGGGACTGGGAAGGGGATTTCCAGGATAAGGAGATAAAAGGAAAGAGAGTCTGAGGGTGGAGGAGATCTCTCTCAGGGGGACGACGGAGACAAAGCAGAGCTCAGGAGAAGAAAGAAGATAGCAGAGCTCAGGAACAGATAGGAGAGAGACGGATAGTAGGGGGTGGCCCTGACAGGACAGCTGCAGAACGTAGGATGCAGGACAAAGGAGGCCTGGGGTACCGGATGGCTGGATACTGAAGGAGCAGTAAGTATCGCAGTGGCCAGACTTGGTCAGGGGAAACGCTGTGGCCGTGGGCCTAGTGGCACCCACAGTGGCAGGACCCAGGGGTCTTCGCCAAACAGGAGCAGGGAGGAGGTGACAGGAACCCGGGTCTAGGAGCAGAAGCTGCCGTGTTTTCTGTGGAAGTCAAGAGGACACCCAATAAAGTTGGACCTGATTGAACGAGTTTCTGCGTCTGTCATCAGTCCGTCCCGCAGCCAAAGGGACCACCCCCTAGTCGGCACACGTACTACACTGTCACGCTTGGTTGAGGAGACTGCGTCCACTCCATGCATTGCTGCCCGATATCAGACCAATTCGTATGGACAGCCGAATGTTCCTTGGCTTTATCTAGTGTTAAAGATCACTTGTTGTGCCAGTGTGCGAGTATTTCTGATGAGGCAGTGAAATAGCTGTATAAATAGATTTTACGGGGTAGCCATGATGATACATCTATTATCCTTCTTTAAATACATACCATCTGATGTAGTAAGTAATTTATTTTTAATTCCTTTAAGAACTTGCTATATGGCTATTTTAATTAGAAGAGAGAAGTTTTTTTTTGGATATTAATGAGTTTTTCCTTTCCAACTTAGTGGGCGATAAAAGCTGTGCTTCCCATACTGCTCACTTGCTTTCTTAATGAATGTGGAAAATCATAATTTTGTGCTACTTTTCCAAATAAGCGGAAACTTTAAAGCATGAAACATCCCGAGCGTACCCAAGACCTTGAGGGATATGTTACAATCGGAGGCCCATAAAGCTGCTGCTAGTTGTCGTTTCCATGCATGGTCCTGTAGGCACAATGACCTTTATCTACGCTGAGATGATAATAGCTTCTGATAAAAAATTAAATTTTGGATATTTTAAGCCATCTCTAAACTGAATGTTTTTTTTTCCCTGTTGTATTTGTCTTTGTTTAATTTTTTCTTCCAGTTCTCCATTTTCTTTCCATATTTGTTTCATGTTAATATTGTTCACCTTGTGGTAAAATGCCAGAATGGCCACTGTTGATTGACAGATAGGAGGTTGAATTGGCAGAATTTGGCTGGTGTACAGTGTAACTCAAAAATAAGAAATGCCAGTTGATTAAGTTCTCTAAGTTCAACAGATGGATGGGACAGGACAGAAGGAAGGAGCAAATGCACAACCATGATCTAATCCAACGAGCAGCACGGTGGCTCAGTGGTTAGCACTGTAACTTTGCAGCGTTGGAGCCCTGGGTTCAAATCCAACCAAGAACAACACCTGCAAGGAGTTTCTATGTTCTCCCCATGTTTGCGTGGGTTTTCTCTGGGTTCTCCGCTTTCCTCTCACACTCCAAAGACATACTGATAGGGAATATATACTGAGAGGCCCAATGGGGACAGTGATGATAATATCTGTAGAGCTCTGTGGAATATCATGGTACCATAGAAGCATTGCAGAATAAATAAATATAAGACCTTTCCTGCTTCATCCCAAATGTCCATCCACTGGACCAAACATTTAGAAAAGAACGTTCTACATGTTCATAATTTAAAAACCCTTAGATACCCGATGTGTACGTTAGTTACCAGCTGATCGCTGGTCTCCCGCCTGTCACACGCAGCGATGCGTGCTGGCCAGCGGGAGATCAGCGACCAAAAAAATGTCTAGGGCTTTCCTACAGCGATCAGCGATACCGACAGGGGGGCCGGTCACTGATCGCTGTCACACACAGCGATCACGCTGGTGAGATCGCTGTTACGTCACAAAACTTGTGACTCAGCAGCGATCTTGCTAGTGAGATCACTATGTGTGACGGGGCCCTTTGGGGAAATGAATTGCCCACCCCTGGATTAGAGCCATAGACCAAACTCCTCCATTCAAATCAATGGGCCCATGAACAAAACAGCACAGGGATACCATTCATGTGTCATCTAAGGCTAGATACCCATTAGCGTTTCCGTACGCAGAGTATCATCTGCATGCGCAAACACATGCCAAAACGCATTTAAACACATGCTTACGCTCAGAGGCGTATCTAGGCTTTCTGGCACCCGGGGCAAGAATTTGGTTCGGCGCCCCCCCCCAGTACATATGCGACTTACACAGTTAGTCATGTACCCACGAGCTGCTCTCCCTAATGCTCTCAATGTTCAGTAAAAAACTGAAAGCAGGAAGAGAAGCTCGTTGTCACAGGACCATAACTATGAAAATCGCATATGAGTGAAATGTCCATGTGATGACACTGGAACCTGCATCGCTGAATCCTGACATTGCAGCTTCTGAATTCTCACAACGAATGCACTGCATACTTTTAGGATTCTCCCTTGCCGATATACAGTCATGTCAGCACAAGTATGTGATTTATATACTTCTGGCCACATTCCGACTAGACGTGCCTGGCCCCGCTCCGTTCATTTTCATTGAGTGAGGCCACACGTCTAGTCAGCATGTGACCGCATGTATGTAAATTACCGGCACAAGAGAATCCTAACAGCGTTCAGTGGGCACTGTGAGAATTCAGAAGTCTGCAGTCATATAGAATGACTGCAGACTCAGCACAAACCTGGACAACCCCTTTAATGTTCCTAACAAATAAAAACATGAGAATTAGTCAGTGTCACAAATAATATTTACACCCAGGTACCTTATAGATGACGTCATCTCTGGAGTTGTTCTCCTTTTCTTCTTCTTGTCCAGAACCCATGATGAGTTTTCTCACCCACAGCCGTCTCTGCAGACTACCATCTTCTCCGGTCTTCTGCAGCAAATCTCCATACGATGCCCTTAAAGATAGAAGTGTCATTATAATGCTACTAAATAAAAATATCTGCAATATACTGTGGCCTCACACTATTCCCCTCCTTCCTCATACTGTCTCCTCATATATTTACCCCCTCACTCTCTATACTGTCTGCTCACACATATCCCCAACTCCCCATACTGTGTCCACATACATTCACCCGTTCGCACCCCTTACTGTCTGCACCCATCCCCCATACTGTTTCCTCATACTCTTCATTTTGTGTCCTCAAATTTCCCCACACACATTAAATACCATCCCCACTCCAAATCCCCCACACACATTAAGTACCCCCCATCCCCACTCAATAACCCCTCATCCCTACTCCCAAATCCCCCCACACATCTGTATAGACGTCTGTATAGACGCCAGTACAATTGCTGCCTGAGAGTTGGCGCGGCCTCCTTCTCTGCGTCGGCTGTCAGCTTGACAGCCGACACAGAGAACCGCCGACTCCCAGGACTGGGGGAGGCTGAACGCAGCCGCCGGGGGAGAGACACAGCGGACCTCTGCATTAGGCGGCCGGGCGGCCCGACTGTGCCCCCCTGCTGCCTGCGCCCGGGGCAACTGCCCCGGCTGCCCCCCCCCTGGATACGCCACTGCTTACGCTGTGTTTTTTATCCGCCTCAGCTTACGCATGATGCCCAAAAAAACGCTGCATGTACATACGTTTGTATGCGTTTTGGCATATGTTTGCGTTGTTTTGGTGCATGTGTTCAAAATTTCCAGGAGAATTTCCTTGACACAAGCCATGTCCAATGGACGTGTCTCATGGGAATTCTGTATATAAACCCTTGTACAGATGATGAATCATCATTTCCTGGACATGCTGTCTAAAGTATGCATGCGTATCGAACGCATCCATGCGTACCAATGCGTTCCCATAGACAGTAATGCGTTGTTTTGACGCACTCATCCGCATACGCATGCCTGCTCACATTTGACGGATCATAAAATGCAACATGTTGCGTTCGGCGGGCGCGATGAAACGACGCATGTGGACGCATCTGATGCAAACGCATGTCCCTGCGTGCACAATGTTAAACATAGGTACGCAAGACGCATGCGGATCGATGCGGATCTGTACGCAGGCATACGCTGCACACACATACGCTAATGTGAACCCGGCCATTAACGCTGTCCAATTAGTATTTGTTTAGTGCGTAGGAGAAGCTCAGTCTGGTGTTTTTTTTTTAATGTACAAGAAAAACCCGGACGTCTGAATGAAGCCTAAGTCTCGGTTCACAACAGCATATGCAAAATTGTCCATTTTTTGTCCAGACAAAACATAAGTTTTTGCATCCATATTTTGTACTTATGGTCGTTTTCCGTGTCATCATTGCGTCGGTATGTCCGTTTTGTACATCTGGATGTTGTGCAGTTGTTGCATGGACAATTTAATAAATATTACAGCACAAATACAGTTTTTCTTCTCTTAATAAATGTAATGGATATTTATAAAAACACATGACATGTGGATGGTGACCTGTATGTGACTAGATTTTTACCCACCCATTGACTTATGTATGACAGACAAGCCTGACCCGAGTGGCTCATGCTGCGATTTTCTACGCACATACCATCGGTCCGTGAGAAAAAACACACAGACATAACACGCGTTTGTTTAGTACACTAAAAACGCATAACGCAAAAATGTGATCAAAACCATTGCTAATAGTATCCGTGAAACCTAAGACAGAGGCTGAGATTAGCAGTCCTGCTTTCCATTTCTTTTTTTCTTCTGATTGCCAAAAAATGTGCACGATAGAAAATCTACAGAAATGCCATTTGATGTCAATTAAAAAAAAGAGGAAAAAAAAAAGAATAAAAAAAAAAGAAAAAGCCCCCCCCCCCCGAAACACAGCGAACAGTAGAGATAGTTTGACAGTAAGAAGAATATTGTGAAGATGGAGAAGAAATCATAGAAAGGCTGTGTGTTACCCTGACAGTGAATCAGTATTATCTCTGCTATCAGATAATGCAGTTATCATTAATTTTCACATTTGCATTTCAATCTTTAGAAGGAAATGACTCTTGCCGGATGAAGATAAGAGCTCTGTACCACTATAATGAACCATCATTTCATCACTGCGCTTTGTATCCCTGTGAAAATGAGGCTGGGGAGGGTGGTCATAGAAAACATTATAACAAAGTGTCAAAAATTACTACAGACTTCCAAGCCCTTTATAAAACAAGAGGCAGCCTAAATAAATCTTCTGTTGTGAAGTGGATATCAGATTATTAGAATAAAGCTGCCGCCTCTGTCGGGAAGAGAAAACAGAGGAGGAGGAAAGGCTTTGAGCTCCGGTCCCTCTCTAACCATGACCACTATTTCAAGGACCTGGAACGCAGCAGGTTAAAGGAATAAAACCTCCCGTATGGGCCAGAAGCAAAGGAGGAAAATGAATTCTCTTAAAGAAATATTGTAGTTTTACTTTTTACACCTGATCTAGACCCCATTCACGTAATCTGCGCATTACCGAGGTCCTTATACATATTGATTTATAAAATTAATATACAATATTATATTCATCTACAGTATATACCAGAGATCAGAGAATACATTGACAGGACTCTGGTTTAGCTTCCACATCGGCTGAAGGATGTGATAGATAGATGATAGATAGATAGATAGATAGATATGTGAGCAAGTACTAGGATGCAGTAACGGGTTGGAGAGAGAGCAAGGGTTAACGTGGGGTTTAATATAACAAATGTAGGTAGGGTAACCGACAGGGGGGTGGTCCGTTACTGGCCGCAGACAGACTCAAGACAGAGACAGGATCGTGTCCAACAGGTCTTCTTTATTGATCGTACTTTCTACAACCCACAGCACCACACAACAGCTGGCGACAAACTCTGCAGCCCCACACAGCAGCTGCTCGACTCCACACACAGGCCTGGGTACCTTTACTTTCTTCTTTTGGCAAATGGACGTCCCTCGCAGCTCTTTCACTGTGGCTGCTCTAGGCCTACCACCACAGAGTTTCACCAGTCCAAGCCCGTTCGTTTTGTGGTACCCCAGGCTGTCTCTGTCTGTGGCCACACCTGTCGGGGCCCCCCCCGTGACCTGTCTCAGCTGTCAGTCCCCTCACCTCAGCAGACCTTTCTGTCTCCTGCGCTCCTCTCACTGACTGACTCTTCCAGAACCTTCTCTCAGCCTTTTATATCCTTCCCCGTTCTGGTAACCCCGCCTCCCTGACTTGACAGTTTCTTTAGCCAATGGCTGCTGTTTAGTCCTATCCTCACAACTCTCCACTGCCCTCTTGTGGTCAAACTCCCATATTACACTCTTTCTCTTTATCTCCAGCTGTTTCCCATCTTTCACTATAACAGTCCACCTACAATACACTACACCTTTGCCTTCCTACTGCAGACAGGTCCGTACGTCAGTCCACCTTCCCTACACTGGTATACTCCTCGCAGGGAGAAAACAGGGAAAACAGTATAAAGGGACACAGGGTACGTAACTCAGGGGAAGTGGGTGTGAAGAATAGGGAAGGAAGGTCAAGATTTGCAAACTTATCAGTCAGACGACTTCAGAATGCAGTTAGTTCAGGACGTTGACGTTGCCGCCAAATCAGTGGCGCGTAAGGAGTCCGGTATAGTCCTGGAAAAGATGGCATCCTGGATCCTGGTGGCGGGCGGTGATTCCTCATGGTCCAGTGTATTCCTGGAAAAGATAACGTCTTGGCCCCTGGCGGCGACGATGATTCCTCGTGGTCCGGTCAGTGATCGGTGTGTCAGGAAAAGATGAGCAGGACAGAGCACAGTCTTTCCCCCTGTCAGCGTACAGGGACAGCGAGCAACTCGATTCAGATAGAAAGGGAAACCCCTCACAGCGGTTGTCCAATTTCTCCCACCGGTGTGTGCGCAGGCTTATGTCCTGACTGGGAGTCCTTTCACTCACGGTCAGCAATGTCAGCGGGGACCAGGTACGTCGTTGTTGGCAGTCTCTGTTAGCAGCTTTTTGCCTCTGCTCGTTTTGGCCTGCTCTGTCAGTTGGTTTAGTCGCAGAAACCCTGACACTGCCCTCCTGCGCGCTGCACGTTCCCGTGGCAACCAACTGATTTTCTGCACGCTGTTGCCCTTTTATTTTAGCCATGCCCCCCTATTCCTAGGTGCAGAGGTTGGTCTGGGGCCTTAGTTTTCCCCAGTGAAACCTGGGTGACAGCCCCTCCAGTTCCAGATCCGTCACAGAGTAGGTAGGCCTGGTCCAGGTCTTCTCCTTACAGATAGATAGATAGATAGAAAGATAGCTAGAAGATAGATAAATAGATATTAAATATATTGATATGAGATAAATAGACAAATAGTGATAGGTAGATTGATAGATATGAGATATATGTCACAGGTTTACCGCGACAAAGAGGAGCCAAAATACAGCAGCATCTGATTTCTCCTATGCCTGCACTGTTTAGAATCACTTCACCTTCATAATAAACAGTGTAAATTTCTTTTGGCAGTGCAAGGGTTAATCTGCTCAGTTGAGAGCTCCTGGAGTGTTTAGGCTCTCAGCTGTGCACTGTTAGCCACTCCCATCTCCTATATAATCTGGGTCCTGGCTAGCACTCATTGTCAGAGGTAGTTTTTGCTGCATGGCTGGAGGTTGTTAGTGGTTGTTATTGGAGAAGGTGTTTGTTGGATTTATCTGTGTCTGTTGCTAGGTTTAACCTCATCCTCCACTCCCCGGTGTTTACCTCTGTTGTTTATGTGTGCATATTCGTATGTTTGGTATTTTCCTTTATCCCTGTTCGTATTACATTTTTTGTCTGGTTGGTGTATTGTGGGGCAAAGGTACAGACTGAGGGAGGATTCAGGAGTTACAGCAAGGTACGTGGCCTCGGCATCTTCACCATCAGAAGTTATCCAGTGAACTGGTCAAACTGGTCCTGCGAAACCCGACAACGGAGTTGTGACATTATATCAATAAGAGATAGATAAATAGATAGTTATGAATTATATCTATATGAGATGGATAGATAGATAGATGATAGACAGAAAGCATCCTTATGATCTAGATGATTTAGACCCCAGCTACTTAGCATGGTATATGCAATATTACTTGCATATATTAGCATTAGATAGATAGATAGATAGATAGATAGATAGATAGATGCATGGATGGATTTATGGATGGCCAGATTGATAATTTTATAGAATAGCTACTGTATATACAGCTCTGGCAAAAATTAAGAGACCACTTTCAAATTGCCTGATATTTCTCTTTATAGGTATATTTTTGAGTAAAACGTAAATTATTCTTTTAGTCTATAAACTTCTGACAACATGTCACCGAATTTCCGAGCAATAAATTTTGAATTTTTTTTCTGACAAAGAAAAATGGTCAAAATTAAAAAAAAAAACAGTGCTTTCAGACCTCAAATAATAAAAAGAAAACAAGTTCATAATAATTAACTACAATACCAATGTTTTAACTCAGGAAGAGTTCTCAAATCAATATTTTGTGGAATAACCATGATTTTTAAAAACATATTTCATTTGTCTTGGCATTCTTGTCATCAGTCTTTCACACTGCTTCTGGTGCAAAGATTTAAGCAGTTCTTCTTTGTTTGATGGCTTGTAACTATCCATCATCCTCTTGATTACATTCCACAGGTTTTCTATGGGGTTCAGGTCTGGGGAATGGGCAGCCCATAACAGGGTTTTGATGTGGTGGTCTCTTAATTTTTTCCAGAGCTGTATATATATGATCTGAGTCACTATAGTAGGTAGTCAAGGGTGCACATTCAAAGAATATGATTAGATATGTAACTGAAATACATATAAAATATGATTTAAACATAGAAAAGGGCTTTTGGATCTGAATGTTTAGATCCTATGAGTGGATTTTCGACTAACATATTCTGTTGCAAAAATTTCTTTGGCTGAAAATCTGTTCCATACATCTGAATGTGGTTGTTTTGGCAGCAAGTAAAATTGATTTGTACAAGTTTTATGTAAAAGGAAGGAAATAGGACTGTTGAAGAAAAAAACAAAATCTGCCGCACGTGAATCCACAATAAGGGACCCTCTACCCAAAATATAGTATTGTCAGCAAAATAAATGATGCTACGGCCACCATAAAAATTAATCAGTTTTACTTGCTGTTAATGGAAAAACCTGCCTAGTGCTAAAACACATAGTTCTCGGTCATCTTTACATTGATAGAAGGATCGGTAGATACAGTGGAGAAAATAAGTATTTGATACACTGCCAATTTTGCAAGTTTTTTCCAACTGCAAAGAAGGGAGAGGTCTGTAATTTTTTATCGTAGGTAAACTTCACCTGTGAGAGATAGAAACTAAAAATGAAAAACAGAAAATCACATTGTATGATTTTTCCATAGGTCAGATGTTTCCTGTAGTTCTTGACCAAGTTTGCACACACTGCAGCAGGGATTTTGGCCCATTCCTCCATACAGATCTTCTTCAGATCTTTCAGGTTTTTTGATGCTGGGCAACATTGCATGTCAGCTCCCTCCAAAGATTTTCTATTGGGTTCAGGTCTGGAAACTGACTAAGCCACTCCAGGACCTTGACATACTTCTTATGGAGCCACTCCTTAATTGCCCTGGCTGTGTGTTTCAGGCCATTGTCATGCTGGAAAACCCAGCCACCAACCATCTTCAATGCTCTTACTAAGGGTAGGCCAAAATCTCATGATGCATGATCCCATCCATCCTCCCTTCAATATGGTGCAGTCGTCCTATCCATTTTGCAGAAAAGCACCCCCCAAAGTATGATGTTTTCCCCACCATGCTTCACTGTTGGGACAGTGTTCTTGGGGTTGTTCTCATCCTTCTTCCTCCAAACACAGTGAGTGGACTTTATGCCAAAATGTTCTATTTTGATCTCATCTGATCACATGGACTTCTCCCATGCCTCCTCTGGATCATCTAGATGATCACTGGTTAACTTTAAATGGGCCTGGACATGTGCTGGCATGAGCATGGGGACCCTTCATGCCCTGTAGGATTTTAATCCAAATCCATGACGGAGTAGTGTGTTACTAATTGTAATGCTTGGGAATGTGGTCCCAGCTCTCTTCAGGTCATTAACCAGGTCTGCTTGAGTAGTTCTCTTCTGATTCCTGACCTTTGTCAGAATCATCCTCTCCTCACGAGGCAAGATGTTGCATGGAGTCCCAGACCGAGGAAGATTACAGTCATCTTGTGTTTCTTCCATTTTCTCATAATTGTGCCAACAGTTGTTGCCTTCTCACCAAGCTGATTGCCCATTGTCCTGTAGCCCAATTCAGCCTTGTGAAAGTCTACAGTTTTGTCCATTGTGTCTTTAGACAGCTCTTTGGTCTTGGCCAGAGGTTGGAGTGTGAATAATTGAGTGTGGAGACAGGTATCTTTTATATAGGTAACAACTTCAATCAGGTGCAATTAATACAGGTAATGAGTGCAAGACAATGACCCAAAACATACAGCCAAGGCAACAAAGGAGTGGCTAAAAAAAGCACACTAAGGTCATGGAGTGACCTAGCCTGTCTCCAGACCTTAATCCCATAGAAAACTTATGGAGAGAGTTGAAGCTCTGAGTTACCAAGTGATAGCCTCAAGATCTTAATGATTTAGAGATGATCTGCAAAGAGGAGTGGACCAAAATTCCTCCTGACATGTGCGCAAACCTCATCATCAACTACAATAAACGTCTGACTGCTGTGCTTGCCAACAAGGGTTTTGCCACCAAGTATTAAGTGTTGTTTGCCAGAGGGGTCAAATACTTATTTCTCACTGCAAAATGCAAATAAATTTATATAATTTATACAATGAGAGTTTCTGGATTTTATTTTTGATATTCTATCTCTCAATGTTTAAACTAACCTACCCTTAAAATTATAGACTGTTCATGTCTTTGTCAATGGGCAAACTTACACAATCAGCAAGAGATCAAATACTTATTACCCCCAATGTAGATCGATAGATAGATAGATAGATAGATAGATAATAGATAAATAGACCCTATTATTTCACTATCATTGGAGGGGAAGAGACCTGAAATGTTTCACAATATCTTTCATCTTTGTCCTGCAACATATATACTATATAATTTTTTTACTCATTGCTGCGGTATAATAAATGTGACATGTACTGTATTTCTATAGTAAATGACATAAAGTGTTCATATTGATGCCCTGGTGTCAACTTTTGTTCCACTTGCTCGCCTGCATTCTGGATTTTTGCTAATTCTTCCCCTAGAGATAGACAGTGTTGAAATTTAGGTCTTACATTTGGCTAAGAACATCACCCCGAGACACACCGAAAAACCACAACCATTCCGTAGGGAAATCTTTCTTCTTTTATGAACGATATAATAAGAAAAATGTTAGTCACATAGAGAGAACAAGGTTACAGGTATTAATGCCAAGTACAACCTTATATACTTATGGAAATATGGCATCTAGCTATCTACCTAGGATCTATCTATGTATCATCTATCTATCTACTTATCTATCTATCTATCTATCTATCATCTATCTATAGATCTTTCTATCGATCATCTATCTATCTATCTTTCTATCATCTATCTATCTACTTATCTATCTATCTATCTATCATCTATCTATAGATCTATCTATCTATCTATCTATCATCTATCTATCTAGCTATCATGTATCTATCTATCTATCTATCTATCTATCTTTCTATGTCCATGTTTAACATTGCAAAGTATGTGAGCTTTACAATTTCTTTCTTTCTTTATACATCGGTGAAAAACACTGATGGTAAAAACAGACACAAGAACCATATACTGATGGAAAACACTGATGACACACTGATCCAAAATCCTAGTGATACACTGATGGTAAAAGCAGACACACTGATGACAGACGGAAGACACACTGATGACACAAGGATAATAATAATCTTTATTTTTATTTAGCACTAACATATTCCGCAGCGCTTTACAGTTTGCACACATCATCACTGTCCCCGATGGGGCTCACAATCTAAAGTCCCTATCAGGAATATAGAAATACATGCGGCCGCAGCTCCGATCCTGAGTGCCGGCGGTAGCGCCAGGTGTTGATGTGAGAGACTCGTGTGAGTTTCTCGCATCACACACAGTAGTATGATCCCGGCCTAAGGTTGGTTTTTATCAGCGTTGGACCCTACCTGTCCTTTACATTTGTAGGTGTGGCATGACTTTTTTCAGATGAGACCCCAAATTGACAGGCTCTCCTCCCCATGCGCATGGACCGCTATCGCTAAAGATACAAGTTTGGTCACCTCATCAATGTAAAATAGAAGGGGAGCCGTGTGACCCAATGATGTCTGCGACTAAAACATAGATGATGGATGTTCTTAAGTTTCATCCATGTGACAGAAGTAAGTGCACAGGGACGACACCATACTTGAGCCCCCTGATATGCTGAAGCTGCCATACAATCCAGAGGTTGTCCTACAGGGCAGTCACAGTAATGTCCATCCAATAATCCCAGCTATGGTGTTACCAGAGGTTCGGAGAATTTGCCAGCTCAAGGGGACGGGGTCTGGTAATCTCAATTTACAGTAGGAAGCCATTGTGCCTAATTTGTGCAATCCCGTACCCTGCTATACGGCTACAGCAAGAGGCGGATCACGTATGAGTATGATGGGTGGACGTGGTTCTCCTGCGTGCCGCCACGCTCTTCTTAGCTTGTGTTTTTTGGCTGCGTCGTCCAGCATTTATTTTTCCTTTCAGTGTGATACAGTAAGAGGATTGACATGCTAATGCCAGCAGCCAAAGGGCTCAAAGGGTGAAGAGGTTAAATAGATTGGAGTTATATATTGAATGGTTATCCCCAGGACGCCTGGACATCTCAAGTAACGATTTCCACTTGCAATGACCTTCACTGCGTCGATGGCTTCTCCATTGTTGTCGCTTGTTAGACAATTCAGTAGAAGCCAATTGATGCTTTCTGCTTACAGTAGTTTTCACTACGTCGCGGAACTAAAAAATGGCAAATTGCTTCGAAGCTGTCCAGATTATCAATCTTTTATGGTTTACTATATTATTTGGATGTTGAAATTCAACACATGGACGCATGAACAATCTCAGCAAGCCTCGTCTGAGCAGTGGACATCACAGATCATATTATATTGTTGTTTGGGACAGGGCAATTTACCTCGACCTCCCCTGATTCTTCAGGTGTTTTGAACCCCTTGCCAAAACGTTAATTTTTTCCCATTTTTGTTCTTTCGTTTTTTTCCTCCCCTTCTTCCCAGATCCATCAGTTTTTTTCCCAACCACATTGCCATATGAGGGCTTGTTTTTTTTGTAGGAGTTGTAGATTTTGAATGACAGAATTATTTTTACTATTCAATGTATTGAAAAACGAGTCCCAAGTTCGGTGGAAAAAATGCAATTCCACACCATTTTTCTGTGATCTATTTTTACGGTGTTTATTGTGTGGTAAAAACGACCAGGCGTCATAGTTCTCCAGGTGAGTACGATTATGACGATACGAAACGTTTTTTTTTTTTATTTAAGAGGTGAAAAAAAATGAAAATTTGTAAAAAAAAAATATTGCTTTCATCACAAAGTTCTGACGCTACTTTCACACTTGCGTTTTTTTGCTGCGCGTTTTTTGCGCACACAAACGCATGAAAAAAACGCATCATGCGTTTGTGTGCGTTTTTTGTGGGTTTTGGTGCTTTTTTTAAAAAAAATCATGCTTTTTTGCGCATACGTGCGCGTTGCACTTTAATGGGTGTTTTGCTGTAAAAAAAACGCATTGCATGCGCATGCGTTTTTTGGGGGCAAGTCGTACACACAAAAAATGCAACAGGATTAGGGATGGGCGAATCTACTCGTTAGGACTCGTTACTCTGCGAGTAGTAGGGGACTCGCAGGAGTCGGTACTCTGCGAGTTTCCAAGAGATTACTCACTCGCACAGTAATGAGTCCAATGCAAATAAGGCTAAGTGCACACGTACCAGAACTCTCGCGGAAATTACCGCGAGAATTCCGGAATTCCATTCCGCGGGAAAATCGCATTTTAAATTCCCGCGATTTTCCCGTGGAAAAACTAGCATTTTGCAAGCGTAATTAGCTTGCAGAATGCTAGCGTTTTCCAAGCGATCTGTAGCATCGCTTGGAGAACTGATTGACAGGTTGGTCACACTCGTCAAACATAGTGTTTGACAAGTGTGACCAACTTTTTACTACTGAGGCCGCCTATGCGGCGTCAGTAGTAAAAGATAAAATGTAAAAAAAAATAAAAAATATTGTTATTCTTACCCTCCGACGTCCCGCGCAGCCTTCCCGCCTCTCCACGCATCCGTTCCCAGTAATCCTTTGCGAAAATGCCCGCGATGACGTCCGTTCTCGCGGGATCGCGATGTCTCGCGGTAATTCGCGATGACGTCGCGCAAATGACCACGAGACTTCGCGATCCCGCGAGAATGGACGCCATCGCGGGCATTTTCGCAAAGGACTACTGGGAACGGATGCGTGGAGAGGTGGGAAGGCTGCGCGGGACATCGGAGGGTGAGAATAACAATATTTTTAATTTTTAAATTCTATTTTTTACAGGGATATGGTACCCAAAGCCCGGAGGACAGTCTCCTCCTCTCCTCCGGACCGTGGGTACCATCCGCAATTGTTCTGCTTACTTTCCGCATGGTGTGCACAGCCACATGCGGGAAGTAAGCGGAACAAAAAAAATGGCAGCACAGGAATCGCTGCAATACTCGCATCCCCATTCATTAACATTGGACTCGCTAGACTCGCAACGAATAGCGAGTTTCCGTGTCGGACTCGTTAGAGTCTAGCGATTCCGAGTATTTCAGGATTCGCCCATCCCTAAACAGGATGCATTTTGTGCGCCCGAGCGCACACTACAAAAAAGCGCATGCGCATACAAACGCGTACAAATGCATGTGTATGCGCACATATGCGCACCCATGTTAAAGTATAGAGGAAAAAACGCATGCTTTTTTTGCGCTAAAACACAGCGCAAAAAAAGCAAATGTGAAACCAGCCTTAGACCTGTAACGAATTGATTTTTCGACTTTACAGCTGTATAAGGGCTTATTTTTTGCGTGTCAAGCTGACAGCTTTATTGAAACCATTTTGGGGTACATATGACATTTTAATCATTTTCTATTTACTTTTTTTGTGGTGCTGCAGTGATCCCCAAAAAACCCTTACCGGTCTAGCATTTCTTTATTTTTTCTCTTTACGGCATTTATCAATCTGGTTCATTTTTGATATATTTGAAGTCTACAGACGCAGCAATACAAAATATGTTTATTTTTTATTTCTTCATTTTTAAAGGAGAGTAAGTAATTTTTTTTTAAAAACTTTTTTATATATATTTTACTCTGTTTAGAAGACTTGAGTAGGGGTTTCATTTCATAATCTGTAATAAAAAAAAAAATTCGAAATGTTGTAATTTTCACACTGGCCACTGGGGCTTCTCTAGATTCCTGCTTCCTGTTCTTCCAGGAAGAGTTTTAAGCAGGCTCCTTATCATCAGAGGCAGTATTACAATGACAGGTAACACCTCTACACACAGCTGATAACACAAGATCTGCCAATCATAATAGGCCATGTCACAGATCCCCCTCTCTTAACAATGACCTTTGCACCGCTCATTAGATGCGTCAAAGAAAAAGATTGCTGCTAATGTACATGTCTATTTCCTGAAAAGACAGGAAGTATGAATCCAGAATAGCCTTAGTGGTCCACTGAAGGAAAATTAGAAGATTTATATTTTTTTAAGTACATATTGTACGAAAAAAAATATATTTAAATAAAAAATTGATTTTGTGGGTCATTTTCTGAGAATGCATTCTATTTAAAACATAGAAATGTGCCCAATAGTTTATAATGATGAGGGAGCAGTTGAGACATTAAAGCTTACTAGCAGATAATGAGCATAGTGAAGGGGAAGATGCGTTAAAAAATTGCTCTTTCTATTATATCGTATCACAGTATTTTGCAGTATTATTAGTTTCTAGGTGGTTGTCATATTTAATGCACAATATACATATTTAATGCTTCGGACCTCCAGCTAATTCACAGATCATGCAACCAATTCGATATGGTTTATTTCATACCATCATATCTTATGGGACTCATTAATGATATCCTTCAAATGTGTTTGGTGCTTCCGGCTTGTGCGGATGGTTCAATGATGGCAGCACTTCTTGTTTTACATGTAGTATGCACTTAAAGAGCATGCAGCCATTCTCCTGATTTTAACTTTGTTTTGTTTTTTTTTCCTTTCCATTTCTAAGATATGACCCCCCCCTTTATTGTATGTAAATCAAGTCTTGATATCCTATATTGGTGGCCCTCAACTACTATCCATAATTGTGTTAATACGAATCATGCCCACTTGACTAATTAATTCTCTCTTACAAGAATTACACTTAGGAGGCAAATCATTATAGTATTTACCCCAGAAATCTGGAGAACACACATTCATTCAAAAGATGTGACAAAAATATTATGACTTGGCGTCAGTATTGGCCAACTATGCCAATATGAGCGTAGAATGGGCAGGACATGTGTGGGATGGGGCATGGTCGTGTCCGACCCTCAAATTCATCATAGATTATTCCACCAAAGAGACGTAACTTACTCCAGAAGCTCCAGAGTTGGAGTCCATTTCAGGAGGTGGCGTACGCTGGGTAACAGGAGCCCCTAAATAATTAAGCTGCACACGCTACTTAATGAATCAGGTGATTGTACTCCATCAAGCACTTCATTATTACTGTGTGCTCTATGTGAGTAATGAATCACCAACCAAAATGAATCAATATTAATGAAAACTGTGTAATGCTTAAATATTAACTAAACTTTTTTTTAAATAATTTTTTCCAATGTAGAACCTTATGAAACTTTACAGATCACTTAATTAGGGAATTTTATTTCTGTAAAAAAAGCTTTGCCCTAGTCTATTTGCCTTCAGCTGCATTGATATCAGAATGGTCTTATTTGGAGTACAGATGATGGCAGTGATGTGTCACTAAGTCTGGGGATAGCAAAGAAAAAAAATCTTCATTTTTGCTATTTTCTGTCTACTAACTGCACTTGGTCCTGGGCGGCTCCGTGCGAAGACTTACACAGCTTCATTGCAACGTGAATCCGGTGAGCTGCCTCTCCCGTTTCCCCGTTTCCCTTACATTTATATAACTCTGGGGATAAAGTGCTGCAGGAGATTGTTCTGATAAGGCCGCGGTCACACATCCAAGAAACTCGCACAAGTCTCACATCTCAAAACCCGGCACTTGTGACCGGAGGGCTCAGCTGCATGTATTTCTATGCAGCAGCACGCTCCGGTCCCGAGTGCCGGCGGCAGTGCAGGGTATTGAGATGCAAGACTCGTGCGAGTTTCTCGCATGTGTGACTATGGCCTAAGCAGAACACTCAGAGTAGGAGACAGAAGCTGATGCATCACTGCCATCATCTGTACTCCAAATGGGTACGTTCAGGCTGGCAAATAAACTGGGGAAAAGCAGTGGTTTGGCAGCCACTTACATGCAATTTTTTACAGGATTTAAGACAGATCCCCTAATAAAGTAATTAGCAAAGTTTTATAACTTTTCATACTGAACAAAATACTAAAAAAAATAGATGAACGTTTGTTAATATTTATTCTCTCTGGTTGGGTCCCGAAAAAAACAAAGAAGTGTTGAAAATAGAACCTGCTTTGAAGATATATTCCAGTCTCCATAGATTATTTTCTATCCGCTGGATAGGCAACAGCTATGAGATTGTGGTGGTCCCACCACAGGAAGCCCCACCAATGACCACATCATGTACGCTGTATTTATTTTCTTATCCTCTTCTGGTTTTTCTTCCATTGGCCACAAAACACAATCAGGAGTAGTTAAATGGAGTGGAAGACCACGGGATATTTGAAATATATCAAGATAGCAATTGCGGCATTGCGCCAAGACTCTCTTCGACAGCGCCGGAAAAAATTGAACCGATCGGTAGGGATCATGCGCAACCTACTGCTCTATCCATCTTCTACTGGCCACAGTCTAGTGGTCAGAAGGCCACAACTTTGTGGGAGACTGGAATACCCTTTTAAGTGGACTGTCTAATGACTTTAGTAGATGTTTCGCTCTTTTTGCACATTTTTCCTTTTACAGTTTCACAAGAAACAGCTGAACGTTCTCAAAGATCATGACTGATTATTATTATTCCTCTCGAGCAAAATCCAAGACTACGTAAAGCCACTAAAGCTGCATTAATTGCAATTAAAAATAGGAGTCAAAGGGTAATAATGTATATCTATCACACAATCCTTACACATTTCAATGGGTAAGAAGAAAGACAGATGCAGAAAGAAAAAAAAAAAAAGAATTTAAATATCCGTATGGCGTTCCAATGTGATCCGCGCCGGCCCGAGAGCCAGATGTCCACTGACCTACACTGACCACCGTGCCTAGACCATATGGTTTTGCAGATTTCAGTGTTAATTGGGCTGCTGATTTTTGATCTTTCAGATTAATCCAAGAGCCAAATCTTTTTTTTTTTTACTAGGAAGAAATTAAGAATAATTATTTATTTTTTTTACATAAAATTAAATGAATGTAGAGAGGGCGGCACCAGGAAGCCGGACGATTGTAGAGTCTAAAAATAATAATGTAAATTCTACCGTTTCTTAAACTGTTATATTGCCATAAAACAAGTGCGAGAACGGCTGCACCTAATGACAGGCATTACACAAATGATAGGTGCTTTTATGTTAAACATCAATTACCATATAAGCATTGAATATAAAATATACCCGTCTTTAATTAGGAGAACTGTTTGTCTCTGTTGTGGAAAATTATTTATAAACTCATTAGCAAAGCCTAAGAACGGCTATAGCTAATAATCATTCGTAGGGGAAAAAAACTCAAATGCATTTTTTAATTAGGTGTTAAATTACACATTGCCGGGACCATTTTGTGCTTAATTGCGTTTTTTTTCTTTTCTGTATCTGAAAAAAATGGATGGTTGAAAAGACTAAATGACACATTATTTTAGAATTGTGGCACTGTGTAAGGGCTCCTGCGTATGGCTGTGCTTCGGCTCTTTAGATGTAAGGATATGGACACGCTGCCCATGTTTTCTTCTTGAAGAAACAAGTTTGTAGTTATGAAAAGTTATGTGATGCAGTGTGGACTGTAATGCATAGTGTGACTTGGGATGTGCATCAAATGTGTTAGCAATACTGATAGTATTTGTAGTTTGACCACAGCGATAGTTAGAGCTAATGGTTGGGACTAGCCCAGAGTGGGAGGGGCTGAGTTGCAGGGAAAATGATAATTTAGTGTTCGAGAGGTAGATAGGTCCTGGATTAATAAATAATAATAATTTTATTTCTATAGCGCCAACATATTCCACAGCACTTTACGTTATAGAGGGGACTTCTACAGACAATAGACATTACAGCATAACAATAAACACATAGATCAAAACAGATGCCAAGAGGAATGAGGGCCCTGCTCGCAAGCTTACAATCTATAAGGAAAAACTAGCGATCTGGAGCATCGCTTGAAGAACTGATTGACAGGTTGGTCACACTCGTCAAACATAGTGTTTGACGAGTGTGACCAACTTTTTACTACTGATGCTGCCTCTGCGGCATCAGTAGTAAAAGATAGGATGTAAAAAATAATACAAAAAATAAAAAATATTGTTATTCTTACCTTCCGGCGTCCCGCGCAGCCTTCCCACCTCTCTCCACGCTCCCGGTCCCAGTAATCCTTTGCGAGAATGACCGCGATGATGTCCGTTCTCGCGGGATCCCGACGTCATCGCGAATGACTGCGCGGGACGCCGGAAGGTAAGAATAACAATATTTTTTATTTTAAATTCTATTTTTTACAAGAATATGGTGCCCGGAGGACAGTCTCCTCTCCTCCGGACCGTGGCTACCATCCGCAAATGTTCTGCTTACTTTTCGCATGGTGTGCACAGTCACATGTGGAAAGTAAGCAGAACAATGCATTCCTATGGGTGCGGGATCACCGCGATTTCACTAAATTAATGAGCATGCTGCGTTTTTTACCGCGAAGCGATTCCGCCGCAGAATTGCGGAATTCCATAGGAATGCATGGGATGCTTATTTTTCTCATTTTTGCGGCAAAATCGCACGTTTAAAACCTCCGCGAAAACGCGAAAAAAATGCTACGTGTGAACTCAGCCTTATTGTTTGGACCAGCCATAGTTAAGAATCGGGTGTTCCTGTGATGCTGCATGAACTAGTTAACAGTCTAAATGTGTAACAGTACAGACACAGAGGGCTATTAAATGCATAAAGCATGTGAGAACATGATGCAAGGAACCTGGTTATGGTAAAAAATTTTGAATGAGCCACAAAGGGATATCTAGGTTAATGCGTTGAGGCGGTAGGCCAGTCTGAATAAATGCATTTTAAGGGCACGCTTAAAACTGTGGGGATTAATCATATTAACCTGGGTAGTGCATTCCAAAGAATTGGTGCAGCATGTGAAAAGTCTTGGAGACGGGAGAGGGAGGTTCTGATTATTGAGGATGTTAACCTGCATTGCATTGAAAGAGGCCCTAAGGTCCATTGTGAGCAGTGCGGCATTCTGGGGTTTCTCTAAGTGATAGGAGACCAAAGTAAAGAGAGAGCGAGATCCAGAGCAGAAGTGACCAATACACAGAGTGACCTTCCAGACACGGGTTCTGGGAAAGGACGCCTATGAGAAAGGCCTAGAGTTTACAGCTCATAAGGTGACTGGCCTTGGCAGGACTGAGTATGAGAGATGAATATATTGTACCAGGTGGGAGTTCCAGAGGGTCAGGGGGGCTTTAATCTATGTTTGGCCATACTGGCATCCTAAGGAAAAATTATATGCGGAAATGAAGTGCGAGTAAAGGAATCTTGTTAAGGAGGACTGTAAAGCTAAAGCTGGCTTGTGGTGAACTAGTGAGAAACAGTGGAAACTAAAGACAAATAGAAAGAATTAAAGAAGAAAAGTGAAGATAGAGCACTAGAGAGAAAGAAGGGAAGGATACTAGGTGGAAAATGTTTTGAGTTGTAAAGGAAACCTTCATTAGATTGTGTACCTGCTATCTCTGGTATATATTCCCTACAAACTTCCCTCTCAGTATAGAGGTTATTTTTGAATGGTGGTGTACGTCAAGGAACTGTAAAACATCTGGTCCTGGCGAACACGCAACAATGGTTACATATGGCCTGCATGCTCACAGCACATGTCCACGCACCCAGTCGGTACTCCCATTTTTATGCAGTGTGCGGGGGCGCCACAGACAAGTGCCTCGTCCACAGCTACCGCCCCACACCACGTTACAGAGATGTAGTACAATTCTCATAGTTTTCTATAGGGTCAAACTGTTCTTCTATAGATCTTTAATTTCATATGAAGGAATACTTTTTTTTTGCTGTTTTTGTTGTTGTTGAATCCAGAATCAATGTTCCATTGGTCATTTTAAATCTCCCAATGTCCTTTTTCTGAGTTTCTTATCCCCATCAATAAGAGTGGAGATACATTTGGGCCAATTAATCAGAAAACCGGCATGAAAGCTTTGAAAAGTCTCAAGAATTTTGCAGAATGGAGAGTTGCGCAAAAATTCAGCATCATTTGGTGTTTTCACTCTACTTTGATATGGATGGAGCTGGGGAGGCTCCTGCATGGGAAATGCCCATGCCCAACCATCTACTTCAGCAAATGTGGCAGTTTATTGTGTGCCCGAAATGCATTTCTGACATGGCACATGAAATGTCCACCACTCAGAAGAGGCGCCAAATTTATTAAGTAGCGCCTTCTATTCCAACAAGACTGATGCGAGTGTGCGCGTTCGTGTCCTAATGAATTAGGGCCATTTTGTCCACATACTGTGATTACATTTGCCATTACCAGCACTGGTTTATATCAGCACATGGATTGTTGAGCTGTTCATAGTCATTACCAATTTTCAACTATCAGCTGAATAGATGATAACCGGCAGAAGGATGGGATTCCAACAGCTTGGGAATTGAAAACCCATTCTGGTGATCATGGGGTTCCTGTAGTTGGACCTTGCAGGATCCAATAGTTGTGATTAGTGATAAGAGCAAGTGATTGTTACTCGAGATTGCCTAGAGTGCTCAAGTATGCCCCGATGATCGCGGGAGATCGTATGTTATATTCCAGTCCCCACAGAACATGCAGGGATTGTCTGACAGCATCTGCAATTCCCGCAGGTTTTGTTGCTGTGTAGAGAAAACTGAAGCAGCACAGCATGCAAAAAAATATACGGTGCAAGCATCCTGGGCCAGCAATCCCATAATCTTACAGATATATAAAGATAAAAAGCAGCACTCCACTAATAAGCAAAAAGCATGGACTTCATTAACCCATGTGGTCAGATGGGCGAATAAAGGATGCTGCTTCTTTTTAACTTGATAGATAGATAATAGATAGATAGAGAATAAATAGATAGATAATAGATAGATAAATAGATAACATAGATAGATAAATAGATAATAGATACATAATAGATAGATTGAAAAGAGATAGATAATAGATAATGATAGATGGATGATAGATAGATAGATAATAGATGATAGATAGATAGATAATGATAGATGGATAATAGATAGATAATAGATAGACAATAGATAGATAGCTAATAGATACATAATAGATTGAATAGAGATAGATAATAGATAATGATAGATAGATAATAGATACATAATAGATTGAATAGAGATAGATAATAGATAATGATAGATGGATAATAGATAGAGAATAGATAATAGATAGATAGATAGATAGAGAATAGATAGATAGAGAATAGATAGATAGATAGATAGATAGAGAATAGATAGATAGATAATAGATAGATAGATTATAGATAGATAATAGATAATGATAGATAGATAGATAGATGTATAGATTACACTTTGTCTATTTTCCTCGCGTTTCCTCTCTGTTCTGCCAGTTCTTCCTGTCCAGTTTTTTGCTTCCTATGGAAAAAAATACAATGAGCGGATTAACTGATTTAACTCTTTAGCTGCTTGTGCGTTCATAGAACTATCTAACACAATAGTTTTATATGCAAAGTGTAAATAAGCTCTGAACACTTGCAGGTCTCACGCGGTAACACTGTACGACGCCCTCGGGGCACAGTACTGGAGCAGGACATTTTGATTTTGCTGGAGGTCATCAGTTATTTTTGGTGGCGCTGCCAATAGTTCCACTCATCTCCGCTGTCATCGGTGCCACATTTGTAGGTTTCGTTGTTTCAGATGAGCGTTCCTACACGAGATCCGCTATCTGCAGTGACATTTATGGTTTTTTATTACGGCTTTATCTGCGGTCACACATCAGGATAAACTGTTTTGTTTTCCAATCTTGTTATTATAATCTAGTTGGTGCCATTTGGCTGGCGGACTCCCATCTTTCCCTTTCCTGTTGTTTACTCTCAGCTCGTACCTTATATCCTGCCTTCCATTTCCCACCCATCCTCTGCGGTCTCTACCCACACAGGTGTACCTTTTCCCTTTAACCTCCAGAGCTGCGCTTCTCCGAGCATCCATTTCTCTTCATGACCTCTCCCCAGGTGACCTTTCCATCTCTGAGGCCGGCCAGCACATGATATATTATTTGTAAAAGGAAGCAGATTTCACCATAGAATCGCAGGTTCTTCCACGAAATAAACAAAACGTGATTCTCTGCGAGACATTTATCTCCGTGTGATAGTGTGCAGAACACAGAGCGGAGATTGCCGACAGAACCCATCAGTGAGAAAAACCAGGATGGTCTTCAGAATAATGGATGATATAAAATAGGAAATAGATTAAAGATCGCTTCTTAACTAGGATTCAACCTAAAGAATTAGAAGAACACGACAGCTTTCTTATAGAAAGAGCGCCACATCGGTCCACAGGTCGTGTCCAATATATCGCAGCTCAGCCCAATTAATCCTACATTGACCTAGCCTGAAAGGGTCTTAAAGGGGGCCCATCACCAGGTCAGCAATGTCCAGTTTTTGCTCCCATATTCCTTCTGCCCCCTGTGTGTCCCATTTTTTTTATTTTAAATCCGCCATACACTTCCAGAGATAAGGGCCTTTTTATTTAGTGCTAGTTTTTAATGTTCTTTACAAGGGGGCATGGCACACAGAGTAAATTATGCAGAAGAGCCTAAAGACACACCCATGAAGAATCCCGTGAGCCACTCCCCCGCTGTTCAGAGCATAAAAAATAGCACCAAATTAAAAGGCTCATATGTCTGGAACCATATGGCGGAGTTAGAAAAAAACAAAAACAATGTAAAACTCAAGAGAGCTGCAGGAATAAAATTAGAGCAAAAGCTTGACGATTTTGACCTGGTGATAGGTTCTCTTTAAGACAATTTCAGGCCAGATCAGCATAGGATTAATTAGGTTGAGCTGCAATATGAGACATGACCTTTGGACCAACATGGACCTTTCTTGAAGATTGAAAAAAATTAGACAATTCAGCCCTGGTGACAAGTCCTCTTTAATGGCCTGTCGATTTTGCCCTAGTTTTCATCTCCACATTCATAACTTTTTGATTTTCTTTATGAAGTGACTGTACAGGCTTTGTTTCGTGCAGAAGGAATTGTCTTATTTTTTAGCGCAGTTTAGTGGACAGTACATATTAATTACTGTGCAATGTATGGGTTTTTTTGTGAATAAAAAAAGTAACTTTTGGTCTAATTTATTTTGTTTATATATTATAGTGTTCGTGTTTTACACCAAATAACCCGTTGAATGAATTTGCATGACATTATGCTTAAGAAATTTTCTGGATGCTCCAGAGAGTCAACAGTGACCAAGGAGGCCTAAAGACCCACTGGTCACATAAGATGCCATTAGTATAATATACTGTATAGTATGTGGTACATGGGTGCATTGAACAAATGTACTGCTGGAGCCCAAGACCTTTACAGGGAGTCTGTCATCAGGAATTTTCAATCTAATTATAGAACATAATGTAGGGGCGGTGACCCTAACTCCAGTGATGTGTCCTTCACTGGGCTGCTTACTGTAGTTTGGATAAAATTACAGTTTTATCAGCAGCAGATTATCATTAGAGGATAGAGAAAGCAGCCAATCAGTGGTGTGGGCGGAGTTATACACAGCTCAGCTTCATTCCGAAGACCATTAGTGTGAGGACATATTCTATCATCCTGGAACAGTAACTTGCAGCAACTGGGCCCCTATGCAAGATCTGCATCATTCTGCTTTCTGTCAATGGGTCATTTATTCTATGGTCTCGATACATCAAAGTGCCAAGTTACACAAGGATTGTGCAACATTTTGCGTTTTCACACTGGATTCAAGCAGCTATGCCAAAATGGGTGAAGATGGGGAGGAACTGGGATGAGGCATGACCATGCTCGCCCATCAAATTCAGCAAAAGTCATGTGGTTCTTATGCCAGAAATGCTCCTTCAGTCCCTGAATGAAGTCACATTTTTGGTGAGGTGCACCCCATTTATAAGATGCTCCTCCTAATGAATTTGAGGCATCTTATTCCTGCATGCCCCTTATTAAGACTGTGGTAGAAAATGACAGTCTTAATGAATTGGGGATATTGTGTCTTATTATATCATATTACGTGCAAGAAGGGCCAGGCAAGACCACTATTTCTGAATTCACTAGTGGACACAGACAAAAGAGGCCAACATATGTGCCTTTTGTTGTCCAAAACCTCATCATAATGCCCAATTCCACCTGGTTTAGAGGTGGTAGTGGCCACCTTAAATCTTGGGCCTCAAGGTCCATGTCCGCTCCTTTCTGCATCCCTATAGCTTGTCCTATGTGAACAGTAAAGAAGAACAAAGGATAACTGATGGTCTTCATTTCAAGCATAATGGTCAGATACATCGTAGACAGAATGAACCATTTTGTTTGCTCCGCCAGATCAACCAGCTTAATTTGGGACAATTCTAGAGAAAGCATCATAGTAAATTATGGCCATATGGATAAGAAAAAAAAAAATTTGTAGAAATCCAGTATACGGTTATATTAAATGTACAGTAATAAATAACTAGAGCTACATTTCTAGGATTTATATTAGGTGATGGATTATAATCAGGCACTGTAACTATTCCATCAAACGGCAGCAAATGCACAAGACCTTCTTTTCAGTTTTCAATTTAAAAGAAAATTATTTCATTAGAAAAAAAAAAAAAAGAGAGAATCATCAGTTTGGATGTTGGAGAATGGCACAGCCTGATGAAACCAGCGCAAGAGACAGACCGAGTGTACAGATGCAGATTAGGCTTCAGAAGATGAGGGTGTAAAAGGGATTTAATGGTAGGATGGATTATAGAAATCCTTGTAACAATGTTAAATAATTATAGTTCCAGCCGAGATCAAAGCGGTGCTGATTGAACCCCTCAAGCTGCTAACACGAAGCATTTCGAAAAAAGCGAAACCCTCTGAGATTGGTCAGTCTGAAGTGAGAGTGTCCTCTGATGTCTTGAAGCTCCAGCTGGAGTGACATTAGATGTGAAGTGGTAGTGAAGGTGTGGCACATCGAGATACATCCGATTGGGAATGTGGCAGAAAAGCCTCGATGGTTATAAGGTTCCTATAGATGACAGTTGGGGGAATTTATTATAGCGGAATTAAATTTTACTCAAATTTTACAAAAATCCACATTCTCCGGAATGCAGATTTTTTTGCAATTCACTCCTCACTGGCCGTCGTTTTGCTTGACCTTAGAGGACTGGAAAAGGGTAAAAAAAAATACAAAAAATAGTACTTTGCAGTTCATCTTCTGTCCACATCTGCTGTACACTCTCCCCCGTATGGTCTTAACCACCTCTTACCGCCACCACACACTGAACTCCAAGGCATCTGCACACTTGTCCTGGATTTCCGACCATGGCCAGACCTAGGATGTCTTCATGTGTACTTCACAGGTTTGTGGAGGCATGGTCAGGATTCACACCACAACCTGATGGAAGACATTGTCGGCTGGGATTTTGACCACAACAAGGTCTAGGACGTCCATATGTGAAGGGATGTCCTGGGCCTAGTTGTGGCCAGAAGTCCCAGTCTAACATAAAGATGCCCGAGGTTTCAACGTGCAGTGGCGATAAAAAGAGGCGCCTGGAACCGAACAGGAGATAGAGAGCAGAGGAGGTGAGTCTTGGGCTGAGTTATGCTTTGGGGTCTCTGCAGACCCTAGAACATAAAGAGGGACATTCAATTAGCAGAGAATAAATTAGCTGGGAATCAAATTTCCTGGGAAAATCCGGCTGATTTGGCAAATCTGAACCTTATTACAGAGTTACATAGTTACCGTACATAAGTTGAAAAAAAAAATCTAGGTCCATTAAGTTCAACCTTAGATCCACTGATCTCTCTTATAGGTTCAACATAGTGTCCTACTTCATAATGAGATTGACAAGGTGCTCCTTGGCCCATGGGCAATTGGAATGTTCTCCAAGAGGTTTTTGAGTTTATCTTATCCATATTTTGGAATATTTAAATGAATCAATTTAGAAATATCTTTGTCCATAGACCTGTTGATCACTGCTGAGAGAATTCCCACTGAGTAAACCTTTTAAACTTAAATCGGCTATCTTGTATGATAATCTTATTTCTTGAATATGGTGGTGGCGGAGATACCCTGCTGCGGGGAACCTCTAGAATTAACTGTTATAAGGAGAAGAAAGAACACAATGCACTTCGAGCAAAACAAAAAAATAATAAATGGAGCTTGAAATTAGCTAGCACAGGGCAGTCCTAGTTATTGACATCACTTGTTAGCATTTTCTGTTAGCGTGTATTAACAGGGGTTGCCTAAATCAGACAACCCACTCTAAGAGATCGTCTCATAAAGACAAACTTTCTCTATTTTCCTTGTTAGACCATATGGATCTCATAGAGGTTCTAAACCCATCTCTATGAGCCACAACTAAGAGCCATGAAATATAGATGACCCCCAAAAATTGTCACCCAATATTTTTTCTTCATGTTCCCATACATCCCTACCATCGAAACCTTCAAAAAGAGCCTGAAGACCCACCTCTTCCGACAAGCCTATAACCTGCAGTAACCACCGATCGACCAAACCGCTGCACGACCAGCTCTACCCTCGCCTACTGTATTATCACCCATCCCTTGAAGATTGTGAGCCCTCGCGGGCAGGGTCCTCTCTCCTCCTGTACCAGTTATGACTTGTATTGTTTAAGATTATTGTACTTGTTTTTATGTATACCGCTCCTCACATGTAAAGCGCCATGGAATAAATGGCGCTAGAACAATAAATAATAATAATAATAATAATAATAATCTGCATGTTGGGCCTGTTTTCATAATGGGGAGATGGAATAACCCACTTCCTGACACACCTAGCAGCTGTTATTTCCATTATAACCAAAAATAAACTGATCCTTCTATTCCTGAGTATTTACCAAAGGAGGAGAATCAGGAATACCCAATATATATTAGTTGGTTGGCCAGTCTTGCAGAAATCAGTGGGTTCGGCTGAAGTTCATCTTTTTCTGTCTAAAGGATGGAAAATGGAAATGGTTCATGGAATAATCTTTTAAAGGGAATCAGTCGGCAAAATTTCACCCCTTTCAAACTATTGATATGTCCATTTAGCTTTTTGAAAGACATATCCAGCAGTACCTTTACATGACCAGTCTATTCCTTCTTAGCTGAAAAGCTATTTGTAGATCTGAAGCCTTTGTCACTCCAGCTCTATTCACTCCCATCACCACCTCCTCCTGATTGATTGACAACCATTATGCTGTGTGACTTCAGGCAAAGGAGCCATCAGTCAAGCAGTAGGAGGGGGTGGTGCTGGGTGGGGACTAGAGCAGGAGTGACAGAGGCTTCAGATCTACCATAGTCATTTGCATATCAATTTAAACTCTGATTTCTCAGTAACGGAGAAAGGACTGGCCATGTGAAGGTATCGCTGGATGTGACTTCAGGCACAGGAGCCGTCAGTCAAGCAGCAGGAGGTGGTGGCACTGGGAGGGGGAATAGAGCTGGAGTGACAGAGGCTTCAGATCCATCATAGTCATTTGCATATCAATTCAAACTCTGATTTCTCTGTAATGAAAGAACAGACTGGCTATGTGAAGGTTTTGCTGGATTTTACTTCAGGCAAAGGAACCACCAGTCAAGCAGCAGGAGGCGGTGGCGCTGGGTGGGGAATAGAGCTGGAGAGACAGAGGCTTCGGATCTACCATAGTCATTTCGACATCAATTCAAATGTTGATTTCTTAGTAACAGAAGAACAGACTGGTCATATGAAGGAATTTCTGGATTTTTTCTTTGAAAGCTCTACATGTAAATAGTTTAGAGGGCTAAATTCTGTTGACTGATTCTCTGTAAGTTCATTGTGGTGGAGTGGCCTACATGATTTTTTTGGTGAAATTCCTTGCCAGCCATATCAGTCATTTTGGATCCTTCTACTAGGGAGCATATCTGGGAATGTAGTACTATTAGTCGGTTTCTAAAACATTAATTAAAATGCTCCCGAAGCAATGTTACCCTTTAAAAAAAAAAAAAAGAACTGTTCAGTAATCAACACTTCTCCTGTATCCACAATGATATGATTTTTTTTTTAGTACCTAGCACAATAAAAATAAATGTCTAAAACAGTCATGATTTATCTAAATACACCAAGACCAACGAAATCTCATTTCATTTAATGCTTCAATAAAACAGTTGGCAACATGCGATGCAGGAGGGTAGCAAAATGTGTTTCTAAACAAATATTTAGAATAACACGGCGCCTCCGTAAGTCAATTTAAAAGCGTGATCATTTCCTCCCTGAGGTCCGCACTTTATTGCCGAAATCTTCCTAATGCACTGACTTTACAGCTAGAATGGATACCAGTGCCTGCAAATAATACTAAACTGGCACGGTGGCAAGAGTGCAATTGTACATGTGTAGCGGGTCAACGGAAATATGTCATCGCGGAACACACAATTCACCCTCTAAATTCGTTTTCTGGCACAGTATCACTCCTCTTGTGTTTTGTTCTGGCATGTACTTGGAAACATTCTCTGGAAGATAGCAATCAGTAACACCAGGCATTTCTGAATTCACAGCTTTTAAAGAAAACATCAGATTATTAGAGGAAAAACAGGATGCAATTAGTTTGGAGCTGGCTGAATCAGAAGCATGAAGATTGTTTAGTCCCCGGCTGCTTAGATACCAAAAACTGAGCTGTGACTTTAAAGAGATGTTTAGGATCTGGCAGAGTCAGCCCTATGATTGTCACATCTTGGCTCGGTGCCTATAGGTCACAAGAATTCAGCCAAAAGCATCAAATTTGGAAATGAGGCCCGGGAGGATAAGTTAAGGATCGTGATGACAAGTTAAGGGTGTGTTTACATGCGCTTGTTTGGAAAAAAAGAAAACGAATTGTTCAACTTTTAAGCCCAAACTGTAACCAGTTGCACTAGAAATAGTATCACATAGAGTCCTGTGTAACCATTAATTCATAAAAATAATATTGCATATCGAATATTATTTACATTTTCCATAAATAGATTTGGAAATATAAAGAAAGTTCTAATTTGTGAAGGGAATATGGCACCAGGTTTTTGTCACCTCATCTGAGAGCTGCATAATGGAGGAAAAGAGACCCTGAATCCAGCGACATATCACTTAGGGTACCGTTACACCTAGCGATGTACCAGCGATCCCGACCAGCGATATGACGCAGTCAGGATCGCTGGTGCATCGCTAGGTGGTCGCTAGTGAGCTGCCACTCAGGCAGATCTCACCAGCGACATAGCGGTGGTCTGGGATCGCTACTTACCTGTCAGACGGGGCGATCCTGCGTCCTCCCGCCCGGCTTCACGCGTCACTCGTCGGCGCCACAGGAAGCCCCAGCAGGAAGTGGTCCAGGAGCTTCTCGCGCGATCAGCGATGAGCAGCGGGGGAGCCGGTCGGAGGTAAGTATCACATGCAGCGATATCGCTAGCAATAGCGCTATAACGTCACAAAATCGGTGACTTTACAGCGATACTGCTAGCGATATCGCAGGGTGTAATGGGGGCTTTAGGTTACTGAGTGCAGCAGTTGTGACACAATCAGAGTTTTTGTATGCAGCATGTAGCAGAGCTAAAGATAGCTGAACCCGCCTATACCACAGCTTTCTGTGTACATTGTCTATTGATAGTGATCTGGTTATCAGAAAAGGGAATATGGTCAGACCAGGGCTCACTGGAACTATAGTCCTGTAGTGAAAATCTCTTCATTAAAGATGGGCGAAACCGAACAGTAAAGTTTGGGGTACGTACCGAATACCTACTGTTCAGGCACGGACAATGAACACAGACTACTCCAGGAAGTCCGTGTTACTGTTTAGGCTTGGTACCCCAAACATCGGGAGTATCTGTGCTGTCATCTGTATGACAGCAGGAGAAACTCTGGCGGCTCTAAATGGCGGCAAAATTATTACCATTGGTCAGAGCTCTGCGGCTCCCACTCTGTCAGATGACAGAGTGAGCCACAGCTGTGACTGATGGTAAAGAGTTTATGTCTGATAGGTGCCAGCTGATAGGACTACCACTCCCATCAGCCAATGTCTGCTGTCGCTGATAACAGCGAGAGCAGACGGCAGCTGATGGGAGTATTCATCAGCCGGCGCCTGCTCTATAAATAAATAAATAAATTAAAAAAAAACATTCTTGGGTCTCTTCTTTTTTTTGACAGCCATCATAGAAAAACTGATAGCTGCAGGCTGCAACCCTCAACTGTCAGCTTTATCATGGCTGGTTATCAAGAATTAAGAATTATTTAAATTAAATTTAAATTAATAATTAAAAAAAAACTGTGTGGGGTCCCACATTTTTGACAACCAAAAAGGCTGGCATTCTCACGCTATGGTAAGGGTCCATGGATATTGCCCCCCCACCTAAAAATTGAAGCTTGCAGCTGTCCAAGAAAAGACATCTATTAGATGCTGAATCAATTTTGGTGCTTTTCCTGACTCTTCACACTTGCCCTGTGGCGGTGGAAAGTGGAGTTAATATTTGTGGGGTTGATGTTAGCTGTTTTATGGCTGCTGACATCAAGTCCACAAGTTCGTAATGGAGAGGTGTCTACAAGAAGTCTATACATTACTAATCCCATAGTTATATTGTAAATAAGCACACAGCCAGAATAAAGTCCTTTATTTGAAATAAAAATACAAATCATTTTACTTTTTTATTTAAAAATAAAAAACAAAGTTGTACTCACCCAACGCCCATTCCATTGAAGCCTTCATCCCCTGTAAAAAGCAGAAAATAATAAACAATAGTAATACTCACCTAACACCCATTCCATTGAAGCCCTGGTCGCCTGTAAAAAAAGTAAAAAAACAAACAACCATATCCCTCACCAGTCCGACATTCTGTCCCATGCCATATGTCTGCGATAAATGGTTTTCAACCTTGATGGTGCTAAGGTGTGACCATACAGGCTGAAGAACACTGCAGAATGAGCTGCTGCGAGAGCAGCGTCAGTGACAAGTGGTGATGCCATTGAAGTTACCGCAAGTCACAGAGGCTGCGTTTCCATCTCACTTTAGTATGAGCTGGGCCGATGAACTGCGGTGACCTCCGTGAGATCACCGCTAGCAACATGAGAAAAAGTCTTATGGTGCAGTGCTGAGTGCAGTGAGTTCACACTTGTTCACAGTAGAACTTTCTTACAGTGAACTGTGGTGAACTCACTAAGCTCAGCGCTGCACCGTGAGACTTTCTTTTTTCATTGTGCTAGTGGTGATCTCACTGAGGTTACCGCAGTTCATCGGCCTGGCTCACAGCAAAGTGAGGTGGGAACACAACCTCAGTGACCTGCGGTAAACTTGATGACATCATCGCTAGTCTCTGACGCCGCACTCACAGCAGGTTATTCTCCTGTGGTCTTCAGCCTGGACAGTTGCATGTTTCTCTGTTGACAGTGTGTGACTGCTGACATCGTGCTGATTGACAGCTTGTCACTGTCACGATAATAAAACCAGTGCCGTTGGGAGAGAATGACTATTCATTATAGTCAAAAGCAAGGGGTTCTGGCATTTTTTTATGTGTTTCAGGGGCCTTTAGCCACTGCCAATTATCCATTTGGTCAACAAAATAATAATTTGCCTCATCCTTATCTTCTTCCATATCATCTGTGGGGAAAGGAACTGGAGGCTACTATACACCTCATTCAGATGGTTGACTGATCTCCATAAAATGTGTCGGTACGGCAAACTTTAATGTGTATGAGGGTGCATGTGTATGTAGCGACTGATGGAAAGCAAAAAATAGTTATTTGAGCAGAGCTTGGTTATAGTACCTGATTCTAGAAGGCATGACTTGGTTACTGGTTAATCAAAGCGATTCATCTGTGGACAGATCTGTGTGGTGTGTTGGACGCCATCAGTTCAGAGAATTGTACTTTTAACACAAAATAATGTTTTCTCCATGTTTTTGGTTTTCATTGTCGGTAAGAATCATGCTTCCAATGAGGTTCCCATATTCTGTAAGCAGTGGTGGGTTTAACTGACTTTTTCGGAGACCCTTGAGGAAATTATTTTCTGGATACATTTTGATTGCGTACATCTAGAACATGACACCACCTTACCGTCTATGTAACGTGATTCTAACATTTTAAGAAATTCATAAGATGCAATTTAAAAATGATTGATAATAATTTTCTCAGCTCCTGTGATTATGTACCGGGATATTGGGCGGTTTGTGTTAATAGGAGCTAGATTCAAGATTCTAATAATTAGATGATAGAATGTATTAATTTCTGCTCGTATTCCACCAGGCACAGAATAATGGCACATTGTCAATGAATTACCATGATTACACATGTATCTCATTTACATATGTATTTACCGTTCTTCTTTTGTGAATAGTACATAGCTGGTAATCATCGCGTGGATGTCTTTTTAATCCGGGATGTATACAAGTCTGCCATGCTAAGGGAACCAATGCAAATGTCGCAACTAAGAACTAAAGAATGGAAATATAAAACCAAAATGACAGATCACATCTACTCATTCTTAATGTTAATACTCTAGTCTATAATACTCTATATAATACCCTTTAATAGGCGCATTACATGACTGTCCTAATTACCTGAGTAGGGCTTGTAGAAATCCATGTGGTTGCTACCAAAACAACCTCGTTCCATTCAGATGAAAAGAACTAATTTTTAATTTGACACATATGAAAAGTTGGTATATGTCCAAAGTGATCATTGTACCCATGTACAAAACATATTCCAAGGCACAGATACCCAAATAAGGTGCCTATAGGAGGTTATTACGCCAATCCTGTATCTTTGAGTTCCTAATAGAGTTCCTACTAGACTCTCAAACGTTCGTTTCCGGCAGATTTAATAGAATTCGAAAGTAAGATTTGATTTTGTCTGAATATATTCGGTGCAAGGGGTTAAAGAAAAACCCTAAAATCTTTATACTCGCCTTTCCTCACCTGTTCTTCCATCGTTTTCAGCATCGTACACCACATCTTCTTGGTTTTACCTTCCTCCATTGATCAACTTGCTCCTTTCTGGAGCTGCGGCTAATTTGAGTTATAACTGGAGTTGAGCAAATTTTTCAAAATTCGGTTCTGATTACGATCGGCGGCAAATTTTGTTTTTGCAATATTCGCCAAACACAGCCGAACATCATTGAAGTTAATGGGAGTAGAAATTACTGAATATGTACAGAATCGATCATCAAACATAAATTCGGCACAAATAGGGTACCAATATGGCACGAACATGGCAAATTCAGATTCGGCGACCGATTCCAAACATATTTGCTCAACTCTAGTCATAACCTGCTCGTCCTTCCCCTCCACGTGACCATGTGGGTTCAATCACAGGTCTCAAATTTGGTACAGCAGCAGAATAAAGAGAGGAGAGAAGAGAGAATTAGGAATCTGCAGAGACGGTGGTTGAGTCAGTCTAAGAACAGGTGAGGAAATTTTTCTTATTTTTTAACGCTTTCTCAGACCCTTAGCTCCTTCTTGGCAAGAATCTTGACTACCATGTTGCTGGATTCCTGCAAACTTAAGAAAATTTGGAGGAAATTTGTAAAGAGATTAATTTGCCAGGAATCATTTCATTCATCTTTCTAGTTCCTACAATTTTATATGGGAGACACATTGAGCTTTTTTTCCTCAAAAATTTAAACAGAATTTGAGAGTAAAATGTTGGCATGTTCCATCAATGCATATTATACCATGTAGGCCATGTGGAGTCTAGACCTAGACTTCTCACCTTCCTGTATGCCAACTCTGTAGCTCCCTGGTCATTAATGCCTATCACTGGCTTCAAGGCCGGAAGGGAAAAATAAAGTCCGGCATGGCTACCGGTGGGGTGAGGACAGGTGGGGGCCTATGACTGATGAGTTTAATATATTTTTTAAATTTTACTCCCCCCCAAGCAGCCTTACTTTTATGATGCTTCAGGGTCTTGAGACCTCAGAGTGTAATTGCGTCCTTTCACAGCATTTGGCGCATTTTCGATTCGGAATGATATTATTTGCACTGAATTGAATCTGCCAGCTGAACTCAACAAATTCACCAGAAGTGAATTTCCGATTTGCCATCATCTCTAATCACTATCCTTGTCGCAACTTGCGATTTATAGCCTGATGATCATACTTTTTGGCTTATAGTTACCCCAAAAAGACCAACCCTCAAGGTGTAATTTGCTGCTATTTTCAATACCTTTGTATCCTAGAAAGTAAAGTGCACAACTTTTTTTTATTGGAATTCCAGTCTTGGGCAGATGAATGTAATAATGTCTACATTTAGGTGACTATGAATTGTTTGAACGCAATTCAAATTGTTGTTTCTCAACTTTTCTTTAGTGATTTGCTCTTTTTAGTGGCATAAGTATTTGCACCTTAGGTCGGGGTCACACTTTCGAGTGCAATGCAAGAAACTCGCACAGGTCTCTCGCCTCAATACCCGACACTGCCGCCGACACTCGGGACCCGAGTGTGCGGCTGCATGTCTTTCTATGCAGCTGAATGCTCCGGTCCAAACCGCCAGCCGCAGTGCCGGGTATTGAGCCGAGAGATGCGCGAGTTCGGCCTTATTCGCTATATGTTTTGCACCACTTTTTAAGTCAACTTTTGTTTTAAAGTAATTTTTGCTTTTTCCCTGACAACTTTGCTTATCCAAATCTTTTAGACAGGGTCATGAAATGCGACTTTTACCAATGATTGCAAATATCGGTTAACCCCTTCACAACCGCTGACATATTGTCCGTGTCCCTGCCTTTAACGCGGGCTCCAGCGCTGATCTTGTATATTTTCCTGCACTTGATGGCGCATTTAAGACCCTCTAACAGCTGCGGGTGGATCCGATAACCACCCATGGCTGTTAACAAGTTAAATGCTGCTATCAATCACTGACAGTGGCATTTAACACTCACAGCCTGGAAGCCTGTCAGAAGCCCCACCCATCGGCACCCCTGTCACGTGATTGGGGGGTTCTGATGGGCTGTCATGACAGCCTGGGGTCTGCAGTAGAACTAAGTGCCTGTCATCACAATTCTTATGTGAATGCCGGACCACGGCCGACGTTCCTAGGAGATCGTGATTTCTGCTATACGTAGCCGTGCTGTCGATTGGATGATCACAGCTTCGTCTCCTGCGTGGACTATTAAATAAAGTAAAGAGTGGAGTGGAAAAAAAAGTTTAAAAAAATATTACAAAAAAAGTTCAAATCACCCCTATTTTACCCCATTAAAAATAAGACAATTAAAAATACACATATTTTTTACCACTGCATTAAGAAATGTTCAATCTATCAAAATATAAAGTAAACTAATCCAATCATTAAAGGGTGCAATGAAAAAAAGAATCAAAATACCAGAATTACAATAAAATGCAATAACAGGCGATCAAAACATCGTATCTACCCCAAAATATTATCAATAAAAATTTCAGCTCAGGACGCAAAAAATAAGCCCTCACCCAATCCAAGATCAAGAAAAGTGAAAATGTTACGGGTCTCGGAAAATAACGACAAACGCAAAAAAACTTTTTTTTTTCATACAAGTTTCTGAATTTGTTTTTACCACATAAACAAAAGATAACCTAGACATGTTTGGTTTCTGTGAACTCATAGTGACCTGGAGAATCATATTACCAGGTCAGTTTTACCATATAATGAACATACTAAATAAAAAAAACCAAAGCACAATTGTGGAATTGCTCTTTTTTGCAATTTCACCACACTTGGAATTTTTTTTACTGGTTTCCAGTACACTATACAGTAAAATGAAAAGTACAACTCATCCTGGAAAAAACAAGCCCTAAAACAGCCATATTAATGGGAAAATAAAAAAAAAAAGTTATGGTTCTTGGAAGAAGGGGAGGATTACACAAAAATGAAAAATTGCCCGAAGGTGAAGGGGTTAGAGACAAAATTTAAGAGAACTTTTGATTTTGCACCAAATTCATGAATCATGTGAACCATTTTGAAGGATTTTTTGCAAAACACATGTGCGAGTACCACAAAATGAAAAAAAATAAAAGTAACTACAATAAATCACAAATGATGAATTGGACCTATATAGTTTTTAAGGTTGAAGATTGAAATAAGTCCATCAAATTCATCCTATAGCCCAGATGAAGGCAAAACGGGATAAATTCCTTCAGACTTCACATACAGCAATCAGACTAGTTCCCTGGATGAATGCCCCATCACAGAATCTAGTGTAATATATTTATCAAGAAAGGCGTCCAGGACTCTGTGTACTTGTTTAGTGAACCACCCATTACAGCATCATGTGGCAGAGTTCCATAGTCTCACTGTTCTTAGAGTAAAGAATCCATAGTCTCATTGCTATTACAGTATGAATCCGTAGTCTCACTGCTCATACAGTAAAGAATCCATAGTTTCACTGCTCTTACAGAACAAAATGCATAGTCTCACTGCTCTTACAGTACAGAATCCATAATCTCACTGCTCTTACAGTACAGAATCCATAATCTCACGGCTCTTACGGTAAAGAATCCATAGTCTCACTGCTCTTACAGTACAGAATCCATAATCTCACTGCTCTTACAGTAAAGAATCCGTAGTCTCACTGCTCTTACAGTAAAGAATCCGTATTCTCACTGCTCTTACAGAACAAAATGCATAATCTCACTGCCCATACAGTAAAGAATCCATAGTCTCACTGCTCTTACAGTACAGAATCCATAATCACACTGCTCTTACAATACAGAATCCATAGTCTCACTGCTCTTACAGTACAGAATCCATAATCTCACTGTTCTTACAGTAAAGAATCCGTAGTCTCACTGCTCTTACAGTAAAGAATCCGTAGCCTCACTGCTCTTACAGTAAAGAATCCGTAGTCTCAATGCTCTTACAGTAAAGAATCCAGTCTTACTGCTCTTACAGTAAAGAATCTGTAGTCTCACTGCTCTTACAGTAAAGAATCCATAGTCTCACTGCTCTTACAGTTAAGAAACCATAGTCTCACTGTTCTTACAGTAAAGAATCCATAGTCTCACTGCTCTTACAGTTAAGAAACCATAGTCTCACTGCTCTTACAGTTAGGAAGCCATTGTCTCACTGCCCATACAGTATAGAATCCATAGCCTCAATGCTGTTACAGTAAAGAATCTGTGTTTGTGAAAATGATTAAATCTTCTTCTACATGTAGAGGCTGCCCTCTTGTCATAATTGCAGGTCTATGTGTTAAAATATCATTAGAAAGATCTCTGTACTGTCCTCACATATATTTGTACATTGTAAGATCTCCCCTAAAGCCCCCGTTACACACGGCGAGATCACTAGCGATATCGCTGAAGCGACAACAATTTTGTGACACAACAGCGACATCGCTAGCGATCTCGCTAAGTGTGACATGCGGAAACGACCGGCTCCCTGCTGCGATGTCGCTGATCGTGCGCGAACGTTCAGGATCATTTTTTGATCGCTGGCATCACGCTGACCAGCATGCATCGCTGTGTTTGACGCCCCTTATCAACGACGAGCGACCTCTTTGGCGACTCCGAACTCATATAGATAGCGCTGAAGGACGCCTATTCAAAGTCTGAATCGCTATTATAGACAGTGTGTGACACGGTACCAACGATCGCCGTGGTCATTAGTGACATCGCTGATCGCTGATGCGTCGTTATGAAGATCGGCAAGTATGACTGCTTACTAGCGATGCACAAACGATCTTAGCCAGATCGTATGGTCGGAATCGTTGGTGCATCGCTACGTGTAACGGTACCCTAAGCCTTTGTTTTCCAGACTGAATAACCACAGGTTTGAGAACCTCTCATGATATTGCAGTCCACCCATTCCCTTAATAACTTTGGTCTCTCTTTTTTGCACCCAATCAAACCATCCTGCCAAATGTGGTCTAATTTGAGCTTTGACATGCTAACTAAGGCTATATGCACATAATGGTTCTGCCACATTTTGGTGTCTTTGATGGTTTTCCATCTGAAGCCCTGTAAAACAGAATTTGGATGGAATCCCTGATGGCGCCATTCACTCTAATGAGTCTCTTTGTGTTCCGTCTTGCCTCATTTCCAGCATTGTCTATCTTTTTGTGGATGGACACTATTAAAAGGGAGGGAAGACAGAGCACCAAGTGGCACAGTCTGCCTCATCATACTAAATGGCTCTGTTTGGGGTTCCGTCCGAACACCATTTTTCAGGGCTTAAAAACAAAGCCTCTATGGAGCCACGAACATGTGGCTTGAACGAAATGTGAACAGAACCTTAGTTGGCATGTCCAAGCTGAAATTAGACCCCAGTATAGCATACGTTTGTATAACGCCGCACTATGGTAAGATGGTGCGTATAGAAGTCTTTGGAAACCTCCACAATTAGACTTCTTGCTAAGTTAGATTCGCGGGAATCCGGACAGAAAGTGATCTTATGGCACATTATTATGAAGCAATGCTTTTAGGGATGAACACCTTTGTAATACACAGCACGGAGCACCATATGGCGGCACATAGACTACCTATGGCTTTGTAAGATGAAGCCTCCATACTGCCTCCGTGCACACGGCTCCGCAATGTGGATAAGGTCTTACTAACGTTAATTAAGTTGACAACTTCTGTCAATTCAAGATGCCAGCCTAGCTGGTATTTTTATTTAATTGCCCAGGATTTGACCAGGACCAAACGTAAGGACTAATTAACAAAAGCCACAATATTTGAAACCGCACATTATTGTGCCTTTTTTTTTAAATTTATTTATTTTTTTTTAATTTATTCATTTGGATGAATCCCAAGCACAATCCTCTTTCCTCTAACATTTGGTCAAAAACGAATTCCAGAAAAGAGAAGACCAAGAACAATAAGTAACAATAATAAATAGAAAAAAAAAAATGTTAATAAAAATATATATATATAAAAAAAAAATCCTGCATGTGTCGTCCTGATTGTGCCAGTGTTGTGGTATTCAATTATGCAATTTTCATTGGCATATTAATCATCTTTTCAACAAACAAGCCGGTGTTAATTAAAGCAAACCATGGATAAAGACATGTTGCCGGATCATCATTCCGTTTATCACAGCGCACAGGCTGGCCGTTAAGTAAATTCTGGACTGTGAGATGAATTTCAATGTTGGCTTCATCTTTTTTTTTTTATATTTTTTTTTTAATTTTTTTATTTATTTATTTTTTTTTAGTTTGAACACAAGAGCCACAACAACAATAACAACAGCAAAACTTCACAGGAGGGACGAGAACACATTTATTTGTAAATTATTGAGAAAGGAAAAAAACAAAAAAAACAAACAACACATAGATAATATAGAGAGAGGCTCACCAGGGAATTACATTTATTTCCCAATTAATTTGACACTGTCGCTTTTGGATTAAACAATAAAGCATTGAGTACATACATTAATGACAATTTAGCACATGGATTGCTTTTTTTTTCTTTTTTTTAACATTGAATGTAAATGAGTTAATTACATTCTGTTCATAATAATGGTGGTGATGATGATGATGAGGCGGTGGTGATAACAATGATGCCTATATTTATATTGTTGGGATATATATGCATGGATGAGTTTGTTCAGAGAGATACCATGTCCTGGGAATTAGAGATCTTTATGAGAAAACCTGCGTAATACACTGGAAGGCGGTCATATAGCTGTGCCTATACTACACTATTACTGCTACCACTAGTATTACTAATACTGGTACTGTGAACAATAATGCTGGTTATAATAAAGATATTATTATTATTTATATTGTTAGTATTAACAATAATAAATAGTAATAAGAAGCGATAATATTAGTAATAGTTACAGCAATATTATGAAAATTAGCATTATGAAAAAGTATTTGAAATATTTAAAAATATAAAAAAGTAACTGACATAGCAATAATAATGATAATAATAATTATTATCATGCCATTTACATATTTCAATATTTTTCATATTAAGAATGATAATTATGTTAATAATACTACTATAACTAATACTACTACAGTCACTTCTACTTATTATATTACTGCTAATAATATTATAATAATGGTAGTATATATGATTACTAAGCATATACACACAGCGGCATATAAAAGTTTGGGCACCTCTGCCCAAAAAATTACTATTATTGTGAAAAGTTAAGCAAGTTGAAGATTGAATGATCTCTAAAAGGCCTAAAATTAAAGATGACACATTAAGCAATGGCAATTAACAGGAACAGCGGAGGTCAAGATAAGGTCTGGAAGACCTCAAAAGGTGCAAGCTGAAGGTTTTACAATGGCCCTCACAGTCCCCTGATCTGAGCATCATTGGAAATCTGTGGCTAGATCTCAAAATATCAGTGCATGCAAGATGACCCAGGAATCTCACAGAACTGGAAGAATTTTCCAAGGAAGAATGGATGAAAATCTCTCAATTAAGAATTAAAAGACTTTTGTCTTGATACAAAAATCATTTTAAAGTTGTGATCCTTTCAAAAGGGGTGCTACTAGATACCAAACATGGAAGGTGCCCAAACTTTGCATTGGCCCATTTTCCTTTTTGTAAGTTTTAAAATGTAAAAAATTAAAATATATACTTTTCTTCCCTAAAGTACAAAGGAAATGTGTTATCTTTAACTTCAACCCTTTTAGAAATTATTCAATCTTCAACTTTTGATCAAGGCCCAAACTTTTACATTCCACTGTATATATATATGTAGCATTGGGCAGAAGGTTCAGGCAATTGTGGAAAAAATGCTGCAACATAAGAATGCTCTCATAATTAGAAGTGTTAACTGGAGATGGGTGAACACGTGGATGTTTGGGTTCTGAAGGTTTGGCCCAACATTTAAAACAAACTTTGGCTTGGGTACCAGAACGGTGCCTGAACTAGAGCCTGAATAAGGACCCTATTTAGGTGAATGGATAGCCCAAACATCCATTGCTTCTCATGTTGCCATCTGCATGACAGCATGGAAAACGGCTCTGATCCGTGGTAAGATCATTACCGCCGGTCAGAGTGCTGTGACTCCCACGCGGTCAAATGACAGGTTGTGAACCAGAAGCTCTGACCGGCAGTAAAAAGGTTACCGCCGGTCACAGGCATTTGATGATGAGAGTATTACTCTCATCTTCCTAAACCTACTCTCACTCTCAGCAAGAGCTGGTGAGGCTGATGAAAGTGTTTATCAGCCGGCGCTTGTGCAATAAATAAATGGTGTGGCTTTACCTCTGTTTTTGATAACCAGCATGGTTATAGTTAACAGCTGCGGGCTGCAAAAATGGATGGACCCCACCCCATTTTTAAAATTAATTTATGTCACGGCCGCCACCGATACTCACCTGCAGGGTCCTGTGCGCACCTCCCGGCGCGCACCCGCTTCCCGGCGCGTCCCCGCTGCTGACCTCCGGCCTCCCCGACGTCGCTCCCACGCTCCTGTGGCCGGCGCTCTGACGGCACCATGTGACGCGGTGGCTCCGCCCCCAACATGGCGGCGCCCATCGTCTATTTCTGGCAGACATCTCCCCAGGTAAGACGCCTGTGTATTGTTCCCGGGCTGCTGTCCTTTTGGCCAGCGCTCAGTACGCTCTCAGGCCCTTCATACCCTGTATCACCTTGCTCCGCTTAGTTAGGTTTTTCTGCTGTCGTTCTCTGGCTTCGCCACTCTGGCGGTTCTGGTTTTCCCTGCCGTCCTCTCTGTGTGCTTGCGCTCCTGTGACCTCCTTGTTCGTGTACTCTCTTACCCTCTCTCTCTCTTGCAGCCTCCAGCCACTACCTGCTCTGCACCCTCCAAGTCTCTGCGTTCCTCTGTCTCCTGTACCGCTGCTCCGCTGACTCTCCACCCTAGTTCTCCTGGTGCTCACTCAGTCGTCCCTTTGGCTCCGACTCTCACGGTTCCTTCCCTTGTGGGCCTGCCCTTAACACTCCCTGTATTGGGGGTGGCTCCACCTGGTCCAGCTCGTCCGCAGGGGCTCTGGAGCCGTGACCCAGAGGGTCCACTCCGTGTTGCTCTCTTTATTTTTGCCATCCTAAACACACTCCATAACAATTTATTTAAATAATTAAAATCTACGGCGTGGAAACCACTCTATTTTTGAAAACCAGCCAATATAAAGCTGAAAGCTGGAGGTTTCAGCTCGCAGCTGTCAGCTTTACATGTGATAGTTATCAAAAATAAAGAGGAATTTTTGTCTTTTTTAATTCTTTATCACACAGATGCTGGCTGATGAATACTCTTATCAGCTTCGCCTGCTCTCGCGGCTATCAGCGAGAGAAGGAGTAGGACGTTGAGAGTAGTACTGTCATCAGCTGATGCCTGTGACCGGTGGTAACCTTTTATCGTCAGAGCTGCTGGCTCACATGTTGTCATCTGAAAGCATGGGAGTTGCAGCACTCTGATCAGAGCCACCAGTGTTTCTCATGCTCTTCCATAGTTGGCAGAGTGGGAAACAACCGAAGCTCGAGATTCAGAATCCAAACAGTAACACAGACAGACATTTCCACGGATACTAGGTGGGTGTTCAATACGGACCCTGAACTTTACTGTTCGGATTAGCCCATCACAAGTGTTAACAAAAACTAAATAATTAACAAAATGTAAAGTTAATAGATAGCAGGCAAAACTAAAATCAGCATGTGGGGTGAATGCCCATTGCCTTTAAAACAGCAACAAAGCATCAGTTCTTCTATGTACTCTTGTACTTGCACACAGTTTTTGAAGGATCTCAATGGGGAGGTTGTTCCAAAAATCTTGGAGAACTAACCACAGATCTTCTGTGGATGTTGCTTGTATAAATCCTTCTGTTTCTTCATGTTATCCTAAACAGACTTGATGATGTTGAGATAGGACTCTGTGGGGGCTATACTGTCACTTTGAGGGCTCTTTGTTCTTCTTTACACTGGAGATAGTTCTTAATGACATTGGTTGTATGTTTGGGGTTGTCTTTCATCATTATCATTGTGAAGCCAATCTGATACCTCGCTGATGGTATTACATGATGGATAAGCCTGTGAAGTGATCATCCGGCTCACACAGAGACCTGATCTCAACATCATTCCATTTGCCTGGGATTACATGAAGAACCAAAAAGATTTCTGATATCCACAGAAGATCTGTGTTTAGTTCTCAAAGATGTTTAGAACAACCTCCCTGCTGAGTTCTGTGTGCAAAAACAAGAGTCACTAGAAGTACTGATACTTTGATACTATTAATCTGATTTAATTTTATCTTTTATTCATTCACTTTATATCTTGGACAAAACTGTATATATGTATCATTTTTTAATTTACTTTTTATTTATATTTTTAAAATCATTATTTTGTATTTTAATTTACAATCCCGTTAGGGGATATGAACCGTTGATCATCTGATTACTTGTACTGTATATTGCAACATCAGTAGTGCAGTATATAAAGAAAATAATAGTCCCCTATGAAGCTCAGCCTGTGGCTCAGCTTCATAGTAGTACCAATATAGTACTATGATAACATACCTAAGTCATAGGGGCTTTAGCAGGCCACCGGCAGCCATGATTACCCATTGGTATCTCATAGTTACATTAATTGGGGGCTGATGGAAGTCGATGCTCACGCACCTTGGTGAGTATTCTGTTTAAATGCTCACATCAGAAATTGACAGTGGCATCTAAATAGGTAATACACAGCAGCAATCGGAGCTCAGTTGTAGCTGCTCCTGTTAGTGACTGATGCTTTTTATGTATTATCACAGGCATCTACCACTTGTAAAGAGAGCACAGCTCCTGAGTCCCCTCCACACTTTTGGACCTCAATGCGCATGCACCGTTACGGCCATTTGTGCAAACCAGTAACTGCTAATATGATATAATGGCTCATTGGCGAGAAGTGATATTACTGTTGGAGGACAACATCTGCACGGAGTTTGTATGTTCTCCGGTGGGGTTTTCCTCTAGGAATTCCAATTTCCTGCCATTCTCGAAAGACATGTTGATAGGGAAATTCGACTGTCACGAGAGTGTCTCTAAAGTGCTAGAGAATATTTAGCACTATATAAGCAAACATAACAATTAAATAAGTTTCATAAAAAAGAAAAACTACTACTATTATTACAGACTGTATAATAACAAAACTACTATTAATATTGCTAATATTAAAAAAAATAGAGAAAAAAAACAAAATTAGACATAATTTCACAGAAACCCCCCAAAATGGGCTGGACAAAATTATTGGTAAACATCTTTGTTTCAAGCATGTCATGCTCGTTCACACTCACCTGTGGCAAGTAAAAGGTGTGGGCAATATTAAAATCAGACCTGAAACGAGATAAAAAGGGGAGAAGTTGACTCAATCTTTGCATTGTGTGTCTGAGAATGCCACACTAAGCATGGAGAACAGAAAGAGGAGAAGAGAACTGTCTGAGGACATGAGAACTAAAAATTGTTGAAAATTTTTTTTTTTTCGTTTGGAGTGTGACTGTTTGAGGTTGTGGACAGGTGTCTTTTATACTGATAACAAGTTCAAACAGGTGCCATTACTACAGGTAATGAGTGGAGGACAGAGGAGCCTCTTAAAGAAGAAGTTACAGGTCTGTGAGAGCCAGAAATCATGCATGTTTTTAGGTGACCAAATACTTATTTTCCACCATAATTTGCAAAATAAATCTTGCCAAATCAGACAAGGTGATTTTCTGGATTTGTTTTCTCATTTTGACTCTCATAGTTGTGGTCTACCTATGATGTCAATTACAGGGCTCTCTCATCTTTTTAGGTGGGAGAAGGTGTACAATTGGTTCTGACTAAATACTTTTTCCCCACTGTTGTTGCCAACATTAATGCTGAAAAAAAAAATATATACATTACATACAGAAAGATCTGTAATAGTGTTTTCTACATTAATTTTTATTATCAGTAATAGTGTCTATAATTTTGTTTTACCTCTGTACGAGCAATGTAAACATATATTGCACATAGAAATCATTTTCTTTTATAAATATATTCGCTTTCTTTGTAGCTTGACCTAGTATGACCTTTTACCATGAAATGTGCCGGAGCCGATCCTTTCCCGATGTCCCAGCCCTGGTTTGGCATAGATCATTGTATTGGATTAAAGAGAATATAATTATTAGTATCCGGAATAAAGAGCTACATAACATGATTCCAGTTCATGGCTGCTGATTGGAAATTCTTCATTATTTCCAGTGCTGCAATATTTAGTTAAGAAAGAGCCAAATATTCAGTAGAAACCCCCAGGCCTCATCTCTTCACTTTAACAAATGAATAGCAATTAATCAGTCATGGCGATTAGACCGTATAGAGTTGTCATTTAAGACGAGTTCACAGACATTTCCTATCTTGTATCACAGCACCAAAACTTGTTTTGGGAACAGGGAAAAAACTAAGAATAATTATTTATTTATCTACAGGTTTTCCGTCCCCATAAGAGGTGAGGAGAGGGCTGGTTTACAATTTTTTTTATTCATGGGAAAGTCATAATGTGATTTATTACAAAGCATGGTCTCATAAACGAATAACACATTTCTTCTGAAAATGTACATACATATTAGGGCATGGGCAGGCTATTGTCCAAGTGTGATCCAACAAAAAAATCGGATCGCACTTGAACAAATGTTAGTCTATGGGGCCATGCACACATCCGATCTTTTCCTCGGACCAAGACGGTCTGAGACAGAAATTGCGGCAGGCACAGGTTGGATCAGAGTATCGGATCGCACTCTGCCATGTAAGTCAATGAATTCATGTTAAACATCGGACTGCTCTCGGATGACATCTGAGTGCAGTCCCATTTTCATGGACTGACAGAATGGAGAAGATAGAGACATATTTCCCCCCCATCTTCCCTAACCTGAGGAAAGCCGATCACGCTGTGCTCACAGTTTGATCAGACTCTCAGCTGAGCGTGCATTGATTATAAATAAAGATTGGAAGCCGGCAGCCATTTTCATTGATTCTTTTGATCGCTGAGAAGCGGTTAAAAATAATAAAAGATTAAGCTCACCTGTCCGACTGTCTCCCCTCATTCAGATGGCCATTTTCATAAATCCAATCTTGCCGTGCTTTTTACTACAGTTTTTTTATGTGTTTTTGGCAAGGTGTTTGACACTGGAAAGACGGCATAAAGTAAATGTATTCTATGCCACATATCATAATTCAAAAAGTATCAAAAACCACGCTAAAATAACACATAAAAACACATTAAAGCAGTGTAAAAAAAATCCCAAATCTGCGTGTTTTTAGAAATATTTGTGTGTTCTTTCAGAAATGTTTTTAGACTTATTTTATGGACTCAGGGGTGCGCTGTCTCTTTTAATAAGATTTTGTCTACTTTAATAAGAGCAAGTCATGCTGTGATGGTCTTCGGTAAGGAAGGTGGCCTCAAACTGTCCCTGGAACTGGGACCCTAACTATCCCTGTCCCGGGGGTACTCTTGAAGGTAGAGAGGCCCGAGTCTCCGACCTTACTATGCTCTTGTTAAACCTTGATCTGTCCCCTCCCCCACTTCTTGAAGCATGGGACAGAAATGTAAGGTAAGCAAGACACAAAGACAAAACAGGGATAACAGAAAGCAACAAGCACTCACCAAAGGTAGACAGGGATATAGGGAAGGATAGGAATGTACCAACCAAATGGAAATAGGACAATGAGGAAGGCATACACCCCAAAAACAGTAAGCAACAATCTCCAATAGCAACTACGATCTCCAATTCAGGACAGCGTCTCCAAGGAGCTAGGAAGCAAAGCTTTCACTGTCAAGGAAGAGAAGGTCTGGCCTGATTTTATAGGGAGATGAAATAACCAGATGAGGAACAACTGTGAGATGGAGCTGCAAGTTTCTAACCAGCATAGAAAGTGTCATTAACCTCATCAGCACCAAAGGTAATCAAATTAATTTAATATGGGATAGAAACACACAAGTTAAATGGAACATCTCCAATTCACAATATGTAGTGATCTTCTAACCCCAAATCTTCCAGGAGGCCGTGACCCATCAAAGACCAAACATCATGATCTTGAGGTCAATATTCTATTAAAAGATTTAAAATGTATTAAGATTAGCTGGTAGTTATCGGCCATCAATCAAAAGCAAATTATCAACTACGGATGTTCTGCATCCAAAAACCTGCAGCACGGTGGCTCAGTGGTTAGCACTGCAGCCTTGCAGCCCTAGCGTACTGGATTCAAATCCCACCAAAGAGAACATTGGCAAAGAGTTTGTATGTTCTCCCCTTGTGTGCTTGGGTTTCCTCCAGGTTCTCCAGATTCATCTCCCATTCCACAGACATACCATATATACTCGAATATAAGCCGAGATTTTCAGCCCATTTTTTGGGGCTGATAGTCCCCATCTCGGCTTATATTCGAGTCATATACACCAGGGGGTCGGAAGGGGAAGGGGGGGACGGGCGTGTCAGGTCATACTTACCCGTCCTGGCTTGGTCTCTGCAGCCCCCAGCTTCTCCCCGATCTCCCTTCCTTCCTTCAGTGGTCACATGGCACCGCTCATTAAACTCATGAATATGCGCATATGCATGAGTTTAATGAGCTGTACCACGTGACCTCTGAAGGCAGGAAGGGAGACCGTGGGAGGGTGCAGAACGAGGCTGCAGAGACCGTGCCAGGATGGGTAAGAATAGCAATATTCACCTGTCCGGGGTCCATCGCTGCTTGCTGCTGTCTGGCACATCATCAGCAGAGGGCACGGTGATGTGGTTAGTGCGTGCCACGCCCCCTGCAGTCTGAACATCACTGACAGATGACGTGCCAGACAGCAGCAAGCAATGATGGACCCCCGACAGGTGAATATCTCAGGTGCCAGCAGTGACACCGGCACCTGACCCCCAGCGACGGAGAGGTGAGTATGCCTTTTTTTATTTTTAAATGCAGCAGCAGCGGCAGCACATGGGGGCATAATCTATGGAGCATGTTATGGGGGCAGCATATGGGGGCATAATCTATGGAGCATCATATGGGGGCATAATCTATGGAGCATCTTATAGGGGCAGCATATTGGGGCATAATCTATGGAGCATCTTATGGGGGCAGCATATTGGGGCATAATCTATGGAGCATCTTATGGGAGCAGCATATAGGGGCATAATCTATGGGGCATCTTATGGGGGCAGCATATGGGGGCATAATCTATGGAGCATCTTATGGGGGCATAATCTATGGAGCATCTTATGGGGCTATCATGAACTGTATGGAGCATTATGTGGGGCTCCTGATTCAATATGGATATTCAAAAACATTTAACCTACTGATGTCTCAATTAATTTTACTTTTATTGGTATCTATTTTTATTTTTTAAATTCACCAGTAGCTGCTGCATTTTCCACGCTAGGCTTATACTCGAGTCAATAAGTTTTCCCAGTTTTTTTGTGGCAAAATTAGAGGGGTCGGCTTATACTCGGGTCAGCTTATACTCGAGTATATACCAAAATTCAAAAACAGCAAATTGTTTGGATTTTTACAACAAATTTGATTTGGGAAAATGTTGCTTTGTCTCAACACAGGAGACAGATCTTCCTAACCCCCTTTTTGCCCTTTTTGTCATATATAAAGGGCGTTGGGTGACTCAAAAATTCCGATAGTTTCTTCAACCCCTAAAGATGATCCTACTAAGATTCTTTGTAGATGAGAGGGGGAGGAGGAGGAGGGAGGAGCTCTGCATCTGGCTCCTCCTTCCTTCCATCTATCTAGAATTGTATCCATAGCTGCTGCCAATTCCTATCAGTAATGGGAAAGTCTGTATACAGAGTTTACAACATAACTGAGAATTTTGATAATGACTAATCAATTCTAGCAGAGAAAGAAGCTGATTTCTCTGATAACATATATAAAAAAATTGCTTATTTTCACGTGTATTATTGATCTATGAAGTAAAAATTAAAACGACAGTTACTCTTTGACCCCTTCCCGACCTTGGACATACTCAATACGTCGTGGATGGGAAGTGCTTTCCAACCTTGAACATACTGAGTACGTCCAGGCGATTTTGTGCACACAGCAACTCTGCGCACATGACCATCGCCAGATGTTCAGCTAATATCATAGCTGACACCTGATTTTCACTGCCAGGTGTGGTGCCCTCACCGATTCCGGCAATCTAACCCCCTGCACTTGTGTCAGTGCAGACTTGACAGCTACAAAGCATAGCAATGTTCTTGAATTGATATGCCTTATAACTCCAATCAAACTGCAGAAAGTGAAAGTCCTAAAGTGAGGCTAAGTAAAAAAAAGTTTAAAAAAGTTGTAAAAATTAAAAAAAAAATAATCAGGCAATAGTAAAAAAACATATATATTGTACTGATCAATTTGTATTTTTATGTTAAAAAAACAAACAAATAAAGTACACTTTGGTAGCGCCGCGTCTGTAATGACCTGCCCCATAAAACAGCCCCACTAGTTAAGCCTTTCAGGGAACACCGTAAAAAATAAAAAACGGTTAAAAACCTTGCTGTTTCATCATACCGCCAAACAAAAAGTGGATAAAAACATGAAGATGACTGTAAAAAATAGTATCATTGAAAACTACATCTTTTCCTTCAAAAAACAAGCCGCCATACAGCACCATCAATGGAAAAATAAAAAAAAGTCATAGCTCTCAGAATAAAGCAATGCAAAAATAATTATATTTTCTTTAAAATAGTTTTTATTGTATAAAAGCGTCAAAGCATAAAAAAAGATATAAATGAGGTATTGCTGTAATCGTACTGACCCAAAAAATGAAGCTGTCTTATCACTTTTGCCACATGCAGAATGGCATAACACCTCCACCCACCAAAAAAAGAATTCCTGAATTGCTTTTTTCGTTCATTCTGCCTCCCAAAATTCAGTATAGATGGCGATCAAAAAATATCATGTGTCCGAAAATGGTATCATTAAAAACATCAACTTGTCCCACAAAAACAAGCCCTCACCTGACTTTCTTGGCAGAAATATGGCAAAATTATAGCTCTTAAGTATGGCGATGCAAAAACTACTTTTTGCATAAAAAAAGTGTCTCTTAGTGTCTGACAGCAGCCAAATAGAAAAAAAAACTATTTAAGTTTGCTATCTCTGTAATCGCACTGACCTGACCAAAAGAATAAAGTCGCCTAATCACTTATACAGCACGAGGAACGGCATAAATAATAAATAAAACCAATTCTTCATCTGCTGTCTTTCAAAGATTGCAGTAAGGCTTGGCTCACATTTATCCTGCGCTCTACGCTGAGGTTTCTGTCTAAATCTCTAAAATATGCGATTCAGATAGAAGATGTCCTATAATGGGGCAGATGGAGACACTGTGGAAGTTGTCTCTAGCCTGTGATCTGGAGGAGTCCATCTTCTTAGGCATAATTAAAAGTGCCGTTGACCACAGTTTTGTTCACCTCTGAAAAAAAAAAAAATAGTGCTGAGTAGAGGCCAGAAGGAGTCCAGAGTAGCTCTGCTGCCTCATTCTAATGAATGAAACCTTTAGGGGTTTCATCTGAATCATGTCATTCAGAGATTTATATGGAAACCCCGATAAAAGTGCTCAGTGTAAAGCACAGGATAAACGTGATCCCAAACATTATGCAAGATGTTCCCAATAAAAGCATTAACTTAGACCACAAAAAAGCCCTCACTCAGGTCCATCATCTGTTAGTAGAAATATAATGGGTTCCACGCTACTGGTAGCACAAAGGCTCTGGAAAAGCGCTATGGCTTCTCCTAAAGTGTATGGCCAGCTTTAGAGCATTTAGAGCAGCGAATGTGTTAACATAATGAAAAAAAACATTGCTCATAGATTAAAACCTCTGCTTCTCCAATGTCACTTTTCCAGTGGCCTCCACAGCTTTTGCAGCAATGACATTAAATTAGAGATGGGTGATTTGATACTTGTCTGCCCTGATCTGGCATCCAGTCTGGTGTGGTCCTCACTTTTGTGCCCGACATCCTAGGCACCTCTTGCTCCTGCTGGGACCTGGCAGTGTTAAAACAGCACATAAATGCTATTGACTGGACTTCACGCTATGCCATGATGGTGAAATGCATCGCACTATGATGCCATGATGTCATGGGGCATTGTTAAGCATCAAAGATGCCAAGGAAGCTGAGCTAAGGATGTTGGGTGCAAAAGTAAAGACCGACTGCCAAGGATATGAACTGGATGTCTGGCCAGGGAAGCACAAAACCAATTGATCATCTCTATCTCACATACATCATCTATGTAACCACTGCAGTCACTACAAATGATACCTGTGCTGTCAAAGTTGCAGTACTGGTAGGAACCACCCAAAAGTCATCTCTGGAGCGGAGGGCAATTGAATAGATAAGTAATGGTTATTTTTATTATTTTAACACATTTTCTTCTCGTCAACTTTTTTTAAAGGCTCTGTCAAACATATTTGCTCTAATCTATCCATCCTTTTTTTTCCAAATACTTTTTAAGACTTCTTCCTACGTTTTCTTATAAATGTCTAACGACTTGGAATCTGTCGTTAGACCCAATAAAGTACAGAAGAAAACATCTACGAAATGACAGATTCCAAGTCGTTAGATATTGACTGCGTTCGCCGCGGCTTTTATACCTTCAAGGTAAGAACAATCCTGCCAGATCCAATCTGGGGCGCAACAAACAAAATCCAAATCTCCGCTAAATTCTCTTGTCGAAATATAAAAGTTCTCCAAATCAGAGCAGCAGAATTTTAACTGATAAGATATGAAGTCTGCGTGTTTCCTTTACTTGAGGACCAGACTTGCCTCCATCCATGAATGGGATGCCAATTTCAATTAAAAATTGGCTCTCACTCTCCATCAACGACATCCCATCAGATAACGCGACAGCATCCTATTGCCTCTGTTTAAGTACCAGTCCAACCAGTAACGCGCGCGCGGGGGGGAAGGTGTCTGACTGCGTCACTAATTCCAGTTGGAAAGTTATCTACGGATTCGAGCAGTGGCAAAGCTGTGCTTGATAACAAGCAAAGGCTCATCTGCTTCAAGCGCGGCTCCTGCCAGTTTTATCAGTCACGTAACTCATCAGTAAATCAAGAAGCCGCGTCCCTTTGTTTTTTGCATTTGATCAAAACTTATTTCCGCCATTGTCACAGGTAATACTTTAATAGGAGCCCTCTAGATGGGAACATTAAGAAGTTAGTTAGAGACATTTTGCAGGCGCCATTTGCCTTGTCATTGACAGGGAAGGTAATCCTATACACAGGCTGCTATTGTGAGACGGGAAACTGGCCTTTTCCACTGCCAGAGACCAGATGCACCTCTCTCTATCCTAATCTGTAAACGACTTAAAGGAGCCTTATCTCACGGCTCTTCTGCTTCATTTCATGCTTGATTTACTTTAATTTGTCTGATAGGGCACAAGGATTTGGAGACAGACCATCTTTCTGCAGAAACTGTTCAGATTTTTTTTTCCGCCTGGCATTGTTGTGTAAGGATTTTTGACTTTTTTTTCATTTTTTTTAATTTTTTTTCTTCCTCCCTTGTGGAAGAAATCTTGCTCCGATGCAGTATGCTGCTTGAGTGTGTTTAGATTTAAGCTATCCCAGCAGAAAAGAGTTTCTGAAGTGCTGTGATTGTGCGATGAACAACATTTACATTGGAATCATATTATGCAATAAATCGAAGGGAGAAGAGCAGTGGAGCGCTTGTACCCACAAGATACATTCAAAGGACTATATATAGTAGCTACAACAGAAACGAGATTTTCGGCTTTTTATTTTCTTTAAAGGAACCTTTATAAATATGTAAATACGGTTTATCAGATTGGACTCTTAAGCCAGACATCTTCGGTTGGAGGGGGAGAAAAAAAATAAGAGAAAGATGAGGAACATCTAGGGAGATGCCTATTAGTATTCAACGAGGGTCTGTGAAATAAAAATGTCTTGTAGGTTGACAGCAGGTCGAGGTGGAGTCGCTAAGTATACTTTGGTCGTAAGTCTCTTTCATGCAAGATGCATCTCCTGTGAATAAAAGGAAAAACTTCATTTACTATTAACTTTGTGGTTTGCGATCTTTAGCTTTTCAAGTCAATTATTAAAAACAGATGAACCGATCACCTTCAAGATGACCAGCTGGTTCTTTATGTTCTTTGCTTCTTTCATGATATTTGTCACCAGTCAACTTATTCCGCGTCGTCTCCATATCCTTGGGCCGGCAGAAGTGCCTTTGTCAGACTGTCAGGTCCCTGGACAGATGTGTGGTTGTGTCCTTTTGCCACTGTAATCTTAAAATCTTACACAAGTCCCGCGTTATGACGAGGAGCTGAAGACGTTCTCCTCTGGGGATCGAATGTATATCAAGAGCCATTAACTTTGCATTTTAATAACTTTGGCACTGGTAATTGCTCCCGTGTGATTCATTAAAGTTTTTAATGATGCAACTTTTGATAGCTAACTATATCTTGCTAATTTGTGTCGAGGGAGATGCTATGCAATGGGGGTGGTAGTCATTTGATCTGGTTTTTAAACATTATACAATACAATAATTTGGCCTAGTCGTCACAGGGAAGGAACATAGAACAGATAAACATATAGGTAATCAAGAGCTGGACAGACGGCGCTCCAGACGTGATGTTTCAATTAATTGATAAAGTTTTTTTTCTTAACAGTGAACTAAAAGTTGAATCTGTGGGGGGTTAATTTCATCTTCTAATTGTAGAAGAAAGTGAGATTTGAAAAAAATATAAAAATATATATATATATATGGAATATTGTGCGTGTGTATTTTTATTCTTTCTCTTTCTTTCTTTCTTTCTTTCTTTCTTTCTTTCTTTCCTTCTTTCTTTCTTCCCTCTTTCTCTTTCTTCTTTCTTTCTTTCTTTCTTTCTTTCTCCTCCTCTTCTTTCTTGCTTCCTTCCCTCCCCCTCTCTTCTTTCTTTCTTCCGTCTTCCTTTCTTCCCTCTCTCTTTCTTCTTTTCTTTCTTCCATCCCCATCTCTTTCTTTCTTTCTTTCTTTCTTTCTTTCTTTCTTTCCTTCTTTCTTTCTTCCCTCTTTCTCTTTCTTCTTTCTTTCTTTCTCCCCCTCTTCTTTCTTGCTTCCTTCCCTCCCCCTCTCTTCTTTCTTTCTTCCGTCTTCCTTTCTTCCCTCTCTCTTTCTTCTTTTCTTTCTTCCATCCCCATCTCTTTCTTTCCTTCTTTCTTTCTTTCTTTCTTTCTTTCTTTCTTTCTTTCTTTCTTTCCTTCTTTCTTTCTTCCCTCTTTCTCTTTCTTCTTTCTTTCTTTCTCCCCCTCTTCTTTCTTGCTTCCTTCCCTCCCCCTCTCTTCTTTCTTTCTTCCGTCTTCCTTTCTTCCCTCTTTCTCTTTCTTCTTTTCTTTCTTCCATCCCCATCTCTTTCTTTCTTTCTTTCTTTCTTTCTTTCTTTCTTTCTTTCTTTCTTTCTTTCTTTCTTTCTTTCTTCCGTCTCTCTCTTCTTTCTTTCTTGCTTCCTTCAGTCTCTCTCTTCTTTCTTTCTTGCTTCCTTCAGTCTCTCTCTTCTTTCTTTCTTTCTTTCTTTCTTTCTTTCTTTCATGGTCACGTGTGTCTGGACACAGCGAGTACCGCAAGGTGAACCCATAAGACACCCGTGACCCTGGATATACCGCCTCCAGTGGGGCGAATTTAAATAATAAAACATGCAGCTGGATACGCCACCTCCAACTGGCGAATTTAGGTATTGCACGTTATACATACAGTAATCTGGAAACCCCGCCTCCAGTAAGGCGAATTTAAATAATAAAGGGGGAACCTGGGTAACATTAACAATGGTGGGCCCTGCAATAGGGAATAGGGAAGTGGAGACCTCCTGAACTCCCCTGAGTCAGTGTCCCTGCACTCCTAATGTTCCCTATGCCGGTTCCGCACCGGGCAACGCACAGGAACCAAAAAACCCTGGCTCGTCCTGAACCTAAACCCTCACTAGGGAATTGGTCGGTGTGGAAATTAATCCCACCACTGCACTAAACACACATGAGGGAAAATGACAATACAGGGGAAACACCACTTAGCTTTGATCTGTTGCGTACGCTCCTAGCAACAGAGCCCACCACCTGTGTGCATCTTCTCCTCCACCCGGATCCATCACCATAACTGGATCCTTCACCATAGTGCAGCCTTGGAGCAGAGTCCACCACCAATTGCCGAAGTCCAGTAACGGAGTCCCAAAGATGAGTTCAGCTCCTGCCCAAAAAGTCAAGCATGCTTGAGTCCAGCTCTCAGCAACCAAGTCCCGCATGCTGAGTGCAACTCTCTCCATAGTCGTCACTCCACCAAGCCATGCAAACACTTCCTGCTGACACCATAAACTGTGACTCCACCAAGCCATGCCAGCCCTTCTTGCAGACCACATAGCTGCCACTCGTCCCCTCTGGCTGGGCTGCACAGGACTCATATTCAGCTCCTTCCTCACCCAGGCTTGCTTCCCAAATGTCGAACACAATATCACCAACAGTGATTGAACACACCTGGCTCTCTTTTATAGAGCCTCACACCTGATTTATAATTACGTGCACTAAACCAAAGAAACTAAAGTGCACTACCACTCACCACCACTGGGGCAACTTAGAATGAACGACACCACATGTAATAATTCTAATGGCCACCGGGGGCAATCACATCACTTTGGCACCTAGCCAAAGGAAAAAAAGTTCACTTATCCATTTAAACTGTCAGATCCACGCTGGATCATGACATTCTTTCTTTCTTTCTTTCTTTCTTTCTTTCTTTCTTTCTTTCTTTCTTTCTTCCTTCCTTCCTTCCCTCTCTCTTCCATCTTTCTTTCTTCCTCCCTTCTCTCTCTAATTGTCACGATTCATTTTTGGATCTGTGGCAGATCTAGATTCTCGCATATAAACTTTTTTCCTTTCTGGCCATTGGGGGTTAAGGTCTGTTTTCCCCTCCGTGGCCGCTGGTGTAATTACATTGCTGGTGAGTTTGCTGATGCAGGTGGTGACCAGTACCACCTTTCTTTAAAAGGTCACCTGATGCATCAGCTGACTGTTGGTTATACAGGTCCTTTTGGATACCAACCGTGCTGAAAACAGGAGGTTGTTGGTGCAGTGGTGCTTCAGCTGAATGCTGTTATCTGGTTCCTTACTCTGCTGTGTGGTGCATTGCATCAGAGAAAGCTAAGTGTTGTATTTTTGTTACCCTGTTCCTTTTGCTGTCTGTCTATCCTTACCTTGTGTTGTATTAGTGCAGCAGAGAGACCAGTGTCTTCACTTGCCAATTCCCTACTTAGGGATAGGTGCAGGGCAAGCAATGGCTAAGGTATCCTGCTCAGCGACAGGTTGAAAGAACCTGTATAGGGATGCTAGTAAGAGCAGGGCACATCCTCAGGAGAGTGCAGGAGGTGTCCATTTCCCCATTCCCTATCACAGGGTTCACCGTTGTAATTGTTTCCCCGGTGTTCCCTTGTTTGTTTTACCTTTTAGTGACTGACCGATTGTTGGGTTGTGTCAAACAGGGCCAGTCACTTTGTGACATTATAACCAACCCTCCCATTTTTTCTGGTGAGACATGGCCCAAATGCAGACCTTTGCCCAACTGCTTCAGACCCTCAATGATGAGCTTAAGGTGTTGAGTGGTGAGGTGGGGCAGCAGCTGCAGCAGTTGACAGGGATCTGGGCCTCAGCTCAGTTGCAGGCTCTACCAGAACCAAAAATCTCTCTTCCTGACCGGTTATCTGGAGGGATAGATACATTTTTGGTATTTAAGGAGGCCTGCAAGTTATACTTCAGGCTCTGCCCTCGTTCATCAGGGAGTGAGGAACAGCATGTGGGGATTATAGTCTCCCTTCTTAAGGGTGATCCCCAATCCTGGGCCTTCTCCCTACCCACCGGTTCTCCATCTTTATGGTCGGTAGATGAGTTTTTTGTAGCATTGGCCCTTGGGTATGGGGATCCAGATGGTGTCTCTCTGGCGGAATCCTGACTCTGTAAAATCAAGCAGGGAGGCCGGCCAGCTGAGGAGTACTGCTCAGAGTTCAGGAGGTGGGCCACTGACACGCAGTGGAATGACCCTGCCCTTAGGAGCCACTTTAATCAGGGTCTGTCCCCTAGGTTGCAGGATACTCTGGTGCAGTACACCACCCCCAGGTCATTGGAGGCCGCCATATCCCTTGCCATCCAGGTAGACAGACGACTCAGGGAGAGGCATACAGACGAGCCTTAGGGAGAGGCAGACGGACGAGCCTATGCAGGTGGGAGGAGTTGGTTCACAAACGGTGTTGCCTGCGGTTCGTCGTGGTGTTGGGGCATGTTTTTATTGTGGGAAGATTGGTTATTTCATTGGTGTCTGCCCAGCTCACGCTAAAATATCTTTACCATCTAAGAAGCCGCTTCCCCCTGGTCATGTGGAGGGGGGCGACCAGGGAGTGTATATTTCCTCCATTTTTTCTCCTCAGTATACCTTACCTGCTGAAGTGGTGGTTGGCGGAGTAAATGAGAGTATACCTGTGCTTGTGGACAGTGGAGCAGGTGTCAATCTGGTGGATGTTCACTTTGTCCAGACCCATGGCCTGAGGTGGAAGCTAGCAAAACCCCTAAGCGTCCAGGCCATTGACTCTGTCCCACTTAGCCAGGGGAGGTTGACCCAAGTCGTGACACTTCTTTAATTCTTCCCTCCCCCTCTTCTTTCTTTTATTCTTTCTTTCTTTCTTCATTCCTTTCTTCTCTCTCCTCTTTCTTTGTCTTTCTTCCCTCCCCTTCTCTTCTTTCTTTCTTTTTTTCTCTCCCTCTCTTCTTTCTTCCTTCCTTTCCTCCCCCTATCTATCTATCTATCTATCTATCTATCTTTCTTCTTTCCTTCCTTTCCTGTCTTTCTTTCTTCTCTCCCCCTCTTTCTTTCTTCCCTTCCCCCTCTCTCTTTCTTCTTTTCTTTCTTTCATTCCATCTCTTCTTTCTTTCTTTCTTTCTTTCTTTCTTTCTTTCTTACCTTCCTCTCTCTTTCTTTTTTATTTCTTCCTTCCTTCTCTCTCTTCTTTCCTTATTTCTTTCTTCCCTCCACCTCTTCTTTCTTTCTTCTCTCCCCCTCTCTTCTATCTTTCTCCCCCCATCTCTTCTTTCTCTTTCTTTCTTTCTCCCCTCCCCATCTCTTCTTTCTTTCTTTATTTCTTTCTTCCCTTCCCCTCTCTTTCTTTTTTATTTCTTCCTTCCTTCTCTCTCTTCTTCCTCCCACTTTCTTGATATACGTTGATTTCATTAATCTGGGCATTTTAAAGTGCAAACAATTCTGAATTAAATGAAGTTGCCTTAAGTCAAAGATGCATTTCTTTTTCAAACAAACGTTATTAAATTTTCAAAATTTTTAACACACAAAACTGGGCAGGGAAAGAAAGTTAGGTAATTGATGACGTTTATGGATCCAAAGTCAAGAGAATGTCCATAAGGAAAGGAAATCCAGAGGATTGACTCCTCTACCTTTCTGTTGGATCCACTGGTTTTGGCTTATGATGTATGTGTAAATCAAGACAAAAAACAATTTACAACCAAGAGCAGATTTTTCTCTAACAGCAGAAGTTTTTACTTTTTTTTTCTGTATATATTTGGGTAAAAAGTGGTAGATTCCTGTGCTAGCAGTATTTACAGCGAGCATGCATAGACATTTCCTTATCCATAAATCTGGAACATGTGTTTTACAATTGGGAATGTTTAATAAATCTCACTCTTTATCTTGATTCATTGGATATGATCCGGCGCTGGAGACGCTCATGGGCCTGCATGAATTGGATGCTCAAGAGACAGAATTAACCACTCGCACATGTGACTGGATGTTTCACAATTGTTGACCACAGCTCCGAACACTTACTCATCCGGTTCACATCACAATATAATTCTTCATGACCAAAGACACCTGCACGCTGAGAAGAGCGTCCTGTTCCCCGCAGCCGGCCGTACTGCTCCAGATAGCACTTTTATATGGAAATCACTGATGACTTCTGCTTCCTCTCAAATACTGAGCCTGAACCTGACATTTATTATTTCCCCAGTTAGGAGGATTGTAAGGAATGTCTGAATCTTGGAAGTGTCCTCAGTGATGATCCATGTACAGCTGTGATTTGGGTTTTCGCACATATATAAAGAGCATACAGACGTTCACTCTGTTTTGGAGTATATATGGAGTCATGTTGATAGCTATCTAGTATACGTGTTTGTATGTCTTGCATTTTGTGGATTTAGAGCTCATTCTGTCCCTTCAAACAGACTCTCATGTGTGGAGGTTATAAGAACACATGGGAATCCACTCCTTCATTAATCAAAACCTTTGCTTTGTTACAGATATACTGAATTTAGATGTGATATCCAAATGAGTCTGCAAGTGCTATTGGTGGGACAGAGCACTTCCACTGCTTTAGCTCCCAGCTCCATCCTTAGCCTAATTCCACCCCCATTAGGCGACTGACACAGTGTAGTAGTGCTAAGTAACTGTCAATCACCTAAAGGGTGGAGTAAAGCTGAGCATGGATCTGGGATCTAAGGCAGTGGAAGTGCTCCATCCCACCCAGAGCACTTGCAGACACTTTTAAATCACTTCTAAAGTCGATTTCACTGCAAAAAGCAGCATTTTAGGTTGGATCCTTATAACCAACATAAAAATATTGGGAGAGGTTGAATGAGCAGACACATTCCCTTTAAGGGTTTGGCCTGATGTATAAAAACATTACATATATTGTCCACAATTATCAGAAGTATTTTTGGAAAACTACGATCAAGTGTATAAATCTCCTCCGGCGATATTCAAGAGAAATGAGCATCCACTTATGAGTGGCCATCAAGGTGAATGTGGTCAGAGCACCACTGATGATAGAATGGTGGAATGTTTTAAAATATTTTATCACTTGCTATGGCCACGATACCTCTATATCATACTTGTGCGAAGGCTATTTAATAAGTTGCTTAAAGGGGTTTAAACTTCTAGGACAATCCCTTCTTAAAGTAAATGTTCTGCCCCAATAAAATAATAAAGCCTATACTTACCTCCCGTGCCGGTGTCATTCCCACTGTGTTGGCACTCGCTCTCACCAGGGCTGTGATGGGGTGGTGTGACATGTGACGCCGGCATCCAATCAAAGCTGACGTCACAATCTCTGCCTTCAGACAAGCTGAACATGAAGAGGAAGTCCCGGCTGAAGCTCATCCCTGGCTTCCTGTTCATGTTCAGCTTGTCTGAAGGTGGAGTCAGTGACGCCAGCGCTGATTGGACGCCAGTGTCACGTGTCACAACACCCCATCACAGCCCCGGGGCGAGCGAGTGCCGACATTGCGGGAATGGCACCGCCACGGGAGGTAAGTATAGCCTTTATTATTTTATGTGGTCCGAACATTTAATTTAAGAAGGGGTTGTCCTAGTAGTGGACAACACCTTTAAAGGAAATAGAGCTGATTTATTTCAGTAACTGTGTCGCCTCCACTCTTTACCATGGTTTGTCTCTGGTATTGAAACTCAGCCCCATTGAAGTGAATAGAACTAAGCTGCAATTCCATACATAACCCATAGTCAGGGGTGGCGCTGTTTCTGAAAGAAAATAGCTATGTTTTCCTAATTCTGGACATCCTCCTCCAGGGCAGTCCCCACATCAGATTTACTTATATCTATGCTCCGTCTTAGATGACTTAGGACTCATGCACATGGCTGTATTACCAATTAATATTACTAAATAATGATAATATAGGGACTAAGGTTTTCTGACTATAAAGTAGAAAATCCTAAAAGTCACCATGGTTTTGTATAACTTTATACAATCATAAAGTGCGAGAAAATGTATATAAGGCATAAACACTTCTGATATTCTTCATTATTGACAAGAGTGCATACATTATTTATTTTAATATACCCCTCAGCTGCCTCAGAACCTCTTTTTCAAGTAAGGAATACCTGTCCAACAATAATCAATATTAAACCCATCCTACCTTTTAAAGTCTACAGTATTTGGGGTGCATATTGTGAGGTTCTGCAGCAGCCAGGACTCAGAACTTTATATATTACACTTCAGCTGCTGGAGAACCTCTTTTTATAAATAAGGTGCAGCACTACTTTTCAGTCAATGAGTGGTTTATTGCTTTATAATGCCGTTACAATATTTCTTATTGATATGAAAATCTCACCTTCTTAAAGATGGTCTGCATCAGGGGATTTATTATGATGTTCTGCAGCAGCTGAGGCACAGTGTTCTTATTTTTACATAGCGGGGTAACAAAAAAAGTTGATGCTTTCTACAAAAAGTGATTTATGAGCATTGCTGTTAGAAGATGAGATGTTTGTACAAGTATCACGTACAGACGTAATGATGGAAAATCATCGTAATGGGTCACAGTAAGTCAAAATAAGAACTCAAATTATGAGATGAAACAAATAAAACAATAACTACAACAAAACATTTTTTTTTATGTAGCAACTGCAACCTACAGAGTTTTGCTATAATATATTGGACTGCAAAACACCATCTGCCGCGTTGTATCGGCTTCTGTGTTTGCCGTGAAGCAGGCTACATCTGTTCAGTAATGTGCAAGAGAGTGCAGGTGTACAGCGCCGGGAGGAAGCTGAGGTGTGAACGTTTTATGATTAGGCATAGGTATTATTAATATTTAATATTAATTTCTCTCCTCCAGAATAAAACACATTGTAATTAGGGATAAGCGGACCCGTGGAAGTTCAGGTTCGTCGGGTTCGACCTTCTGTCCAATGTTTGGTCCGAACTTGAACCTGAACCCGAACCCCATATCAATCAATGGGGACCCAAACTTTGGAGCTAGAAAATCAATCTCTTTCTCTCTTTACAGTTTGTTCATCTCTAATTGTAATTTATACATGGTATATTCTCTATATGTCTTCATGCTATGGCTTCTTTTTTTCATCTTGAATGGCTACTGTTACTCACTTTGGATTAGCCATGGCACACAATGATTTGGCTGGCATTTTCTACATGAAAGAAGACCTGTCATCAGGTTGAAAGTGCACAGTGTTTCCTGCTGTTATTTTATTCCTGCTGCTCTCTTGGGTATTCAATTTTTTTATTTCTTTTCTTTTTTTTTTATCTTTTCTTTTAAATATGGGCCTTTAGTGCTGTTTTATGGTCTTAACAAAGGGGGCATCGTTCACATGGTAATAATGCAGAGCAGCCGAAAGACATGCCAACGCCCAAGAGGATCCTGTGAGCACCGCCCCCTTGTAAAGACCATAAAAATTAGCCCTAAATAATACATTTCATCCAGCACCCTTGTGCAAAATTATATGTGGGAAGGACAAAAAGTGAACTGCGAGTGAAACTTAAAGAAGATTCAAATAACATCATCAGAAAAGGTTTTACAGATCATCCTCTATCTTTAAAGAGGTCCATAATACTAAAATGGAGGGCAAGTCCTTTTTGGAGATTTGAAGCAGTAAAACATCACTGGAGAGGTTGGAATTATCTACATGAAATGTCTAGGGCTGAGAGCCGCAGGTTATTCCAACTAAATAGTATGAAACCCACTGGACTTAATAGTAAAGAGAATTATTTGCCATTATGCAGCAGAGCAGCAATAGCCGATTAAGGGTTAACAATTAGTCTGAGTGAACTGCCATCTGCATATACCTACGTGACATGGAGGACGCCTAATCCCTGAGGAAGAAGGTCGATACCTTCTATCGTAACTTGTAGGATCACTGGTTTCTTTTTGTTCTTTGAACCTTCCGTAGTTTGGTGAAGCCACGAATCATGGAGCAGTTTCCAGAACAATTTTCAGTTTGTTACAGTGCTGTCAGTCGGAGCACATTGCAATTTTTAGCTTATTGACTTTTCTAGCCCTATTGGCATCTGTTTGGCGGATCCCTGGCTTCTTGTTGTAGCAGTGGTGCATACACTTGGGTGGGAGAACCAGGTTTCACTGTCCATTTGGCCCCATAAGAAAAAAATCTAAATTGTTTTGCCCATTTTGGTGCTAGTTTGCTCCACAACACCCAATCATCTTGATATTGTGACATCTGTTCTTTAGCGCCCTTTTCCTACCCATTGTAAGGAGAACGCTTGACATGATTGTCTATTTGTTTCCTCTTTTTTCTGTGAGGGTGTCTGTGCTTAGTTTCACAGCAGCATAGGAAGGCTCGGACTGAACCACAGGGGGACTGGAAAATCCTCTGGTAGGCCCCTCTGAAGGATTTTATTGAGTAGTACTATTACACTTGATTCACAATTTGCAGATAAAGGTATCATCTAAGCATTCATTAAAAATCCAATCAAAGTAATATTACGTAGAAGCAAAAGTTTATTTGTATGCTAGGGTCAGGATATTTTTGCAAGTAGCTGGACAGTGGGCCATAAAAATCAATGACACTGGCGGGCTTTTGCCACCCCAGTCTGATTCTGCCCATGGGTACAGCTGGGCCAGCTTGAACTGGACCTCACATACCTTATGGCAACTTCAAAGTTTCCTTTTTGATGGAAGGTGTATTTGCATTACCCATAGTCTGGTGATTGCCATTAATTATCCATACTGATCTTGGGGTGTCAGCGGAAAGGAACAAATCAGTTTGCAAGACCCTTGACTAATGGACCGTGAAGGAACTGTGGCTGCCGGATTGGAGCCCTTCAAATTGCCTCCTGCTTGCCAGAATCCCCAACGCATCTTCTCATTAGTAAACCTTTCCATGTCATCATGGTGAAATCATAATGTCACATAGGATTTGCATATCAAAAGAGGCAATGGGGATTCCGGCAGGAAGGAGGCGGTTTGCAGTGTTTCTGTCCTTTGGCCTTGGTCGCTGTACCAAGGTCCTTTAAATTAATTTGCCCGTCTCTACATATCAGTATGCTAAAAAGTCAGAAACTGCAGGGAGCAATGCACCTAGGATTGCACTGATTGAGCGCCTTTGCCGGCTGCCGCAGTGTTTTCTTTGACTGGTCTCCCTGAGGTCAGTGATTGTTTCGTGATGTTGGTCTACTAGGCATTGCTCCCAGCTAGCAAGAATCCTACTCCACACTGATGAGGGGCAACACCCCGAAACAGCTGTCTGTGGATGGATACCTGGCCTTGGCATTTCCCTTGTCATATCTGTAAACTCGTAAAGCGCTGGATATTGACTTAAAGGGCCACTTAATATGGTGATAATGGTGGTCTCCGAAAGGAGCCACTCCTTGGCTGGGTCCTTCCCTGAAGGAAGATCTGGCTAGTCCCGTATTTGAGACTCTTAAATGAGGCTCCACGGACTTTATTTGCATATTCATATTTCCCAGGGAGCAATGCACCTAGGATTTCACTGATTGAGCGCCTTTGCCGGCTACCGCAGTGTTTTCTTTGACTGGTCTCCCTTAGGTCAGTGATTGTTTCGTGAAAAAGTCAGAAAAGGGAGAGATGGCTGAATTAAATTTTTCTTAATTGTATTATTTTATTTGTTTTTCATGGTTTTGCTTTGAAAATATAAATATATTGATGAGTTATTGCTCTCTTAGCACAAAGTGTAGACAAACACAGTAGTATATGGTCTCGACTGTATTGATAAATTGGCTATTTGCATTGTTCTTGCTCTGCATCATTTCCGGCCAAACCTTCTCAATTGCATTATTGAAGTTTTCAGCGGAATGCAAATGGTTCCGATTCCTAGGGACAGAATTCATGCATCTCATTATATCACACCTCTGTTAAGTCCTAGTGCTACATAAGTCAGAGCCAGTGCAATGTCGGCACACGATTAAATGCTCCACTAGAGCTCCAAATTCACCTTCATTTTTGTCTATAGACTTTGTTGTATACTGTTGAGATGATGATTGAACAACCCTTCTGGTTAAAGACTCAAATATTTTAATTCATTCAAGTAAAACAAGTCCAACATTAAACTCTGCAGGTTATTCTGCGGATACAATGACTTTGCTGTATACTGGATCTTTTAAGCACTTTTCCCACCACAATTTTGATCATGCACTGACTGTTTCCATAGGGTGTATTGGCCCAACATGGACCAAACCAGTGTCCTGGCATATGTACTGTATGATGGGTAATAAACTTTTGGACTTACCCCTAATTATAGAGAGTGGGAGCCTTGGTATTCCTACATACTTAGACGGAAACCTGGAGTTTTCCAGTATAAAAAAATAGGGTAAAAGTAGTAAATGGTATAAAATAATAAAGAAGCCAATTTTGGATATATCCTCTGTATCTCCAGAGCCGTCTCACTAGTACTCTATGCTGCTCATGTACCACACACACGTCACCACTGCAGCCATTCACTGGATTAAATGAAATGGAATGACACAAGACCGCTGCGGTCAGTGACCGGCTGTATAGATAGATGCTGCGGAGATGCATTACTGATTTAACTCAGTGTGAGCCGAAACGTTGCCACGCCATGTGGGTCTGAATAAATCCACTTATTCACCTGAAGTAAATGGAATGCTGCCTTCCTTTTTCTTGTTATGCTAGATAGATAGGTAATAGATAAATGATAGATAAATAGATAGATGCTAGATAGATAGATGATGGATAGATAATAGATTGATGATAGATAGATAGATAGATAGAAAAATCAAAGAAGCAGCACACCATAATTTTAGTGCAAAAACAGCTATTTTCATAGCCCATTTGTGCGCGACGTTTCAGCTCTGTGTGTGCACTTTTTTCAAGGCTTGAAAAAAGTTGACACACAAAGCCAAAATGTCACATGCAGATAGATAGAAGGATAGATAGATAGATAGATAGATAGATTGATAAGAGATAGACAGATATTGGATAGATAGATAGATAGATAGATAGATAGATAATAGATAGATCATAGATGATAGATAATAGATAGATAATAGATAGAGCTTGACAAAGACCGTGCTGTGAGGTCGAAACGTTGCACCACTAGGTGCTGGATTAAAGTCCACAATTTTTCCTTGAACTGGAGTGCTGCTTTATTTTTTTCCATTTTATATTTTGCGTTGGACAACCGCATTACTCAGGAAGTATTGCACCCAAAATCTGCTCAAGTTTGTGCTGCTGTTTGTATTTTCTATTTAGATAGATAGATAGATAGATAATAAGATAGATAATAGATAGGTAATAATAGATAGATAATTGATAGATAGATAATAGTAGATAAATAGATAGATAGACAGATAGATTATAGATAGATAGATAAATAGATAGTTAATAGATAGATAGATAATAGATAGATAGCTAGATGGCAGATAATAGAAATATAGATAATAGATAGATAATAAGATAGATAATAGATAGATAGATAATAGATAGATTTACATATTGACCGTTCCTCATTCTGGCTGTCCTCTCACTCTGCCCCAACACTATGGATTGCTGTGTGTATAAGTGTTTTATTACTGGGAGGCATTAGTAATTTATCTGATACATTCCGATCTGTGTGTTACATTTTTCAGATCTATTTTATGTTTTTTTGTTTTTGGTTTTGCACGGCATTCTTTATGCATTCTGTACTCCTTAACCATTTAAGATATCATCTGTGATCAAAGAGGCTTCTGCGTCTCCGCTGCTTCCTCTGCGCTTTTCTGTGGTGACCTTGAGGGTGCACAAATGGCCTTTCTGCCACCCATTGCATGGTTGCTTTGAAACTTTGACTACATGTGTGTCAACTTTCATGAGTCTAAAGAAGTCTGAGCCTAACAGAGGGCTTTAGTCCTGGAGAAAACGGTCCTTGTGTGTTTTAAAACAAGTGTCTGGTCCTAAGATAATGGTCGGGCTCCAGGTTATAAATGATGCATTTTGTTCAGTTCTTCTTGATAATCTCACCAGGGGAAAAAAAGTTCATAGCTCTCTTATCAAAACACTGTGACATTCCTCCTTCATTGCTAGAGGTTCCTATCATCCCCTCCTGCCGCTGCCAACATCACAGTTTACAGGATTAAATATAGGGCGTCATTTGTTTTCTGTAACGGGTCATTTTTACTTCTTTCCGATTCCCATCTTAAAGTTTTATAGGCTGCACAAGATTTGGTAACAGATATTTTGCTCATATAAAATGTACTGTAATTGCCGCATGTATGGCAAAACGTCATTCAACAATGATGCATTAATAAGAGATAGGAATCCTTTTCAAGCAATGGTATCCTTTGTGAACTCGTGAGTATCGGCCTATTAAAAAGAAAAAAAAAGTTAAATCTGCAAATTCTTTTTGAGAAGTTTTTCAAAGATCAAAATGGATTGGAAAACTGATGTGGGTCGCCCTCCCAGGGCTGTGGGGTACTCGGTACCAGGCCATCTCTCAGAGGGGAATGTCACAGCAGCGGTGACTCGGTCCCTGGCCCTGGGCGCCCATGTAAAAGGGGTTGAGTTGGGAATAAAGTTTATAAGTGATTCGTGACACCACCTGTGGTGTTCGGCAAGGGAGGTGTTAAGCCGACGCTGTAAGCAGATCCTCTGGGATTGATGGTGTAGTGCAGCTATGATGGTGTAGCCCTCCACAGGCAGGGCTGTTGTCCCAGGGCAGTGTGGCGGAATGTTTAGGAAGAGGGTGCAGTGTTTGGCACAGAGATGTAGCAGTGCTGAGGATGTTGCAGGAAGAAGGCAAGGACACAACAGGGTGCAGTTTCTTTACCTTTACTTTGCAAACGCAGTCCAGGGACCTGATTACAGATGGCACAGGAGCAGGCTAGCCTGGAAGCAACTCAGGGATCTCTCTATCAGATGGGTTGTGTAGTCTCCTTCCTAGTGCTGGCTTGAGGTACATGCAGTACGTGTTACACTGAAGTTCCTCCTTCTTATCGTCTCTTAGCGCTACCTCGTATGGCAGACAGCTGTAGCCCTCATCTCTCTTGGCTCACCCGTCGCTGTTGTGCCTCCGAGTCTTTGTTGGGAATAGAGCATTTACAGCTTCCTGTTCCTCTGGTTTCTGTTGCAGGACCTTCAGTATCCATACAACCGTGGAGACCAGGCTCCAGATCATGTGCTATCACTGGAAGGGAGCTCTCTATCCTCAGCTCAACCTCCAGCTTCTCTCCACATGTCTACACTCTTTGCCCTCCTCACACTAACTCCTCATTTCCCTTCCTAGCCCTCAGAGAGCACTCCTCTCCCTATTCTGGTTCAGAGTTCCCTCTGCTGGCCTGGAGTGGGAATTGTGTTGCATGACATGGTTAACTGTTAGAGAGACCCTTCATTTCCTCCAAGCCTGATATCACCCTCCCTGGAGGAAGGCAAAGCCACTGCGGTGACCATACTCCTGGGGGTGCCACAGATGCAATTAAAGAATTTGTGTTGTACTTTTTTTCCAGGCACGGTTAGGTGACATATAATTAGTTTGGATGTAAAGAAAAAGGAGAAAAAAAATCACAGATGATGGAAAATAATGAAATAAAATACAAGTTGTTTCTGTAAATGAAAAGTAAAAAAAAATAAAATAAAGTAAAGTGAAGCAAAAAAAATTACCAGGACCGTGAGTGAATATTCTGTGGTCGCCAGACCAAAGCACTGCGAGCCTCTGACAACCTTCACCATCCTTGGCGACTCTTCTGATGTGTAGGCCCTTGTGACATCTTGTGTGCATCAATGTAACTATTTGGTAGGGCCTACTAATTAGAGGAGGTCTAGGGTTGCCACAGGTAGTAGGATTGTGTGCAATGTTGTGGTCTGATGGCCTCAGACTATCAATGTGGCCGCTAGGTTAGGGTCCTGTGAATTTTTGTGCTTATCTCTAAAATCACTGAAGCAAAATAACTAAATGTAGCAACAAACTAAATTACTGCAGGCAATAAAGGGTTTGTCTCATTTTTTTTAATAAGAAAACTTCCCAATGATCCAAGGACTACTGCTAGTTATACAACTTCTATACAGAGGTCAATGCGGGGGAAATTTCATATTACTCACTGGTCATTCGAATTATTGGCCTACAATGTAAGGCGTAGATCAGTGGTTCCCAAACTCCAGTCCTCAAGAACCCCAACAGGTCATGTTTTCAGGATTTTCTTAGTATTTCACAGGTGATGGAAGTATCATCAAGGCATCAGCAATTCTCTCACATGTGTAACACTATAGAAATCCTGAAAACATGACCTGTTGGGGTCCGCGAGGACTGGAGTTTGGGAACCACTGGTGTAGATGGTCAGGTCTTCTAGGCACTCCGATCTGGTTCATGAGAGGATTATGTGTGGTGGACTCCCTCTTTTGATTGTATGTATAGTGTTTATTTGAGATTTTTTTCAGAATCAGAGTGCCAAGCTCAGTTCTATAATATTTTTCACCATGGATCTTCTCCAGAGAGACATTTCTACTTATTTAATTTTGAAGGCTTTTAAGAACAGGTCTTAAGGTGCCCAAACAATTTGGAGCAAAGTCAACTGAGCCTGCTAATTTTGAGAGAATTAATTATTCTACGTGTATAAGGGGGAAGACACAACATGTTTCTTTTAGGAGGAAGCTCCCTCCATACGTCTGACAGCTGGCCATACACATGAGATAACTGTTGGCCAAACCATAATTTGGTCGACATTTTAATCTCCTGACTGCCCCAATACACGTGCGTGCTCATCACCTCTAGGTAATCATATGTATTAATGGGCAGATGAAAAAGGGAGACTCTGGCAGTGGCTTATCATTTATGAAATGAAAATGATCAGTTGTTGCAATTTCAACTGCACAATTCTTCTGTTCCACAACATCCTGTCAGAGGACAGTCGGGAGGTCACCATTCACACCATACATGGCTATGGTCAACCTGTGAAGCCAAATTTATGTATATTTGGCCTTGACAGCAATTGAAGGTATATGTGCACCTTTAGACAAGAGTTTTTTACATACAAAAAGGCAGGGGACATTCTCTGACATGATTATTTGGGACATATATTGCCATCGTTGTGGAGTCAGTGATTAGATGAGCCGATAATCAGGAAAAGACGTCGTTTGAACGCTCATTCGCTGATCAACAGTATGTGTAAACCGGATGGCAACTATAGGCGTCTATAGGTTTATAAACAGCTGATCTGTGGTCGTTTAATGGCTTCAGTCAGTGGTGGATTTCTTTCTTAAATGAGGCAGAAGAAGATTAGAAATGGCTCCAGTTCCAACCCAGTAATGCAGAGGGAAATGTTCTGAAACATGAAGTTGCCTTCTAAGAGCATAAAGTTTTCCTTCCTACCGAACTCATAGTTTAGGTTTGGAGGCGAAAGGAGAATAAGATTTCCCATGACATGTGCGTTTTTTGTTTTTCAACATTCGGAATGTGTGACAGAGCAGGATCAAGGTAGAGAAGAATATCGGGGTATTCTCAAGGTAGAGAAGAATATCGGGGTGTTCTCAAGGTAGAGAAGAATATCGGGGTGTTCTCAAGGTAGAGAAGAATATCGGGGTATTCTCAAGGTAGAGAAGAATATCGGGGTGTTCTCTAACTTTGGAATGACTTGCAGGAGAAAAACAGCATCTAACGCTGACTGGGATAAAGAAGATATAAAATACATATTTTTATGCTTTTACAGTGGTCATGCTAATCTTCTCCTAACTCTTCCAATTCCGTAGGAAAACAATACATGTAAAATTCCTGTATTCCATACATTAATGAACACTTTAAGGTTTACTGGTTCTGTCATTTCTATAGACTCTATATATTAATAATCCTCTAGATAATAACTCATGATTTACTACTAAACATGATTTTGTATGTAAAAAAAACAAGTCCGATTAATCCAACATTAATCCAAATAATGCAGTTTCTTCAATTACAATACAAGACGATGTCTACAGTTGGTAGTTTTCTTAATTATGACAAGTAATAATAAGATTCCTTTATATAAGAGCTTGAAATTATGCCAGGAATGTATTGAGGATTGGCATTTCATTCAGAGAAGCATTGGTGTACAATAAATGGTCTTCTGGCTGACGAGTAACTACTCAGCATGGTCTGGTAGCTGAATTACATCTGAAGATTCCTATAAGGGTTCCTTCCCACATCAGTGATTTTTTTCGTACAAGAAAATCGGTCCGAGTTACATCAGTGTTCTGAATCAGAGTGTCATCAGATTTTGGCCAGCGTCAGGTTTTACAATCAGAGTTTAGTCAGCGTTTCATCAGTTTTTCTTGGATGAAAAAACAGTGATAGAGGATTGTCAAGCTTCTCCTAAGAGTCTGTGAAAAACAGGCCCCACACGTAAATTGACATCTGTATCAGCCCTATGGGTGATCATATTAATCAGACATATAGAAGTGAAAAGGACTCTTTGTAAACCTAAAAATACTATTCTAAATGATGATAGTTAAGTCCCCTTCTCACATAGCGAGATCGCTTGCGAGATCGCTGAAGCATCACCGATTTTGTGACGCAATAGCGACCTCGCCAGTGATCTCGCTACATGCGACACACAACGGCGACCGCCCCCCCCGCTGGATATCGCTGATCGTGCTTGAATGTCCCGGGCCATTTTTTCGTCGTCGGCGTCCCGCTGGCCAGCGCGCATCGCTGTGTTTGACCCAACGAGCGACCTCGTTGGCGATGCAGAACTCATGGACGCAGGCTGGAATCATTCAGAATCATTGCTGTGTGACAAGGTCCCAACGACGGCCGAGGATCGCTGGATGGTTGCTGCGTCGCTGAAGAGATCTGCCTGTTTGGCAGCTTACTAGCGACACACCAGCGATCCTGACCAGGTTGTATCGTTGTTGGGATCGCTGGTGCGTCGCTAAGTGAAACGGGACCCTTAGAGTTGAGCAAAAAGATTTGCAGGACCCTGGTCCCGCCTCCATGTCTGTAGCCCGCTGCTGCAAGAGCAAAGCCCTGAGAACCTTCTGCTACCTAAGACAACCCCGGGGAGCCTTCTAATTATTAAGTCAGATTATGGATACGTCATACATGTGTCATGGCAATCTACTAATAAGAAGAGGTGCTGAAGATTTCCAAAATAGTAGGAGGTCTCTTCTCTCCTTTTTTCAACAGACACTATCTTTGACTACTGGGAAGACCTATGCATATGTCAAAATGGGCAGTTTTGGCTTAGGCCTGTTTCACACATCCGTTTGTGTCCATCAGTCAAAATCCGCCGTTTTGCAAAAAAAACGGATCCACCATTTTTCTTGGCTGATTCGCTTTTTTTCCCATTGAGTTGCATTACCGGAGGATCTTGACGGATGGCCATCCGTTGGATTTGTTTTTTTGCGGATCCGCCAAAATTTTGACATCCACCTACATGCCCGAACGGACCATGCAACTTTTTTCGGGCGGCCGGATCCACATTTGTCACTGCGCATGCCCGAAAGACTTCAGTTAGCCGCAAATTTAACTCTAAACTCTGTTCTGGCGGCTGAAAAATTATCTCTCTCTCTCTCTCTCCTTCCCCCAGGCAGCGGAAAATAACGCTCCGGTGCCAAACGTTGTGGTCAGTACAGGAACGGATCCGTTATCCGCCATTTTAGCGGATTTTGACTGACCAAAAAAACTGATGTGTGAAACAGGCCTTACTTTAATTAAAAGTATATGTCCAGCTTAAAGAAGAGACTGTTTGGTCTTTTTTTCCCTTCAAAGAACTACATTTTATTTACTAATGCAGGGGCGTATAATAGAGGCAACTGCAGAAATAAAAATGTCATCCATTGTCAGGCGTTAGTTTATGCTAGTTAGTGCACCATATTATCCAGAAACATAAAGGTGCGGTGTTTCTTCTTTTCATCTATTCACATTTTGTTAGAGCATGTAGCTCGTCCTATTAAGAGAACAGGTTGCCCAGGCTCATTACCACCCATGATGTCCATAATGCATTTCATACAGGTTAATAAATCACAATAAAGTAGCTTAGATCACTTGGACCTAAAGGGTTATAGGTCGCCCTCCCAGGGCTGTGGGGTACTCGGTACCGGGCCGGTATCAGCGGGATGTGTCACAGCAGCAGGGACCCGGTCCGTGGCCCTGGGCGCCCAAGTAATGGGGGAATATAATGATTTGAATGTAGTTAGATGAATAGTTCGTGACGCCACCTGTGGTGCTCGGCAAGGGAGGTGTTAAGCCGACGCTGCATGCAGATCCGCTGGGACTGATGGTATGGTGCAGCAAAGATGTAAAAGCTCCCCACAGGTGAAGCTGTAGTCCCAGGGCAGTGTAGATGTGATTGGCATGGGGAAAGGTAGGAAACAGACAAGACACAGCGGGGTGCAATTTCTGTACCTTTACTTGATAAATGCAGTCCAGGGTTCTGATTACAGATGGTACCGGAGCAGGCTAGCCTGGAAGCAACTCAGGAATTCTCTCTCAGCAGATGGGCTGTGCAGTCTCCTTCCTAGCGCTTGCTTGAGGGATCTCCAGTACTGAGTTACACTGGAGCTCCTCCTGTCAGATGTTCCCAAGAACTCTATTTGTACGGCAGACAGATGTAGCCTGTTCCAGGGACTCCTCACTCCTAAGCCCCGGCTCACTATCCGTGTTGCTGTCGTGCCCTCAAGTCTTAGATGGGAGTATTACATATACAACCTTCTACTCCACTGGTGTCTGCTGAAGGACCATCAGTGTCCATACAGCCGTGGAGACCAGGCTCCAGTTCATGCGCTCTGATGGGAGATGAGCTCTTCCTCTCAGCTCTATCTCAGCGCTCCTTCCACATGTCTGCACACTTCACCCTACGCAGACTAACTACCCACTCCTTCCTCCTAGCCCTCAGAGAGCACTCCTCCCCTTAATTCCAGTTCAGAGCTCACCCCTGCTGGCCTGGAGTGGAACTGTGTTGCATGCATAGATTGACTGCGAGAGAGACCCGTCATTGCCTCCAAGCCTGACATTACCCTCCCTGGAGGAAGGCAAAGTCACTGTGGTGGCCATACTCCAGGGGGCGCCACAGTTATTCTGTACATTACACGCATCATCATTTTATAGGATAGGTGAAAGATTTGGTTGGACAAGCTCCATTGCATTTCATTTGGGCACACCATTATCAGGATCCATGCTGGATCTTAGCATTTATCATCTATCCCCTGTTGAAAGGCATTAGCCCCCTTTAAAGTGAAACTGTCAGCAGGATTTTGGTAAGTAAACTACAGGCATTGTCAGGTTGGCAGTGTTAAACTGATTAAAATGATACCTGGGGTGAAGAAATCCATCTTGTGGTTATTATTATTACTTATATAGCACCATTGGTTCCATGGTGCTGTACATGATAAGGGGTTACATACAAATTATAGATATCACTTACAGTAAACAAACTAACAATGACAGACTGATGCAGAGGGCAGAGGACCCTGCCCTTGCAGGCTTACATTCTACTGGATGATGGGGAAGGAGACAGTAGGTTGTGGGGTTTCAGTGGCTCCAGTGATGGCGTGGTGGCAGCATAGTCATTGCAAGTTATAAGCTTTATTGAAGAGTTCAGGTTTTCAGGTTCCGTCTGAAAGATCCAAATGTGGTGACTAATCGGACGTGTTGGGGCACAGAATTCCAAAGGATGGGGGATATTCGCAAATAAGCATGGAGAAGAGAAGGAGGACATGGGTAGAGCAGAGAGGGAAGATATCGGGAGATAAGTTTGGAGATGTATGGAGGAGAAAGGTTATGGATGGCTATGTAAGTCAGTTCTTGTGTAATCAGTGTTAGAATTTTGAAATTAATGAGATTATCATGCTTTGGGGCGCGTCTGTAGGCAGAGTCTTATCTTGGTGCTCTAGGCCAGAGAAACCCAGGAAAGACCTGCCCACAGGCCACCCTGAAGCACAAACCGTCTGTCTCTATGATAAGGAACATGTTTGTGCATCGAGGGCGGGACTGTGGGCAGGTCTTTCCTTGGTTTCTCTGGCTTAGTGCAAGAAGATGAGACTCTACATAAAGCCCCGCCCAGGAGCACAGGCATATCATTAGCTGAAAAGTTATAACACTGATTACACAAGTGTAGTAAGGGCCAGATTGGGGGGTGGTCCACTGCTTACCGCGCACAGAAGACACAGAGACGAGACGGAGGCAGATTTTCAGCTACAACAGGTCCGAGTTTATTGGCCGTCCTTCTGACGACCGTAGCAATACACCGCAGCACCTTTACAGCTCTCCGTATTCAGGCCCGGGTACCTGCACCTTCCTTCTGTCGTAGTGACATTCCTTGCGGCTCTTTCACTGGGGCTGCCCTAGGCCTATCTACCGCCAGCGCTTCACCAGTCCGAGGTCGTCCTCATTTCGGTACCCCCGGAGCCTCGTCTTTTCTGTGGTTCTTCGTGTCGGGGCCACCCCCCTGACTTCTTTTCTCCTCAGTCCCCTGGTCAAGCTCTCCTCTACTGTTCGTTCTCTTTCACTGTCTCTTCTCCTCCAGAGCTCCTCCCAGGACTGGAACTCCCTGGAACCCTCTCCTGTCCTATTTTTCTCCCTCCTCGGGAAATCCCCTCCTGGGTTCCTGTCTCCCCGCCCCCCATGACTAAGCATTTTCATAGCCCTAAGCTGCGGTAAAGTCCTGTTCTCACGCTCCCCCCTGCCATCTTGTGGTCAAACTTAGGTACTGCACTCCTATTCCATTTTCCCAAGCTGTTTCCCTTCTACTATTACAAGCATCCATCTTCAGTGCACCAACCATCCCATCTCTCCCTACAGACAAGTCAGTCCGTCAGGTCACCTTACCTACACAAGAACCACAAGACAGATTTTTTTTCACCCAAGGTATCATTTTCATCAGTGTAACAGCGGCAACCTGGCAATGCCTGTTGTTTACTTAGCAAATTCCTAAGGTTTGCTTTAAATAAACATCACAGAGTAATGTAACCCACTAAATGTCCTTGGGCATTATTCAGGGTTGAGCAAAAAAGTGTGCAAGACTTTTGTCCAGCATCTACATTGGCACTCCACAGCAGCCAAACCAGGGCAATGTAAACTTCCTCAGTCAAATCTTGTATGGCAGAATACTGGATAACTCTTGGGATTACTAGATTCCCTGCGATGTCCTGACCTCTATATTACTAGGTTTTGCTATATCATGTAATACAGTATATCATGATATCGAGGGGGCTTAGTAATAGAAGAGGCATTCAGCATGAATGCCAGCAGAGGTTGTTCAGACTGCTCTTGTCCAGATGCTACAGAGTACTGAGGTGGACTCCGGACCGGGGTCTTGCAAATCTTTTTGCTTGACTCTAGCACTGTTCCAGTGTCCAGATGATAATTCCTTTTTCAATCCTTTTCTTGTTTCTAACATTGAAACATATGAGGGGGAGTTATATTTGATGAGGACTCCTATCTTAGGTCCAACTTCTCATAGAGTAGATGGGACTAACCTAAAGCAAACCAGGATTCCCTTTCTCTTTATACCTTAGGGGTTTCATTGTATTTGACTTTTGGGTAAATATTCACAAATGTATCATATGAATGCTGTTTAGGCTGCCAGCGCTCTTTACATTGTGCCTTGAGTCAGGACAGGGGCAGGATGTGTTCTGTACAAAGAGAGCAGATTTCGCGTTTTTTTTTTTTTGAGAGATGCCTCAACAAAAGGCATTGGACTGTATGATATTAATCCTGAACACATAACAAAACAAACAGATGGGAGGACAAAATGTCTTTGCATGTATCAGGAAAGATCTTCACACAAAGGGACATTTATCAGGGGTGGCTGCACCTCTTCCGAGGAAAGAAGCAAGCCCTTGAGTCCAGCAGCAGATGATGATCTTATCAACAAAACCCTCTCCAGTCATATCATCAGCTGCCTCTTGCCAAGTCCCTGGCATTTCTGTATCATGTGCATTTGTGCGAGCAAAACCAGGCAGGGCGAGAGTGACAGAGGGATAAAGATATAAAAGGGGACACATGGAGACAGGAAAAGGGAGGTAGGATACATAACTGAGCAAAGTTACAAGTGAGCTGTACATAGAAAACACCTGATCTGGCATAGACTGGCATAGTTGGCATGCTTTGATTGGATCCATATCTATAAAATAATATGTAGCTTAATTAGTAATAAATTCAGTAGGATTTTATCACTTGTACCAGATATTTACCTATGGACAGAGATTTTGGGGGTGCTGGTGGAGCATGGTGTTGGGATGCTTCTAACAAACCACTGTATTTTACTCACCATATTTAGATATTGGGCACAGGTAAAAAATAACCTACCAATAATGCGCACACTGGGTGTCGCCAATGTCCACGCTAGCCACATACACATCCCATGCCTAAAAAACAGTCTATAGGGCTAAAACGCTGTACAATAGTATAAACATGTGTGCAACCTTTGTGTCATAGGCTGAAAATTAAGGGGCCATCTTGGGGTCCCTATAGATAGCAATACCATATTTAAAGGGTTACTCCATTACTTTTATATTGATAACGATCCAAAAGCGAAGGTCACACCAGTGTATTTTTTCTCATCCGCGAGAATCGGACTGATTATGCTAATCACACTCTGATCAGAGTGTGATCATTGTGTTATCCAATTTTCTCACAGGAGGAGACGATATAACAAAATGTTCTCCATTCTGTCAATGCGTGGAAATCAGATATCATCCAAGTGTAGTCTGTTTTTTTTCCATGCACTCATTGACTTGCATTGATGAGTGTGATCAGATAATTGGATCCAACTCAGACATGCAGCGATTTTTTTTTCCACGGATCAACTCGGTCCAAACAAAAAAAATTTGACATGTGGATAACATTGATCCAGGTTTGAGCCAATGTTTTGTCGGATCGTTCTCTGACTGAAAATACGGTCGTCTGCACGAGTCCTAAGGATAAGTTATCAATATCAAATCCTAGAGCCTAGAATATATTTGAAATCCACATATTTTTTAAAATGTGACCAGTCATATTTAGCTTCAATAAGTATTAATAGGGAAAGTGATTTACACTTATGGACACATCCCTTGATTCTTGACCCTATTTCTGAATTTCTTCAATACTGGTTAAAACTGGTTGTCATCTGTGCTGCCTGAACAAAGCGGATATGTCTCCTTGGTGGAATTGAACCCAGAACTCCAGCTCTGCAAGGCTACAGTGCTAACTGCTGAGCCACTATGCTAAAATTTAGAGGTACTTCCTGCTCTGGAGCCGGTGCTGTAGCTGTAAGAAGGGGCCAGGATGGTAGTTGTGGCCGAGGACACCAGGGCCTTGGTGTCCCGGCCTCTTCCCACAGAAAAATTGTCAGCTTCTACCAGCATACCTGTTTGGGGTCTTGGTTCACCATCAGGAATTTCACTGCGGTGCGACACAGCTCCTGCACACTCAACTTCCATCTCTCCTGTAGGACCTCAGGACATAGGGGATCCCGTTCATCCGTTTCGCCCTGGATTTGCAAGCTTCAGCCCTATTTAAGATCTGCCACATGGTGAATATTCTGCGCCCTGCACGACTTTTGGACCACGTATTCCTTCCTGTTCCTGCTGCTGTCACAAACTGCAATTTCCCGGGTGCTCCGGTCTTATTGAGCACCCGTCGGACTGTGTCCGTACTTTTCTTCTTCATAACGTTGCGCAGCTGCTATGGTGTCCTGGGTATTTACGCTGTATTACAATGCATTATGTGTCCCCCAGCTAGCAAAAACAGCATCAGGTTTTTGAAGTCAATAAAGTACTGACCTTATGGAAACTACTTAATTTGTGTGTTATTTCTAGTGGTGGGTAAACCCACTGATGTCTGGGTGTGGCTGGTTCGGCTGAACATTTTAAATAAAATTGGTTTTCGGTACCAAAACTGTGCCCGAACTCGAACCCGAACAAGGACCTCTTTCAAATAATCGAACACCAAACATGGACCTCTTTCTCCATAATCTTTGAGAATTCTTGGAGAACAGGAGAAGTCCCAGAAGACTGTTGTAGAGCAAATGTTGTTCCTATCTTCAAAAAGGGGAAGAAGGTGGACCCAGGCAACTATAGGCCTGGGAGTCTGACTTCTATACAGGAAAGATCTTTGAACAAATTATTAAACAACATGTATGTCAGTACCTGGACAAGAATGAAGTGATTAAACAGAGTCAGCATGGGTTTGTAACTAATAAGTCATGTCAGACTAACTTAATTTCCTACTATGACGGTATCACTGATTGGGTGGATCAGGGAAATGCTGTAGATATAGTATATCTTGACTTCAGCAAAGCATTTGACAAACTATCTCACACAATCCTTATTGAAAAAATGACTAGGTATGGAATGGACAAGGAAACTGTTAGGTGGATTCATAACTGGCTTAGTGATCGGACCCAAAGAGTGGTCGTAAATGGCTGCACATCCAGTTGGAAGAATATCTCAAGTGGGGTACCACAGGGCTCTGTCCTGGGCCCTGAATTGTTCAACATCTTTATCAACAATTTAGATTAAGGAATTGAGGGTAAACTGATTACATTTGCTGATGACACAAAGCTAGGAGGGATAGCTAATACTGGAGAAGATAGAGAGGATTCAAAAAGATATAAATAAACTGGAGCATTGGGCAGCAACTAACAGGGAAAAATGCAAAATACTACATCTGGGCAATAAAAATGAAAAAGCATATACAGAATGGGAGGAAAAGGGCTAAGCAACAGCACATGTGAAAAAGACTTGGGTATACTAATAGATCACAGGCTGATTATGAGTCAACAGTGTGATGCAGCAGCAAAAAAGGCAAATGCAATTCTAGGATGTATTAACAGAAGCATACAGTCTAGATCATGTGAAGTAATTATTTCCCTCTACTCCTCTTTGGTCAGACCTCATCTGGAATACCGTGTCCAGTTTTGAGAGCCACATTTTAAAAAAGACATCAACAAACTGGAGCAAGTTCAGACCAGAATGGTGACCAGTCTGCAAACCCTGTCTTATGAGGAAAGGTTGCATGATTTGGGAATGTTTAGCTTGCAAAAGAGAAGACTGAGAGGAGACTTAATAGCTGTCTACAAATATCTCAAGGGCTGTCACATTGTAGAAGGATCATCTTTATTCTCATTTGCACAAGGAAAGACTAGAAGCAATGGGATGAAACTGAATGGGAGGAGACACAGATTAGATATTAGAAAAAACAGTTAGAGTGATCAATGAGTGGAACATCAGATTCCTTGGGATAGATTCATGGACTTCAGTGCGCTGCTAGACAAATTCACTAATCCAGGTTGTGAGAAAGATTAACTGTTTATTTCCCAACGCGTTTCAAAGTGTATACCACTTCTTCATCAGGGGATGATATGTCATCCCCTGATGAAGAAGTGGTATACACTTTGAAATGCGTTGGGAATAAACAGTTAATCTTTCTCACAACCTGGATTAGTGAATTTGTCTAGCAGCGCACTGAAATCCATGAATCTATCCCAAGGAATCTGAAGTTTTACGGTCACAGAGCTGACCTTTGGACGTGCAGCAAGCTGACTACGATCTTACATGCCTGAACCTCTCCTGATAAGGGTGAGTAGATTCTAATTTATTCTTCTAACAATAACCCGGATAAGACCCTATTGCGCTTTTTGTTCCTTTAGTTTGATTGCAATGAGTGGAACAGGCTGCCACAAGAAGTGGTGAGTTCTCCTTCAATGGAAGTCTTCAAACAAAGGCTGGATAGACATCTGACTGGGATGATTTAGCGAATCCTGCTTTGATCAGGGGGTTGGACCAGATGGCCCAGGAGGTCCCTTCCAACTCTACGATTCTATGATTCTATGATTCAAATAAATGAGGGGCCTGAACATACGGTGTTTCCCACTCTGTCATCGGTGTAACAGCACAAGAAACACAGAATCTGATCAGCATGTGAACAGCAGCTGTAACGGTGGTAAAAAGGTTGCCGCCGGTCACAGGCATTGGCTGATGACAGTACTACTCTCATCATCGGATGTCCGGTCTCGCTGATAGCAGCGAGAGCAGGCATACAATGAAGACAGTATTCACCAGCCGGCATCTATGTAATAAATAAATAAAAGAAAATGGGATGTGGACCCTTCTATTTTTGCTAACTAGTGCAGCCCTCAGCAGTCAGGGTTAAAAAGTCTTGTTGTCTCCCCATTTTTAACAACCAACCTAGCTAAAGTAGGCAGCTGAGGGCTGGTATTCTCAGATTGGGAATGGTCCAATCTGATATTGGCCCTCCCAAACCTAAAAAGTCCATGGCCACATCAGAAAAAGCACATCCATTAGATGCAACAATTCTGGCACTTTGCTCTTCTCTTCCCACTTGCCCTGGTGCGGTGACAAGTGGGGTAATATTTGTGGGGTTGATGTCAGCTTTGTAATTTCAGATGACATTAAGCCCACAGGTTAGTAATGGAAAGGATTCTATAAGACACCCATTACTAACCCAATAGTCAATGTTACAAGGGGTCAGGGCCTTAATGTTGTCCCCTGGCCCTCTTAGGAAGTTGCCAAACAAGTTTAGGCTGGTTTTACACTTGCGTTGGGCAGAGCTGCGGAGGGCTGCGTACTTCCTCCATTAAGCCCCACCCACTGTCTCACCTCCTCCATTCAGCTCTGCCTATGTCTGTCTGCATCCTGCGTACCTATCTTTAACATTGTGCACGCAGGCCATGCTGATGTATGCAGATGCCTCCACTTGCATTGGTTTGACACTGCACCGAACTGCGTCGAACACATGTTGCATTTTGTTGCGGTCGGGGCAGCGTCAAAACGATGGCGGAGCTGAATGGAAGAGGTGCGGCAGTGGGTGGGGCTTAATGGAGGTGGAGAAGTATGAAATCAGCCTTAGTCATTGCGTAGTGTGGTGTTCTACTAGTTCAGTTGTGAGGTCTCCTGGTCCCAATGTGGCCAGTGTCCTGATCCCAAATCCCTGGTCCCATTACGGCCATAATCCTGAACCTGTATCCTTGAGTCCGGTGCGGCCAGTGTCCCGCACTCGAATCCCAGGACCTGATGCGACCAGTGTCCTGAACTTGACTCTCTGGTCTCAGTGCAGCCAGTTTCCTGAACCTGTATCCCTAGTCCAAGTGCAGCCAGAGCCTGAATGTTGTCCTCTGGTTCCAATGCGGCCAGTGCTTGACCGTTGTCCTCTCGTCCCGGTGTGGCCAGTCCTGGATCGAAAAGTCCTCTGGTCCCAATGCAGCCAGCCATGCACCCAAACTCTACTCATCCCAGTGCAGCCAGTGCCTGAACATTGTCCCCCAGTCCATGTGCAGCCAGTCCGTGATTCAGTATTCTAGACCAGTGTGTCTGAACATAGCCCTAGTCCGTGTCAGCAAACCTGACCCCTGAGGTAAGCAGCTGAATTACCCAGAGGAGTGGTACCTGGCAGCTACCTGCAGCCAAGTCTATCTCCACCATCAGGAGCTCCAGTAAACACCAGGGAGCCGCTTAGCTACAAAACTATGTTACCCCTTCCTTGGCAGGCCCAGTCCTGTGGTACGGTGTGTCCACAAATCCACTTGGGCGTAACAACCTCAGGTGAAGTCATTGAGGTTACCTCCGGTCACAGGCAGCGGATCTCAGGCTCAGCTAAGTGTCTCTTGGATTCACGTCTGAGCTGTTGCATCATGCCACCGCTCAGCCATACAATCCAGATGAAGCAGAGTTGGGCTCTTCATGAAACAAATGGATTATCGATGGACAGGTGAGGAATATGGTGATTTATTATTTTTAATTTTACAGTAATAAAGACGATGGGGAGTGTTTATTTCAAATAAAGGATTTTTCTGTGTGTTTATTTCAAATAAATGACTTTTTTCTGTGTGTCTTTATTACATTTTCACTATGGGATTAGTAATTTAGTAATGGGGGTGTTTTATTGATTGATTGTGTTTTATTACTAACCCCTGGGCTTGATGTCAGCTGATATTACAAAGCTAAAATCAACCCTACAAATATTACCTCACTTGCCACCACACAAGGGCAAGTGGGAAGAGTGGAGGCTAAGCACCAAAATCGGTGTATCTTATGGATGTGCCATATCTGAGTCAACTGAGAGCTTATGTTCTTAGTCTGGGAAGGGGTTAACATCCATGGTCCTTTCCTAAGCTATTAATATCAGCCCACAGCTGTCGGTTTAGCGTTTATTGAATATAAGGGGGACCCTGCATTATTTTTTTTGGGAGGAGTGTCCCCCTGTAAAGGCAAAGCAGCAAACAGCTGGGTGCTGTTAGCAGTTTTCAGGCTCAGCTCAATGTCTCCTGGATTCACATCTGAGCGGTCGCATTATGCCAGCTATGCAATCCAGATGTAGCAGAATTGGAGCAAGGCGTGGGACATTTGGATTTTCAATATGCAGGTGAAGAATAGTGTTTTATTATTTTTAATTTTGCATTAATAAATAGGTGAAAGAGGGTGGGAAGTGTTTCTTTCAAATAAAGGAGTCCTATGTATTTATTTCGAATAAGAGTATTTTCTCTGTGTCTGTATTACATTTGACATTAATGTTAGTAGTTACTAACCTGTGGACTTGTCAGCTGACATTACAAAGCTGACATTAACCCTACAAATATTACCCCACTTACCACAGCACCATGGCAAGTGGGAAGAGGCAGACAAAGTGCCAGAATTGGCACATTTAATAAATCTAATAGAGGCGCTTTTTCTGGGGGGCTGCGGGCTGCTATTTTTAGGCTGGGGGAACCCAATATCCATGGCCCCTTCCCAGTCTAAGAATATCAGCCCCAGCTTTCTGCTTTAGCTTGGCTGGTTGTCAAAAATGGGGGCGACCTCACACTTTTTTTTTTAAAATTATTTATTAAAATAAATTAATAAAAGGCCGGCATGGAGACCCTCTATTTTTGCTAACCAGCTAAGATAACGCTGACAGCTGAGGGCTACAGCCCATAGCTGTCAGTTTTGCCTGCGCTGATTAGCAAAAATAACCATTTTTTTAATTTTATTTATTTAATTATTGCACAGGCAGCGACTTATGAATATTCTCATCATCGTATGTGTTATGGACTGACCTGAGTTGGAGTAGTGATATTCCAACCAAAAGGGGCAGCACCAGCAGGTAGCATAATCAGGGAATTGCCACAGTTTGGTAGCGGAGCAGCAGTGTTGTTGGGATGATGAACAGGAATTGTAGTCAGGAGATAGCCAGAGGTAAGCACACGGAGCAGCAATGTAGTTGGGATAGGAGGATAAGCACAAATCCCAGTCAGTATATAGCCAGAGGTCAGTACAGTGTAGCAGTAATAGAATCTTGAGGATAGGCAGCAGGTGAAAAGAAGCTAGGCTAAAGGCTGGGAGCTCAATAATCTCGCAAGGAATGAAGTGCAGTGCCAGGTTTAAGTATGAGGTTCAATCAGGAGATTGCAGGGTTGAGCCAATCAGAAACTGAGGGTGGAGACCATAAGGGATAACACAGGTATCAGTGTCTGATTTAGCAAGGAACTGTCCAGTATGCAGAATAGTTCAGAGGGAAATGCTGCCGCCTTGGTGCACAAGAGCTACTGGGTTCGAATCCTGACAGTATGCCTGCTCTCACTACTATCAGTGAGACCAGGTGTAGGATGTGAGAGTAGTACAGTCGACACCTGTGACCAGTGGTAACCTTTTTACCACTGGTCACAGCTGCTGGCTCCCACGCTATCATCTGAATGACAGTGTGGGAAAAGCAGCGTTCTGTCTGCTGGTAATGAACTTACTGATAATCAGAGATGATGTTTCTCGCGTTGTCACACAGACGACAGTGTGGGAAACAGTAACATGGATTTCAGGGATAAGTCCGCGTTTGGGTTCCATGCATCAACACTAGATGTTCTTGGTGTTTCCCCTCATCAGTGCAAAGTATCTTATTTGTCTGTATGAGGTGCTTCTTCGTGGAATTTGAGGGGTTAACATTTCATAATTTGCACTTACAAGAGGCAAAACCACAAAACACCGTTCCTGCAAATTGAGATGCTGGTTTGGCTTCTACCCTTACCCATATGGCAAAGTTCGTCAAAGGGTCAAAGAGGCAATTTGAATATTTTCAAATCCCAATAATTCAACATTTGCACTGTCCTACATAACAAATTCTCAGAAACCATCTTTATTCTGTAGGTGATCTGTTTCCCAGCAGTGCCTCCATTGGAGAAAAGAGGACACTACATGATAGCTATTAAAATCAATGGGCTCTATGTTTAATGGACGGACACTACGTCCTCCAGAGAGAGATGCTCTTGGTAGTTGCTCCTCACACATTGTAATTGATAGAGATCCCAATTTGGGGGGAATATCCTTAATCTCATATTTTTTAATATATATGTGTATAAATAAGATTTCTCCCTTTAATTGTTAGCGGAATTAGTTGCTCATTAAATGTCTGTAGTAAATGCCTTCAGCTTTGAGAGCTTCATGCTTAAGTCTAGAAAATAAACATTTTCCGCATTCAATTTTTTGAACGGTTCCATTTCCAGATGATTCGTTTTAGACAGAAAAGGCATCGTTATTGACACATGACAAAGGTGTTGTCTCGGCAAGTTGCATATGGCCAAAATTACAATTATCCAAAGTATTTTTTTCCCATTCGGTAATCTCCACAATAAATGTTGCTGTCTGCCGGATAAGTTCACACATCGGATAAGGTCACAGTTCCATTTAGTGACAACTTCCCACAACATGAACTTGCAAGGCTGGATTTATTTAAGTCGGGAGGGATAAGATCACTGCTTGGCTAGTATGATTTATCAGGGTTTGACCGGAGTACTTGAGTAAAAAAATGTCATATTTCAACTTTATGTTCTCAGCGATACTTCAGTGTATTTTGCGTCTCAAGACTTCAGCATCGCGGTAGTAAAATTGAAAAAAAGGCTTTCCAATAAGTCAGCCTAACTCTGCCAAATGAGAGTAATAATATATTTTCTTGAACTACAGTACATTGTTCAAGAGCAATAGAAGCAGCATAAACATGGCGCTTTATCTAATGTGCAGATGCAACATTTACTTTAGATAAAATGCAGCGCGATTCATGATTTTTATTTATTTCTTTTTTTTTTCTTTTTTTTATACAGACTGCAAGGAATCAAATTACATTAATCTATCCTGCTGCCTTTGGGCATTCACCAAATTTCCAATTTACTTGCATATATTCTTAGCACAGGGGATTTACTGTACATTTAGGAGCATTGCTCAATTGTTGCTGCTGACACAGGAGGTTCAGTTCTTTGCACGCTGTGCTCCCTTCTTGCTGCTGACACAGGAGGTTCAGTTCTTTGCACGCCGTGCTCCCTTCTGCTACTTTATGGCCAATTACAACGGCCGAAAATGGAGAGAAAAATGTAGTAATTTATAAAGTGGGTGGTGAAGAAAGTGCGAGTTGAAGAACTTACCAGAAAATTTTTGGTTTGTTTGTTTAATGAGCAAATAAGAAAATAAATTAAAAATTTTTGTAAAAAACTGAACCATCGGCTGAAAAAAGGAATAAAAAAGGATGAGGTTAGTGTTGTAGGTTAAGACATTAGGCCTCATTCAGACGTGAGATTTTCTTGTATGAGTGCAATCTGTAGTTTTCACGGATAGCGCTCAAATATTTGTTTTTTTCACTTGCAGGCTGGACAGACATTTGTCTGGGATGATTTAGAGAATCCCGCTTTGAGCAGGGGGTTGGACCAGATGGCCCTGGAGGTCCCTTCCAACTCTACGATTCTATGATTCTATGATAAAGATGCCGGTACAATGTTGAAATGCGTTGTGAATAAAAAACCTTATTCTCCTCACCATTTATGAAGAATTTATTTACTCCAATATGCCTAAACCTATGTTCTTGAGGGTAAGAAGCTGCTGCCATAGGCAACACCACTCTCACTATTAAAAATGCATGCACACATGCCTGAACTACATGATCATGCAGATAGGAAGTTTGTTAAGAATTTTTACAGGCCAGCTACCGAATGTTGGCATCTTTCCCCTGAAGAATGCAGATGCCGAAACGCGCGTCGGGGTGGGTGCTTCATCATGTGTCTTCTGATTCCTGACTGCTACCCAGATATATATTCAACTGTATGCTTACATTATTATTATCTTTCACTGGGCGCTTTCAGCTGCCATATACATGCCTGAAGATCTCCCTGATTTCCATCTATCTTGTGGTATTCATGTACTTATGCACTACAGCACTTTATTTTTTAGCCATTATACATTTATGCAAAACGTCTTTGATTAGCACCCTCATACTGGTTATCCCCCCCACCCCCGATATGTAATTTTAATTATCTTGATCTAATAAAGCTTGATGTGTTTTGATAATAATTGGCCTTTTTCTCATTTGTTTCTTTGTTGGCTTCTCATCTACTGAATGTGTACAGTCAACTTAAGGGTTCACGTAGATGTCGGTGGATCTAGGTTTAATCACGCTCCGACTTTACCGATTGGCCGTGAGTCCTCTGATCGAAGAATTACATCTTTCTAAATTTTCATGAGGCTTTCTCGCTTGGGTCGAGAGACCCGTGGCCAGTTTGCGCATTGCTGTTCATGATCGGACCGAGATCCATGGACATCTGCATGTGCTTTTAAACCAATCTACATGACAATTGCATTGAACATTTATTTCGTTGATACATTCTATTTTCCCAGTGTCATTTTGCACCACCAAATCACCATCCCTCCCTTGTATTGTTTATTTGCTCGCAATATTAGACCTATAATTTTCCTTCAGACCATAGCAATAATTTTTGCAGGTTCTTTATCCCGACACCAAATTTATTAAATGTTCCTTGGAAATTTAATAAACATATGCTCCAAACATAAATTATGAACACACTTAAGAAGTCTTTGTGATCTTCAATGGAACGTCTATAATCTATAAGGTCACAGCATCCACTAAGGTGAAACGGTATCTTTGTGGAAGTGCTTCTTTGTAGTGTAATGAGTCATTGCGTTTTGTGCTTTAAAGCTATCATAAGTCTTTGATTAATCACTGACTCGAAAGTATGCAACATCAACATAATAAGATAAGCAGCCTGCAATACTAACAGTGCTATCTCTGACCACTAATTAATTAGTCCAGTAGATAGTTCTCATCTGTTTTGTGCAAACATTTTTCAATCTTGAGATGTAAGCATTTTTGTAAAGTGCAGAACTGGTGAAAATTCAGACAATTTGTAATTTTATAAATGGTGCTAAGATGCCATTTATATCTTTATGGTCCTCCTCCCTCTTTATCTTTCATTCTCTGTTCCTGTAGGTCAGTGTCGGCAATGTACAGTTGTATTACATTGTATGCATGAAGAGCTATTTTTATGTGGCACTATTACTTATTACCATGTAGTCTATTTATGGTGGGAATGGCGCTGAACAGTGTTATTTAAGCAACTATGTGGCAGTATTATGGGAAATATGATGCAACACTATTTTGGAAATGCATTAGTAATTAGGCGCTGTATGGTACTGTTCTAGGTGCACTGTATGGAAGCTTTAATTTGATGTCTTATGCTCCGTATGCACACCGATAGCAGAAGATGCTTCATAGGTCACCTAAAAGAGAGAAAAGTCCGGCTCAATCACCACTGGATGCATGGATCACAAAGTCTCTGCACAATAATGAGGGGAAGTGAAAAGAGATCCTGCTGCCAAGATCCAGTAGAATATGATAAGACTTTATTGGGTATTGCACAAAGCTATGAGCAAGACACGAGTGCAGAAAACGCAACACATTTTGGATCATAGACTCATAGAATGTTAGAGACCTCCAAGGTCATCGTGTCCAACCCCCTGCTCAATTCAGGATTCACTAAACCATCTCAGACAGATGTCTGTCCAGCCTGTGTTTGAAGGCTTCCATTGAAGGAGAACTCACCATCTCTCGTGACAGCGTGTTCCACTCATTGATCACCCTCACTGTCAAAACATTCTTTCTAATATCTAATCTGCATCTTCTCCATTTCAGTTTCATTCCATTGCTTCTTGTGTTTCCATGTGCAAATGAGAATAATGATCCCTCTACACTGTGACAGCCCTTCAGATATTTGTAGACTGCTATTCTGTCTCCTTGTAGACTTCGTTAAACATTCCCAGATCCTTTAACTGTCCCTTGTAGGACATAGTTTGCAGTCAACTCACCACCCTGATGAAGCCGCTCAGGTAAAACGCGCGTCGAGGTGCAGCTGAGTGGGACATTGCAGCGTCTCCCTGCCTTACACACGGGAACCATGACAGCAGGTATGTTGATCCACACAGAAAAAAATAGTAGAAAAGAGCGGCACTCACCGGGTAGTGTAGTCAAGGCTTTATTGTAAAAGCATATCAGCGGGAGAACGGGTGCAAAAAGGAGATAGCAATGACGATTGTTTTGCGCTGCAAAGGCGCTTCCACAGGTTAACAGATGGCATTCTAGTAGTTAATTTGCTGAGGTAATCTGGAGAAATTTCACCCGATGCGTCCAGAAGCCTCTCCCATAAGTTGGGTTGGCTTGATGGGCACTTTTTGCCTACCATACGGTCAAGCTGCTCAATGGGGTTGAGATCTGGTGACTGCGCTAGCCACTCCATTACAGATAGAATCCCAGCTGCCTGCTTTGGAGATGTGCTTTGGGTCATTGTTCTGTTGTAGGATGAAATTGGCTCCAATTAAGCACCGTTCACAGGGTATGGCATGACACTGCAAAATGGAGTGATAGCCTTCCTTATTCAAAATCCCTTTTACCTTGTACAAATCTCCCACTTTACCATCACCAAAGCAACCCCAGATCATCACATTTCCTCCACCATGCTTGACAGATGGCGTCAGGCACTCTTCCAGCATCTTTTTCAGTTGTGTTGCATCTCACAAATGTTCTTCTGTGTGATCCAAACACCTCAGACTTGGATTCGTCTGTCCATAACACTTTTTGCAATCTTCCTCTGTCCGATGTCTGTGTTCTTTTGCACATATTATTCTTTTCCTTTTATTAGCCAGTCTGAGACGTGGCTATTTCTTTGCCACTCTGCCCTGAAGGCCAGCATCCCGGAGTCGTCTCTTCACTGTAGATGTTGACACTGGAGTTTTGCGTGTAATATTTAATGAAGCAGCCAATTGAGGACCTGTGAGGCGTCGATTTCTCAAACTACAGACTTTAATGTACTTGTCTTGTTGCTCAGTTGTGCAGTGGGGCCTCCCACATTTCTTTCTACTCTGGTTAGAGCCTGTTTGTGCTCTCCTCTGAAGGGAGTAGTACACACCGTTGTAGGAAATCTTCAGTTTCTGGGCAATTTCTTGCATGGAATAGCCTTAATTTCTAAGATCAAGAATAGACGGTTGAGTTTCACATGAAATTTCTTTTTTCTGGCCATTTTGAGAGTTTAATGGAACTAACAAATGTAATGCTCCAGATTCTCAACTAGCTCAAAGGAAGGTCAGGTTTATAGCTTCTCTAATCAGCCAAACTGTTTTCAGCTGTGCTAACATAATTGCACAAGGGTTTTCTAGGGTATTCTAACCATCCATTAGCCTTCTTACACGGTTAGCAAACACAAAGTACCATAAGAACACTGGAGTGATGGTTGTTGGAAATGGGCCTCTATACATCTATGAAGATATTGCATTACAAACCAGTTGTTTGCAGTTAGAATAGTCATTTACCACATTAACAATTTATATAATGTATTTCTGAATCATTTAATGTTGGCTTCATTGGAAAAAACTGTGCCTTTCTTTCAGAAATAAGGAAGTTTCTAAGTGAACCTAATCTTTTACACGGTAGTATATATACAGTGTATATATACTGTATGTATATACACTCACTGGCCACTTTATTAGGTACACCATGCTAGTAAGGGGTTGGACCCCCTTTTGCCTTCAGAACTGCCTCAATTCTTCGTTGCAGAGATTCAACAAGGTGCTGGAAGCATTCCTCAGAGATTTTGGACCATATTGACATGATGGCATCACACAGTTGGCGCAGATTTGTCGGCTGCACATCCCTGATGCGAATCTCCCGTTCCACCACATCCCAAAGATGCTCTATTGGATTGAGATCTGGTGACTGAGGAGGCCATTTGAGTACAGTAAACTCATTGTCATGTTCAAGAAACCAATCTGAGATGATTCGAGCTTTATGACATGGCGCATTATCCTGCTGAAAGTAGCCATCAGATGTTGGGTACATTGTGGTCATAAAGGGATGGACATGGTCAGCAACAATACTCAGGTAGGCTGTGGCGTTGCAACGATGCTCAATTGGTACCAAGGGGCCCAAAGAGTGCCCAGAAAAAATTCCCCACACCATGACACCACCACCACCAGCCTGAACCGTTGATACAAGGCAGGATGGATCCATGCTTTCATGTTGTTTACGCCAAATTCTGACCCTACCATCCGAATGTCGCAGCAGAAATCGAGACTCATCAGACCAGGCAACGTTTTTCCAATCTTCTACTGTCCAATTTCGATGAGCTTGTGCAAATTGTAGCCTCAGTTTCCTGTTCTTAGCTGAGAGGAGTGGTACCCAGTGTGGTCTTCTGCTGCTGTAGCCCATCTGCCTCAAAGTTCGACGCACTGTGCGTTCAGAGATGCTCTTCTGCCTACCTTGGTTGTAACGGGTGGCAATTTGAGTCACTGTTGCCTTTCTATCAGCTCGAACCAGTCTGCCCATTCTCCTCTGACCTCTGGCATCAACATGGCATTTCCGGCCACAGAACTGCCGCTCACTGGATTTTTTTTCTTTTTCGGACCATTCTCTGTAAACCCTAGAGATGGTTGTGCGTGAAAATCCCAGTAGATCAGCAGTTTCTGAAATTCTCAGACCAGCCCTTCTGGCACCAACAATCATGCCACGTTCAAAGGCACTCAAATCACCTTTCTTCCCCATACTGATGCTCGGTTTGAACTGCAGGAGATTGTCTTGACCATGTCTACATGCCTAAATGCACTGAGTTGCCGCCATGTGATTGGCTGATTAGAAATTAAGTCTTAACACACAGTTGGACAGGTGTACCTAATAAAGTGGCCAGTGAGTGTATATATATATATATATATATATATATATATATATATATATATATATATATATACTAGCTAAGGAGCCCGGCTTTGCCTGGGCATAGAAACCAACTGTGGTTAGTTATAACAAATTATAATGATTATATTGCACATAAAAACATTTCACATCATATATTCAACACTACAGATTTGCAACACAAATTACCTAAACGATTACCCAAGAATTGATAGTATTTTACTTTCAACTCATTCTAGAGCCTTTTGATAAACAACATGTTTGGTTTTTCGGTGCAAAGATGAACAGATTTTTGGCAGTTCCAACTCTTGAACAGATCACGTAAAGTTGACCATGAGAAAAGCACGGAGATTACAAATTGATCCCTACTACTTAAATCGATCCCTACTACTTTCAAAGACTGTCCCTGAGCATTGACACTGACTGCTCAACCGTGTATCTAATCCTATCCTGTGTGATACTGACTGCTGAGCCATGTGTCTAATCCTCTCCTGTGTGATACTGACTGCTGAGCTGTGTATCTAATCCTATCCTGTGTGATATTGACTGCTGAGCCATGTATCTAATCCTATCCTGTGTGATACTGGGCTCCCCCTGCGGTCTGTGTCAGAGGGTGGTCTGTTTTAGTATGGTAATAAATTGTGTTATTTCCAGCTTTACAGAAGGACGATAATGACATAGAAATTATAAGAATAATAGGCCTCAGGTACCACAACTGTCTACAAAGAAAACTGTTGCTGATAGCAACCAATCACAGCTCATTTTTCATCTTTTAAACAGCTGTGGGACAGCGTGGCGAGTTTGGAGTGGCGATTTTTGTGTTTCGACTTTTACGTGGCGAGGTTGGTGTATGTGTGGTGAAATGTGTGCTGAGGGTGGTACATGTGTTGAAGCACGTGGTAGTGTGTGGCGCATTTTGTGTGTGTGTTCATATCCCCGTGTGTGGTGAGTATCCCATGTCAGGGCCCCACCTTAGCAACTGTACGGTATATATTTGAAGCTCATCAAGAGAATGCCAATAGTGTGCAAAGCAGTAAGCAAAGCAAAAGGTGACTACTTTGAAGAACCTAGAATGTAAGAAATATTTTCAGTTGTTTCACACTTTTTTGCTAATTATATAATTCCACATGTGTTAATTCATAGTTTTGATGCCTTCAGAGTGAATCTACAATTTTCATAGTCATGAAAATAAAGAAAACTCTTTGAATGAGAAGGTGTCTCTAAACTTATATATTATATTGATAATTTAAATTACCTGGTAGACTTGACAAAAGGGCATGTCACACTAAGAGATATCGCTAGCAATATCGCTATAACTAGTGACGTTATAGCGATATTGCTAGCGATATCTCTGTGTCTGATACTTACCTACGACCCGCTCCCCCCGCTGGTTATCGCTGATCGCGCGAGAACGTTCAGGACTGTTTCTCGTCGTCAGCTTCCTGTGGCGCTTCCTGCTGTGAGGACGAGCGACGCGTGGAGCCGGGCGGGAGGACGCAGGATCGCCTGGTGTGACAGGTAAGTAGCGACCCCCGTCCCCAGCGATGTCGCTGGTGAGATCTGCCTGTGTGGCAGCTCACTAGCGACCACTTAGCGATGTACCAGCGATCCTGACCGCGTCATATCGCTGGTCGGGATCGCTGGTACATCGCTAAGTGTGACAGTACCTTAAGTCGAGAACTTGAGGCTGAACATTTTAGGTGCATGAAAAGTGTATGAGTATAACATTGGGGCTCATGCAACCATATCAGTTCCACACTGATAAACTAATACTTTATTTGGTTCTATAAATTTCAACTTGGCTTCCTGATTTGCTGGGCAGCTTTTGAAGTCTAAATTAAGAAACTGGAAAATCCCATTGATAAATGTTAAATACTTCTACTGATCCCCTCAGAGCGTAGAGACCCTTACCTGAATTTTAACTGTAAATGTAACTACTTTCTTAAGCCAGTGACTAAATATCTGCGATTCTGGTTCTGGACTAAGGGCGTAGCTAGAGGCGTAGACATCAGCTCCGCAGCCCTGTGCGAATGCAAAGAGATAAAATAAACATATTTTTAAAGCAAACAAATCATCTGTGTGATAAATGCATGAAGCTTGAGGGCATCATGAATAGATGAAATAAATATATACATTGTAGTGCAGTGAGGTTAGTGCAGTGTGACAGATAGGCAGTGACCACAGGAAAGTTCAAAACAAAGTGTTTTTAATGTCCAACTTAACTCACAGACGGAAAACAAATGGTATCCTCCGGATTGCAGCCGGGGTGTCAAGACAGTCTGTATCTGAGACCGGTTGCCATGGGCGACTGCACCACCGTGTCATGCTGAGGGGTGCCAAGTGTTTTAACTCCGCTTGGCTCTGTGTTACTTCACACAAGCCAAATCTTGCAGAGCCACCTGCTCTGCAGTTTGCAAACCAAGACTGACACATCTAACCCTTTGCTGCAGGGTTTTAAAATGGAATCTATGGGCATGCACCACTTGTAAGAACCGGCTGGAGAAAGTGAACCACCCCACTACCATTTTGTAGTTTACTCCAAAAATAATTGCCCTTCTCTGCTTGACTTCTGAGCTGCTCATCTGTCTTCCGTTACTGATTTGGATTGTTTTGTCTGGCTCTGATCTTTGGCATGTTTCTGGCTGTACTTTTGTCTCGTCCACTTGTTACCGTGCTCATGACCGGCTTTTTGACCTCTGGCTTGCTTTTGACCTTGCTTCTGCCTTCCCCTCTGCCACTGCATTCCTGGCTGTTGCTGACTTGGCTTGTCCTCTCTACTGCCCCCTAGGTGAGTTTGCTCAGCTCTACAGGTTTTCCCTTGAGGTAAGCTCCTGTTACCTCCCTTCCTTGCCCTCTGGTGGTTGTCCCTGTATTGCACGACAGAAATTTTGGGATTCTGCATATGTGTTGTAACTTAAAGCTTGTGGGTCCCAATGAAAAATCTTCTATAGTGCCTCCAATTATCACGGTGTAACATTTGTGCCGATTTGTGCTTCCTCTGTTACGCCTTGATTACTGGACAGAGGCGCACCTTTATTGCTTGCTTCCTTGGGAATTTTAGAGCTGCTTCATAAGGGAGCTGTGGGTTTAATTTTAATCTAGGTTTTATCTCTCCTTTCTAAGAGCCCTGGATGGGGAAGTCAGGTATTTAAACCCCTGCAGCTCTGACTCCCAATGCCAGTTAATAGCATTGCTGTCCTGGTTTACATTGCTGTGATGCACTCCTATTTGTTTCTTCTGTTTATTCCAATTCTTTGACCTTGGGTGTATTTTGACTGTCCTTTTGTTTTACTATTTTGTTCCTGACATGACCTATTGGCTTTGACCCTGCTTGGTGACCCTTCCTTTCCTACCTCTGGGTCTCTCTCTGGACAGAAGCTCTTCTGTGGAAGTAATCCAGTGGACCCCATTGTAAGACGAAATGATCCATATACAAGGCATTAAAGGATGAAGGTCAGGGTTCCACGGAATCTTTCAGACAGAGTTGCCTGTGCCAAGTCTATCTGAGGTAGCCTTTTTGAACCTGTTGTCCCTGACAGACATAACGCACATGTTCTCATGTGGTCCAAAGGGACCTTTTTTCCCAACCCAGGCTTTTCAGGTTTAACTTTAACTCCGGCATCCATTATAATTAGGACCCAGGAATAGTTGGAAACCTGGCTGAAAATTTTGTGGAAACTGTGATAGTGACATAAATTGGTTGATATATCTAAATATGGGATTTAAAAGAGACATTACCTGATTTGTATTTTGTTTTTGAGAATGAGCACTATTTCTCTTTTTTTCTCACTTTATCGGTCTACATTTGTCCATGTGAAGGAATATCTACCTACTGTCATATACGAGCTGTCATTTAGAAGAGCTGGCATAGACATATTCATCTGGATACAGATTTGCCAGCTTGAATTGCTGTCACTGTCTCTTTATAAAAGGCAGACGGTTTATTTTTAAGTGCAACTTCCAAATCGTTTGGAGCTGAGATTCAGATCTCTGCACTGTCTCAGCATTCTGTAGTCACATACACAGAACTAATGTAGCTCGTTCTCTGATCTCCATCTTGCAAGGTCAAAGCCTGATCACACAAGGTCCCTGTGTCATTCTAGTGGAAGAAAAAGGAAAATAGGCTACTGAATTAAATTTAGCAGTCATAAAATGCTATCGAAAAATATATAGAGGATGATCTAGAATTTAGCAAACTCATAGTTTTAGAACATCTCGCGAGAATGGAGTCCTCTGGGCAATAAATGTCATGGACCCTTTACCATCCCCAATATACGTGATCCACGTTAACCAAGATTAGAGATGACTCATAGTTACGAATCTGCTGTATTCATGAGGAGAACTCCCTCCATGAGGGCCAGTCCTTTCGTACACTGAAGTCTGACAATCATGGTAAAGCGGAGCAGGAAGAGTATGGTGAGTTCTCTCAGGAAGAGCATGGTGGGTTCTCTCAGGAAGACTATGTTGGGTTCTCTCAGAAAGAGTATGGTGGGTTCTCTCAGGAAGAGAATGGTGTGTCCTCTCAGGAAGACTATGTTGGGTTCTCTCAGAAAGAGTATGGTGGGTTCTCTCAGGAAGAGCATGGTGGGTTCTCTCAGGAAGAGTATGGTGAGTTCTCTCAAGAGTATGTAGGTTCTCTCAGAAAGAGTTTGGTGGGTTCTCTCAGGAAGTGTATGGTGGATTCTCTCCTCCTCATGAAGGGTAAAAACCTTCTTTTTTGCCTTTTTTTATATATGAAACTATATTAGTAAGCCAGTGGTTTAGCGTTTCATTTTAGTAATTCCATGAACACATTACAGGAAATACTAAGAGAATAATAAGTGGCCATGTGTAGGATGTTATTTATTTATGCGGTAAAGCAAAGTTAAGTCCCCCCTCTCAAATACACGATACATAAGTTAATGAAGAATTTTGCGGAAATTGCTTTCATTAGTATAAAAAATGGTGCATTAAATTACATGAAAATGTTGATGAATTTGGCTTACACGTTTAAAGGGATTGTTTCAAGTTTGGAAGTGATAGAGGATAACTCTCCAATCATGGGAGTCTCAAACTGATTCAAAGGACTGGAGCACTGAAAAGCCTGGTCTGAGGGGAGCGGTGGTCGATCCCTCGCCGGTTCTCTCCATTCATTCTTAAAGTGTTTATTCAGGACTTATTTTGTTACTTTGGGTATAAGGAGTTTGTATGTTCTCTCTGTATTTCTGTGGGTTTCCTCTGAATTCTCCAGTTTCCTCCCACACTCCAAAGACATACTAATAGGGAATGTAGATTGTGAGGTCCAATGGGGACAGTGATGATAATGTCTGTAAAATGCTATGGAATTTTATAGTGCTGTATAAGCAATGCATAATAAAACTAACAATTGCTGCCTACCTGCCTGTTGTGCTCGATGTTGATCTCTGCCAGCACAGAGCGGTCACAGACTGCTCCTGCCTGCGATCCAGCGGCTTCTACTGATGTCACATCGACAGAGGCCTGGCTTCTCTTATGCGCTGCTCTGTTGATGGGACATGACTGCTGGTGTCATGCTGATTGACAGCTATCTTCCTACTGTCTAACTACAGGAACCAGCTGACAATCAGCATGACATCAGCATTCATACCCTGTTAACAGAGCAGCCTGGAAGAAGAAGAGCTGACATGTTGATATTGAGCAGCGGAATCGCATGTGCAGACGTGCACGTGATCGACTACCAAGATCCCCTATCCCATACATATTGGATAACTTCCAAAATGGGAATTGTTTCACACTATGCCCAATTTTGGGTGTAATCACAATGATAAATGTTCTCCACAGTGCTTCTTCTTCTCGTATGAATCGGATGCTTCATCTCATGCCATTTTGCAAGGTTCTTCACTCTTGGTGACTCCATAGTATGGAACGTCAGAGCTCATTTTTTTGTATTAAGCTGGTGCTTAGTAATATTTTTATATGGCACTTATATAATGTACCTATATGTAGTAGTCTATAGCACCATAAAAAGGCAACACATATCGAAAGAAAAAAGTGCAAGGCGAATATTTGAAATAAAAACGTATCTTTATTAATACATCTAAAATGAAAAACATAAATGATACCAGTTACAGAGACAACAAAGATTGCAGGAATAGAGGGGCTGGGAAATCACTTGTCCAGGTCTTCTCCCACCCCATTAGTCTGTATTCATGTGATTTCTGTTATCTCTATAATTAGTACCGTCTGTGCTTTTTATTGTAGATGTATTAATAAGGATGTGCTTTTATGTCCAATATCTGCCTTGAACTTCTTTCTTTAGATATGTCTTTTGCCTCTGAATATCGTGACTTTTCTTTTAGAAGCAAAACCAGAGAAAATAGAAACAATACAGACAATATAAACAATCAATTAAGTAATTAAGGATGTTTATTGCTCTTTATGTTATCCCATGAAGTAAAGAAAAAATCCAAGTAGACAAAGTGCCAAATTACATGGAGTCAGAAAACAAAAAAATTAGACACAGCCATGTGGTAGCCTCACAGCATGTTCAGTGATCTGGAGTATGTGCAATGCCACTAAATGACTGGGCCACTTCTTCAACTCCAATATTTCACAGTGACCCCTTTATCTCATATACTTTTACATATCATGTTGCACCTTCTAAACTTTTTAAAAACAATTAATCTTGACTACTAACAAAGATCAACCAACTTTTCAGTTAAGGAAATCTTGCTTCATGCTTACCATATCATGTACAATGGTACTTCTCCAGAAGACTATCTCTTTAAGAAGACCACTCATTATCATTATTCAGACAAGATTTCCTGTGACAGACTATCTGTCCCACAATATATTCTGCATACTGTCAATCTTCTTTGAGATTATTTCCCACCTCAACCAATTTTAAAATGCAATTATAGGGACGTTAGGGGGAGGGGTGGATTACTGAACACCCAAAGAGGCATTTATCTTAATCGTTTATATATCACCTACATTGGGGACAATCTAAACTCCCCCTCGGGATGTCTTTGGAGTGTGGGAGGAAACTGGAGAACCTGGTGAGAACCCAGTCAGACTCAGGAAGAACATACAAACTCCTTGCAGATGTTGTCCTCAGTGGGATGTGAAAAATGTGCTGGATGTGCCAGTCTGAATGAGGGGGCAGAGTTGAGAGCAAACTACTTGATTTGCTAAAAAATAAAAAAAATAACAGATCCAGTTGTTATCTGATGTTTGGCTGAACAAAAAAATTATGCAAACTAGTGTGACGACACAACATCAATCTGGCCACTGGTACAGGGATGGATTATTCTTAATTATGCCAGATGCTCCTTTGTTCAGTAGGTCAAGGAGCATGAGCCATTGTTTCATGTGAGACTGTCCCTTGACTCTTGCTGTATGCTAATCTGTGGAATGACTGATGATTGTGTATTTGCATCAGCCCCCTGTGGTGTACTAGCCTCCACAACTTGGATGGCAAATATGCAGTCTAATTGAACTAACAAAAAGTGATTCCTCCCTCCCACATTTCCCCAATCCAGTGGCATATAAAATGGGCCTGCCCTTGTCACCGGTGTGATTCTACATGACGTCAGCCCAAGAATAACGGCTCTAGCTGGTGGTATACAGATCTGCTATACTGCTAAACGAAGATGTTTGGAGAACCCAAGTTGAGACAGTCAGGTCACCTGGCTGCATACCTTGCTGTGCTCGGTCAGTTTCCTAAGCTTGCCTGTTGTGAGTTCATTTTTCCCTTCACCATTGAGGTCTGATGAACTCCCTCCTCTGGTGAAGGAAGGTAGTGAGGCTGATTACCAAACACATGGGCAGCTAGATGATGACTGGGTGGCTGGAATTGAGGACTGGATATAAGGCTGCCGACGCCCTTCTTCCTGGCTGGTGATTTTCCTGCTGGATTCTTGGAGACCAGTCTCATTCCTGCATCTCAAAGCTAAGTTTTTCTGCTCTGCTTTGTACTCTTCAGTTTTGTTTTTGTTTCGCCTTGTTTTTTCGGGAGTTCTGCCATCCCCGGCCGGGGGTGAGCTGAACTCCATTTTTGTCTCTGATCTGTTGATATTTTGCTCTGTCTTCAGAATATACCTGAGTGCTGATATAGTCTTTTGAAGCCTAGCGACTTCAGGGCCTGTTTTTCCTATCAGTCGGTTGGCTCATTTTGACAGGGTGTTTGCGGATGGCAGACAGCAGCTTTCCTATCCTGTCCTATGTAGTTAGCTTTGGCCCCATCATTTGTTCAACCTATCTTTCTATCTGTGTTAGTGTTTTCATCTTGCTTCACCGTCATTATATGTTGGGGGCTGCCTATTGCTTTGGGGTCTGCTCTGGGGCAGTTTAGTTTTTCCCCTTTCTGTCTTTAGGCTATATAGTTCTCCGGCTGTGATCGAGGGGTCTAGGGCACCGTAGGAACCCCCCACGGTTGCTAGTTGTTGTGGATAGGTTCAAGGGTCTGCAATCCAATAGCTGCCAACCTCTCTGGTTTTTCTGGACTTAGCTGTATTTTGTTTTTTCCTCCTTCGGTGACTCATCATAACACTTGCCACTACCTCCTCTACTTGGGTGCCACCAAAAAACGGGGTGGTGTTGGTTGGAGTAATTGGCCCTAGATGCCCCAAAGTCCCTGAGGTTCTAATCCTTGGCTAGCCAGCGGAAGGGTGAGACTCTGTCATCTGCACCATCTTGCATACTTGCTGGGAATGTACTATATGTTGCTGACTATTGGTGATCCAATAAAGTTTTACTGATGTATGTCACCCTTACCCTGAGTTTTGCTCATGGGGAAGGAGCATTGGTGTTCAGTGGAATGAGCCCTGGTAGGTGCGGTTTTTCCACAACTAAGCTTTTTTTATTCAGCTATAAACAGATTGTAGCTAAACTACAATCAAACCAAAGTCATTTTAGTACATTTCAGTCTTCATACAGATGAATGGATTCTGTACCAGAACATTTTATTTCCATTTTCGTCATCCCTAAATGGACCCAACAACGGAAATACCTAGTGGACATGTGAACATAGACTAAGTGAAAAGTACAGCGCTATGGAATATGTTGGTCCCGTTGAAGCTTGAGGATACAAATAAATGTAAATATCCACTAGAAACCTAAAATGTGATTCTATCCACTAGAAACCGAAAATGTGATTCTTTGCTTAAAATAATAAACCGTAACATTCCCACTAAGAATCGTTCATTGCGAGATCTGAATCTCTACTTTATAAAAAGATGGCACATGTTTCCCGATACAAGGCGGCATATTCTACTATCTCAGTCTCTTTACAAACTAACTTATCCCGAGTACATTTCATATGATTGTTGACTGGAGCAAGAAAAATAAATGCATGGAAACAGTAAATAATAAATAGATTATACCCCAAAAAGAAATCTTGTTTATTTCCTTTCCTCTTATATTCGAGTTACCAAATTCTTTGGAAAAAAACCCTCTTTCATCCCATGCAGCTCTAAGATTCAACTGATGATTTTCCTCAGAAAAAAAAAACAACCACAAGGTCTGTGGACATGAAACATTTATCTGATAGGACAAGAATCGTGAAAATCTCTGAAAACCTTTATAAAATATAATTCAGTTTTCCTTCTGTAAGTGACATTTTTCATTTGAAAAGGGTTCAGACTCCGTCAAACAGTGACTCCTTATCTCTACCTGTGGATTTACAAGCGGCCTCTCTTTAAATGGATTAAGAACTACAAACTTTAGAGCAGATAGTCAACAGATACACAAATACTGAAAAAAATGTAAAGCATGGAATGTATAGCAAAGTAAACAAGGCTGTTGCGATAAGACATCTCAGAGCTATGAAATCTGAGGATGCGGGATTTTTAGTTCATTCTATTAAAAAGTGAACATATTTCGAAACACGCCTGTCGAGTAGATCTCTCCAAGGTACAGAAGGTACGATTTCCATCCAATTTGATGAGTGATCCATTTTTGGACTACACTATCGACTCGATATTCTAGATATGCTAACATTAGAAAGATCTGGCTCATAAACTCTTAGCTCCAAGAACTGTATAAAGAAGCCAGGGCATTATTTAGGTTTAGAAAAAAAAGTTGGTTTTATCATCAGCGTAAGGCCATGTGCACACATTGAGTATTTGGTGAGCTTTTTACCCCAGTATTTGAAAGCCAAACCAGGAGTGGAACGGTCAGAGGAAAAGCATAATAGAAACATTTGCACCACTTCTGCATTTATCACCCACTCCTGGTTTTGGCGTACAAATACTGGGTAAAAATAAGTTTTTTTTCTTACCCTTAAGCTAAAGGTAGCTTCCCAGCTATTTTCGATGTACATGGTTTGAACATGGAAATTCAAAGAAGATTATCTCACTAAGACAGATAAATTTTTTTGTAGTAGATATACAAATATGTTCAGCTCTGTCTATGTTACTATCAAAACTCCTTTCTCTCCCTTCCCTACTCCTATCCCTTTCCTTCCCCCCCTTTCCCTACTTATCAAGGTGAATTATTACATAAACAAAGAGCATGTTTGTAAATTTTGTTAAAATACCTAATAAAAATATTTGAAAACAAATACTGGGTAAAAAAAACTACCAAATACTTAATGTGTGTATGTGGCCCTTAGGGTTCATCCAGACATCAGTATGTTCCAAGTACGAGAAAAACTAATTATTTTTATCATAGTGGTGTGGTCCGAATGTCATTAGTTTCTCTCCTTTGAGAACAAAAAAAAAGGTTCTCCACCTTCTACTTTCTGACAGTCTGTGAAAATCGGACCGCACTCGGATGACTGCCCAATTTATTCACGGACCCATAGATTTGCCTTGCCGATTTTAATCCAACCCTCAGATCAAAATTGGACAAATCTCCGCTTTTTAAAATGGACCACTCGGTCCGAGGAAAAAATTGGTCATAACAGGATATCATATATATATATATCTGATATAATCAGAGTGTGAATGGATTTTTTTAATGAAGCCAAAGACTTGCATTGCAAATTTTTATCCTAACCTCCGATCAAAATTGGACATGTCACTGCTCTGTCCATGAAAAATCATGGACATGTGAATGGCCCCATAGACTATCACAGGTAAGGGTGCTCTCCGTGAAAACCACAGAGTTATGACTGAGCGATAACACTCACTTGGGTATGAGCAAACCAAAGGAGATGTTAAACCTGCACACCACAGGTTAATATACTGACAAGGAAAATCCCTAACCCGACCCTGACATGTCCTTGCCTGACCGCAGAGGTTGGCACCCTAAAATTATGCAACGGTGCCTCCACTCAATGTCGTCTGACCGTGAGTATCCTCAACTGTACACAGAGTGTAACCCAAATCAACAACACAGACAGAAGTTGAGACACAGAGCTAAAGACGTGTTCACACAGTCAAACATGAAGGATGGAAGAAAAAGAAAGGAAGTATACATGAAAACTCCTAGACCATGAGTGGAACAAATCGGGAAAAGTACTGAGAAGAGGAACATGCAAACTAATCACAGGAGAAGCAATAGAGAAAACCTCAGCAAGATAATCCTTTGCTGGGGAGCGGGGACTCCAAACATCCATCTAACTTGGAATATAGTCAGCAAAGACTGTAAATGCCAGGATAGTATAAATAGCTCCTCCCAAGATGTGATAGGACAAACCAAAACAAGCAAGTCAAAACATCTGCTTAGAAGCAACGCAGCAAATATAAGACAAGAGCATTATCAGCAGTTGGACAGAGACCACACAGGCTGTAGTCCAACAGAGACGGAAACTGACCCATAACCAGAGTTCACTGGATCGAGACCCGAGAGTAGAGCCATGACATACAGAATGAGCCCATAGAATATATACATATTTTTTTTACAGTTAGAGCATGTTAGTTTAAATGTGACTCATGACTAGTAAAAATATTTTTAGAAGATAACATACAGTATTTTCATGCTCTATTGTAAATGTTATTGCTGCAGCGAAAGGCATTTCCATTTTCAAAAGGACACTAATTTATATGGCAGCACGTCGCATCAAGGTTAATAGTAAGGCTGGTCATACACATGAGACTACTGTCAGCTAAACATACGCTCCTTACTTCACCATGCAAATGAATGCTTGACTCGGTTGTTTTCAAAGGGGAGAGAGACTAAAGCTGATGCAAGACACCACTTAGCTCTCCTGAAAACAGAAGGATCAGGCAGTGAAATTCCAACTGCCCATTCATTCTCTTAACCTGACATAACCTGAAGAGGGAGAGTTAGAAAACTGTCATATGCATCAAATGGCTGGATAGTTTCCCCAAATTCAACCACATTTTCATCCAATGTGTATGGGGATTAGTGATCTTAAGCAGTGCTTTTATTTGTTATAATTCATTATATCCATGAGTTCCCATTGGCCAATTTAATCTGTAAGAAATGACGACAATGTGGATGTTGAGATTCATAGTTCACTTATTAGGTATCAGTTATTAAAACTAACTGGGTCAGTAAGACATTTTTGGAGACAATATTTGAAGAAAGTACATGTTCTGTCATTTTTTCCAATGTTAATGTTAGGACGGCGGAATGCACCAAATATAAAATAACAGGAGGTGCGTTCGCCGCCCGGAGTCCACCGTGCGGTAGGTGACAAGACCGCTGCTGAACAATGGCAGATGCACCTAATCAATGAGGTACTGCGCTCGGGTTAACGTCACCCGAACGCTAAGAACGGCTCTGTTCTGGCACAGAGTCGCAAGAGGCAAAGTTAATGTCACAGAGGCCTGTGTGTGACGTCGCAACAGCGACCAAGAGTAGCTGCGGTTAGTGCAGCGCAGCGGCAGGTAAAGCCGCAGACGTCGGCGCTGAAACACAGGCGCTGACGGACGCTAGTGTAGGCGAGGATCACGTGGCGTGTAGCTTGCCACAAGCTGAGACTGACTATCCAACTCTCTGTCACCATTCGTAATATCCAAGGGAAGGGGTTTCATAATGCGTCAGTCACCAGTCCACACATCCGTCACCATACACACACAGCATAATATGCTACACTAGCGCATCGCCGAGCCGCCATGCGGGCTTTTTATAGCGATGCGCTTCCGGGACCTTCCATTAGCTTGGGAAGGACCAATCAGATCCCATGTAGGACCTGAGCATGTGACCCCTGCTCTCCAGTGAGAGGTCAAGTTGCGGGCATGCCCAGTAGCATGGCATGAGGACTTAGCCTCAGGAGCAGTTCCCTGCAGAGCAGGTTGCGCTGCTATTGCTGCACCAGAGGTGGCAGCAACATCCAGGCTGTCAGAGCGAGTCTGAGCAGCAAGCCTGGCTTGCCATGTTTGCTGAGCAACACCCGGAGAGGTCGAGGAAGCATGGGAGACCGCAGGATGTCTTGCTCTGGACTCCCGCTGTGCAGTGCCAGGAATCCGATGCCTAACATTACCCCCCCCTAGGGTCCCCGCCTCACTGCGCTCAAAAGCCGCAGCCAGGAGCGGTGCATGAATATTCTCCACCAGGTCCAAGCCTCGGGACCATGACCCTTCCAGTCCACCAAATGGAACTTTTTGCCACGGACAAACCTGCGCCCCACGATGGCGTTAACCTCATACTCGTCAGACAATAAGTCTGATGACCCGGTGGATGGCTCAGAAAACCGGACCATGTGAACTGGTTTGAGGAGGGACACATGAAACACGTCCGATATGGCCAAATGTGGAGGAAGAGCCAGGCGGTAGACCACTGAGCTAAGTCGCTCGAGGACCTTGAACGGTCCAATGTATCGTGGTGTGAACTTGGGAGACTCGACCCGCAAATTAATGTTCCGGGTGGAGAGCCACACCATGTCGCCAGGGGAGAAGCTTGGCGCAGGTCGCCGGTGCGTGTCGGCGGACGCCCTCATCCCTTCTTTAGATGCCCGGATAGCAACCTGAGTGTGATCCCAAATGTCCCGGGCCTCCACTGCCCAGTCTGCCACCCTGGAGTCAGTGGAGGACACCGGCATTGGGACAGGGACGCGTGGGTGTTGACCATAATTTAGGAGAAAGGGCGTCTGACCAGTGGAATCGGCCACCTCATTGTTTAGGGCAAATTCAGCCCAAGGCAGCAAGGATGCCCAGTCATCCTGCCTGGCAGAGACAAAATGTCGTAGATAGGTGACCAAGGTCTGATTGGCCCTTTCGACCAAGCCATTCGTCTCGGGATGGTAGGCGGAGGACAGATTTAGCTCGATGCTGAGTAAGCTGCAGAGCTCCCTCCAAAAACGAGACGCAAACTGGGGACCTCGGTCACTTACGATTTTGTCCGGCATACCATGTAAATGGAATACATGCTTAATGAACAGGACGGCCAGACCTCGGGCGGAAGGTAGGCGTGCGAGTGGCACCAGATGTACCATTTTAGAAAAATGTTCGGTAACCACCCAGATGACCGTACTGCCACTGGACTTGGGCAGGCCAACTATAAAGTCCATGCCCACCATTTCCCATGGTCTATCCGCTACTGGCAGGGGAAACAAGAGCCCCGCCGGCCTCTGTCTAGAGGACCTGTTTCGGGCACACGAGACGCATGCTTTCACGTATGCCTTGACGTCTCGAGCCATATGTGGCCACCAGTATGACCTTGCCAGGAGTTCGGTGGTCTGTTTATTACCAAAATGGCCACCTAGCCTGGAGGCATGTGCCCAGGCAAGAACCTCCGGCCGTAGCCGAGGGGGCACCAAGGTCTTGCCTGGCGGTACCAACTCGAGAGCGATAGGAGCCACGGTCGTAAAACTCTCCGCTCTTCTTCTGAACTAAGAAGAAGCCTGCCCCAGCCGGTGACACAGACTTCCTGATAAAGCCCCACGCCAGGTTCTCCCGGATATATTGGGACATTGCCTCTGTCTCCGGAAGAGACAATGGGTAGACACATCCTCGAGGAGGTTCTGTGCCCGGCAGGAGGTCAATCGGGCAATCATAGGGACGGTGCGGTGGGAGTGTCTCCGCAGACTTCTTAGAGAAGACGTCCGCATACTGATGGTAAGGTTCAGGAAGCGTGGAGAGATCTGTAGGCAGCTCTGTAGACGCTACCTGAAGACTGTCCCTTAGACACCTTCCCTCGCAGTCCTTGCTCCAGCCCAGTATTCTCCCCGACGCCCAATCAATGTGAGGGGAGTGACAACGAAGCCAGGGAACCCCGAGGAGTACCTGATCGATGCCATGAGGCATAATAAGCAAGGACAGGGTCTCCCGATGTGAGGGGGACATGGCGAGACCGAGTGGGACCGTCTGATGGGTCACTTGAGACGGAAATGGTGCCCCATCCACAACCCTGTTGGTCAGAGGTTGTGGGAGTAATACCAGGGGGATAGAGTGACTCTGGGCAAAACTCGAGGACATAAAGTTCCCCTCGGCCCCGGAGTCCAGAGTAACCTCTGCCTCCCAGGTGGAGGAACCATTATCCAGAGTACACCGGAATACCGGCTTAGGTGAAAAGGGCCCCATCTGGGACTGGCCACCACCTACAACCATGCAATGGGGTCGTCCCTTTGGCCGCTGAGGACATGTGCCAGCCGAGTGGCCAAAGTTTCGACAGTGATAACAGTGCACAGAGCCCCGCACCTGACGTGGCTTAGTACCGGTGCGAGATACCTCCATGGGCTCGATGGAGGAAGGCTCCTGAGCGGAATGGCTCAGCGGTTCGGTAAAGGTGGGAGCCAGGTTAATCTTACGTCTGGATTGAGTCCTCTCCAGCCCGCGCTCCGTGAACCGGAGATCAATGAGGGTGGAGACGGAGATCAATTCCTCCAGAGTTGTGGGAATATCTCGGGTGGCTAGAGCATCCTTGACGTGCTCAGCTAGGCTTCTCCAGAACACTGGGACTAACACTTTGTCCGGCCACTCCAGTTTGGAAGCCAACGTCCGAAACCGGACAGCATAACGGCTAACCGAGAGTGACCCTTGTGTTAACTCTAACAGTTGGAGAGCCGTATCATGCGTGAACCGTGGTTCCAAGAAGACCTGCTTCAGAGCCGCGAGGAACTGAGCAGGCCCCTGAACCACGGGATTATCACGTTCCCACAACAGTGTGGCCCACTGCAATGCCCGGCCAGCTAACAAGGAGACAATAAAGCCCACCTTGGCCCGCTCTGTAGGAAACCGTGCAGCCAGCAACTCCAGGTGAATGGAGCACTGACTGACGAATCCCCTACAGGTGGCGTTTTCACCTGAAAACTTATCGGGGAGCGGGAGGGAAGAGATTGCTGGCGAGGGCAAAAGTGTTGGCACACGCGAGACAGCCTCAGCGACCGTCTGGGCGGCAGCTAGCGCAGCATTCGCAGCTGAGTTGGTGCTCTTGATAGCCGCCAACCTGCTCTCCAGCTGCCGAATGTAGTGCTGCAGCTGCTGCACGTCTGTCATTGTCAGCCAGACCCTGGCGCTAGTGTAATGTTAGGACGGCGGAATGCACCAAATATAAAATAACAGGAGGTGCGTTCGCCGCCCGGAGTCCACCGTGCGGTAGGTGACAAGACCGCTGCTGAACAATGGCAGATGCACCTAATCAATGAGGTACTGCACTCTGGTTAACATCACCCGAACGCTAAGAACGGCTCTGTTCTGGCACAGAGTCGCAAGAGGCAAAGTGATGCCGAGACGCGGCTCTGTTAATGTCACAGAGGCCTGCGTGTGGCGTCGCAACAGCGACCAAGAGTAGCTGCGGTTAGTGCAGCGCAGCAGCAGGTGAAGCCGCAGACATCGGCGCTGAAACACAGGCGCCGACGGACGCTAGTGTAGGCAAGAATCACGTGGCGTGTAGCTTGCCACAAGCTGAGACTGACTATCCAACTCTCTGTCACCATTCGTAACATCCGAGGGAAGGGGTTTCATAATGCATCAGTCACCAGTCCACACATCCGTCACCATACACACACAGCATAATATGCTACACTAGCGCATCGCCGAGCCGCCATGCGGGCTTTTTATAGCGATGCGCTTCCGGACCTTCCATTAGCTTGGGAAGGACCAATCAGATCCGACGCAGGACCTGAGCATGTGACCCCTGCTCTCCAGTGAGAGGTCAAGTTGCGGGCATGCCCAGTAGCACGGCATGAGGACTTCGCCTCAGGAGCAGTTCCCTGCAGAGCAGGTTGCGCTGCTATTGCTGCACCAGAGGTGGCAGCAACATCCAGGCTGTCATAGCGAGTCTGAGCAGCAAGCCTGGCTTGCCGTGTTTGCTGAGCAACACCTGGAGCAGTCGAGGAAGAATGGGAGACTGCAGGATGTCTGGCGCTGGACTCCCGCTGTGCAGTGTCAGGAATCCGACGCCTAGCAGTTATTACATGTGCACAGTGAACATTTTCCAAGCAGTGAAGATGCTGCTCTCTTGTTCTTCTTGAAAATTCTTTGTTAATAACTATCTAAATTGCATTAGAAAGGGTTCAACCAAAGGTTAGGAAATTGGGTCTGCTTTTTTACAGAATTAGACCTACGCTTGACTATGAGCTGGTAATATTGATGTGTAATAGTTTTCTATACAAAAAGTTTGATGAAATATTAATAGCATCAAGGAATTCCCAGTTAATTTCCAATGCCGTGATTTGGCTGTAAGTTATACAGCCTTAAAATGACTATAAACACTGAAAAAAGTAAGTTGATTCAATAACAGGGGAAGACATATTTTATTTCCTGTTGCAGAACAAACCATATTTCACTAAGAACCTTATTTAATGGAAAGATCTGTTTTAGGCAAAAGATCTTAAGCTGGCCATTAATGGCAGATGACTGCCTGCCGAAGGATGCTTCTGCCGATCAGCAGACAGCCATCTTAGCCGGCACTCCCGTAGACAGAAGGCATGCTTGGCCAAGTATTTCTGTGTGCTCTATGAGAAAGCCACCAGCTGACATGTCGACTGACGGCTTATCTCCGGGAGAAAAATGAAATCGACAATAGTCAAGCGGACGCGCCTAATTGACATCACTCCTGACCATCAGTGTGTGGATGCCATCATACCCATTAGACCATCAGCTGAACCAGTCTATTATTATTATTATTATCATTATTATTATTATACATTGTTATAGCGCCATTTATTCCATGGCGCTTTACATGTTAAAAGGGGCAAATATAGACAAGTACAATTAACATGAGCAATGCAAAACACACACAAGTACTGAAGGAGAGAGGACCCTCCCCGCAAGGGCTCACAGTCTACAGGGGATGGGTGAGGATACACTAGGAGAGGGTAGAGCTGGTCGTGCGGCGGTTCAGTAGACTGGGGATCAATGCAGGTTGTAAGCTTGCGAAAGAGGTGGGTCTTCAGGTTCTTTTTGAAGGTTTTCATGGTAGGCGAGAGTCTGATGTGTTGTGGTAGAGAGATCCAGAGTATGGGGGAAGTACGGGAGATGTCTTGTATGCGGTTGTGGGAAGAAGAGATAAGAGGGGAGTTCAGAAGGAGATCTTGAGAGGATCAAAGGTTGCGAGTGCGTAAGTACCAGGAGACCATGTCACAGATGTATGGAGGAGACAGGTTGTGGATGGCTTTCTATGTCATGGTTAGGGTTTTGAACTGGAGCTTCTGGACGATATGAAGCCAGTGAAGGGCTTGGCAGAGGGGAGAGGCTGGGGAATAATGGAGAGACAGGTGGATTAGTCAGGTAGCAGAGTGTAGGATGGATTGGAGTGATGCCAGAGTGCTAGAGGGGAGGCCAGAGAATAGGAGGTTGCAGTAGTCTAGGCGGGAAATGATAAGGGCGTGCACTAGTGTTTTTGTGGTTTTTGAGTTTTTGTGGTTTCTATATTGATGGGTTCAGCTGACACTAGTCTGATATGTATGGTGGCCTTTAAACATTGAAGATTTTTAATGGTATGGTCATTAGTGTATTGCAAATCCAAAGAAATGAGCTGCAGCATAAGCTGGTATACATGCAATATGAAGGAACACATTCGAGTTGTGGCCAATAGACAGATAAAACCCAAGAAGAATAACAAAATGAGCATGTACCCTACAGTAAGTAAATAAGTAAATAGTCATAGTACATGTAAATTACGTAGGATAATATTTTGATCAAAAAAGGGTAAAAGCCATCCAAGAATTCCTATCCTCTGGAATTCTTTGCCCCAACACGTCCAACTAACACCCACAATCGGATCCTTCAGACTGGACCTGAAAACCCACCTCTTCAGCAAAGCTTACAGCCTGCAATGACCCCGCTGCCTCCTCACCACTACTGGAGCTACCGCCTCACCATCAATGGAGCTGCAGCAAACCCCCAACCTACTGTCCTCTCTCCCCTCTGTATCAGTCTGTCATTGTTAGTTTGCTTACTGTAAGTGATATCTGTAATTTGTATGTAACCCCTTAGGTCTAGCACCATGGACTCAATGGTGCAATATAAATAAATAATAAATAATAATAACTAGCCATCCCTCCATGACAAGGTGTATCCATCAGAATGGTCATATCCTATCTCTAGTATTAAAATCTAGCAGAGCAGGATAGAGGCTTGACTGGTCAGACACCCATTCATGGGAAGCTATAAAGATGAAATGCCTAGCTCAGAAAGGGGATCCACACCCCCGTTTGTACAGCAAACTATAGCAAAACCATAGAAATAAGCCGGAGCATATGCTGGTATAGATGCAATGTGTAGGAGCAGTTTCACATTTTGTCCATAAATAATGATTTTTTTTTCTGTTGGGTTTAGTCATCAGTGTAATGTCTAAATTATCTGACTTCGTTCCAGTTCATAATAATATATCTTTAGTTCTGCTGAACATTTGTTATCATATAAATTATACATTTCTGTTAACTTTTGTGTCGTGTGTCTGGGCACCTTAAGACACTCTATGATCGGCCAAGATATTCACAATCAAGGAGCTTTTACACTACGTGATCGTGGCAAGTACACAATCGCCAGCTGGCTACATGTTTGGTGATTGGAGGCCATTTAATAACCTGTTTAGACATGACGACTGCACTTCCAATGCACCGGACGATCAGTATTTGATTGCTCTGTACACATCGACTGCCATTGTTCTCAGCAGCACGTTATCCTCAGTCTGAAACAGTGGTTAAACCAAGACAAATGTAGGTATAAAAAACTGGGACTCTATGTTGTCGTTGATAAAGATGCTATGCAGCAATGATATATAATGCCATATATTAATGCATAACTATACATAAATATATTGTGTATATATTTAGTTATGAAGCAGTGAGGGGATCACATGCGAGGGTCGATATGTATCCCTCAGGATGCACATAGAAGCGTATTGAGGCTGCTGGAGTGCATTGTAGTCACAGGCATACAGTAGCTGTGATTGCAGTGTAAAATAAAAGTAGTGTGGGCCTAGCCAAGTTGTTTGGCCAAGGCAATGTTTAGGACCTGACCAGTTCGGGAAGCAGAAAGCAAACCCCCGACCTGGATCATGACAGTTTCTAGACTCAAAGCAGAAATAATTTGCCCTCTTACTAGCATATTTATAGACAGATTCTGTCATCTTATTAGAGAAAACTACCATCTTCTTCAGTTTCCAACAGCCTTTATTCCCCCTTTTTTTGCATCTAGTTGTATAACCCTTTTTTAGAGGTAGAGTAACGTTGCAGCTTCATGATGAGGAGTGATCCTGGGTGGAGGACTTGGTTTATGAAATCTGCCCTTTTGTCATTTCCTATAAATCAAAAGTTCACAAATGTACATTACAGAATTAGTATCATTATAGCAATGCCTGCCACTTTATCACTGATTTTACACTTTGATCTTTTGGCCTAAAGTCCAAATGCTCTGATATCGAAAAGGTTCAACCAACTTTTCCCCAAGACATGACTTTGTGGTATAAAAATCCAGCACACCATAACCTGATTTCAAAATGCTGATCCTTTTGTTCTATAAGAGATAAGTCGCCACCAGATATGTCTGGCAGTGGCTCTCTCGTAGAAAACACATGAGCACCCCAGTGTATGACAGAGTTGGGGTGTGAAAAGAGAGAGTGATCCACTCACTTTAGATTGCTGTCGCCCGAAAAAATTTCCAGCTGATCATTTAGCTAGCATCTATCTCTCCCAACAACTCTTTGCAAAGGAATGATCAATCTGACAAGCGCTCCTGTGTTCTATATGAGAGAACCACTGCCAGACATATCTGGTGGCGATTTATCTTTTAGAAAACAAAAGGATAAGAAGTCCAAAATTGGAAATACTAGATCCTTATCCCACCTGGCATCATCTATCGGAGACAAAGTTAGATTCCACAATAAACCATTGACTGAACACGTGGATATCAGCCCACGTTAGTCTGCACATGGAAAGCTGGTTTGTCGAGCGCACAACTTTGCACTCCACATCAGGAAGGTGTATCACCAGTTCTCAAAATGTTGACGATGGGAAGGAAACATCTTTAACTTGCTGATTTCCTGTACACAACTACCTAACATGTTTTTGGGATCCATGTTTTTTCTTAAACCCATACTTGGTGGGAAAAAATGAAAATAGAGTTACGTTGATTTTATTTCTGTTTTTCTTTTTATCTGATATTTGCCAGATGCAGAACTCTGGCATCACTGATTTTGTCAAGTATTTAAGAAATATTATATAACTATATGTGTGCCCAATGCTATTGCATCGGGAGGGTAGTAACATCATGATGGGGCAGCTTTGTGGTGCTGGGGGTGGCAGCCTACCCACTTCCGTGCAGTCACAACCGGCAGGAAAGACGGTGTTTTGCGGCCTGTGCTGGAGATGGTGTGCGGTGCCATCAGTGGGTGGCCGCACAAAATCTCCAGCACAGGCCTCATGCCGCGCTCTTTCCTTCCGGCTGTGACTACATGGAGGTGGGTGGGCAGGCAGCCGCGGGATCCAGCACATGTAGTCAGGTGGTGGGTCCTGGCGGGGGTCCGGCGGCGGCATCCCTCTCATTACTTCCCCCTCATTACACCCTCTCGTTACACCCCTCTCATAGCCGGCAGGAAAGACAATGTTTTGCGGCCTGTGCTGGAGATGGTGTGCGGCGCCACCAGAGGGTGGCTGCACCCAATCTCCAGCACACGCCTCAAGCCGCAGTCTTTCCAGCCAGCTGTGACTGCACGGAGGTGGATGGGCAGGCAGCGGCGGGATCCGGCGTGTGTAGTCAGGCGGTGGGTCCTGGCGGGGGTGCGACGGCATCCCTCTCATTACTCCCCCCATTACACCCTCTCACGGCACACTCATTACTCCCCCCTCATTACACCCTCTCATTACACCCACTCATTACACCCTCTCATTATACCCCCTTCATTACACCCCTCTCATTATACCCCTCATTATACCTCTTTCACAGCCTCGTGATTGCAGCGGTGGCCTGGATCTGAGAGGCGGCTGGGATCCAAGCAGCGGCCAGGATTCCAGCGGCGATCAGGATCGCAGCGGCAGCCTGGATCCCAGCGGCAGCTGGGATCCCAGCAGCGGTTGGGATCGCAGCGATGGCCTGGGTGGTGGTCGGTATCGCAGCGGCGTTCAGGATCGCAGCAGCGTTCGGGATTGCAGCGGCAGCCTGTATCCGAGTGGCAGCTGGGATCCGAGCGGCGGCTTGGATCCAAGCAGCGGCCGGGATCCCAGTGGCGGTCAGGATTGCAGTGGCAGCCTGGATCCCAGCAGCAGTTGGGATCGTAGCAGTGGCCTGGATCTGAGCGCAGCTGGGAGGTCGGGATCGCAGCTGCGTCCTGGATCCGAGTGGCATCACTTGGGTGTACCAAAATGGCGGTCGGTGTACTTCCGATGCGGCACAGTGGATTGCGAGATTCGGGGATATCCAGACGGAAGTAGATGACAGACAATTTAAGGCAATTACATGTATAGATTGCCATCATTCTTTTATTCATCATTTAGCTCTGAGAATAATTTCATAGAAACATATTTGTTCTTTCCATAAGCATTTGAATAATCGTGAAAGTTATGGAAACAAATGGAGGAAGAGTCAGATTATGTGCAGATGGTGTCCTGGTTGCATTCCTTTTGTTATGTACCATTTATTCTTTAGATATAGAAATCCAATATTCGGTTGGAACAGACTGAGTAAACAATGTATTCCTTCATGGGCTGTTTATGTTCTCTTTATGCAGGAAGTATTTTGGAAAATATTGATCATGAGTAGTGATGAGTGAACGTGCTCAGATAATGTCTTACCAGAGCATGCTGGGTGTTATCAGAGTATCTTGGGCGTACTCATATATTATGTTTGAGTCCCTGCGGCTGCATGATTTGTGGCTGTTAGTCTGAACACAAGTGGGGATTCCCTAATAAACAGGCAATCCCCACATGTGTTCAGGCTAACAGCCACAAATCATGCAGCCGCGGGGACTCGAACATAATATACGAGCATGTTCACTCATCACTAATTAAGAGTAATTCTCGTTTATTTTTTTTTCCATTAATTTATTGTACATGTGAAAATAGGAAACTTTGTACTATATCTTATCAGAGAAATCTGCTTCTTTCTCTACTTGAACTGATCATACATTTGCAAAATTCTCATTTCCTGAGTGGAATCTGTTTTCAGTGAAAATAGACTTTTCCACTACTGAGATAAGAGATGATAGTTGGTACTCATAAACTTGTATGGAGAACTGTAACTGTCACTTCAGGAGAACTGTGTCTGCCTCCAGCTCCTCCCCTTCCATAGAATTTTAGAAGCACCAACTGTCATCTCCTATCTCAGTAATGGGGAAATCCATCTTCACTGAATACAGATTATACCCATGAATTCAGGAGGAGAAAGAAGCAAATTTCTCTGACAAGATATATTACAAAATTGCCTATTTCCATGCGTACTATTGATATATGAAATACAAATTAAAGCAATTAAAATAAGGGTTTTTTTATCATTAGTGAATATGTAAAGGGAATATATCAGAAAATAAGACATAATTTGAATCAGATTATTTACCATTTTTGATGATGTGTTTTACTTCTTGTATGACTATGTATATAATTTTTTTTTTACCAAATTGTGTTTTTCTACACTGGTCAGTGGTGCTCTTACTAAACACTTACAGTGGGGAAAATAAGTACCACATTTCATACACTGTCGATTTTGCAAGTTTTCCCACCTACAAAGAATGGAGAGGTCTGTACTTTTTTGTACTGTATGTGCATTTCAACTGTGAGAGACAGAATCTAAAAAAAAGTCCAGAAAATCACATTGCGCTGGACAGATCTGAAGTGGTCAGCAATGAGTCCAGCTCTAAATCCCATTAAACACCTGTGTTGTTACAATTCACACCAAGGACATAAACATGTGTATAACAAAGCGTGTGCAATTGCAATAATTTTCAGGGAGAAATACTTATTCTTCTGAAACAATTTCAAGGGTGGCAACACTTTCGACCATGACTGTATGTCTCTGCAAAGGCATGTTAGAACATCCTTGCAAAGTTTTTGCAGAGATTGCTAAGCTGAAGGAGCGGTGAGCCAGCTGTTAAAGTCAGATTCCATATACAGAAGGCAGAGATGGTTTGCTAGCATCTCTGCCTTCCAGATCTCTATACACACGTCGCAGGACAAATATTATGTATGAGAAAGTACTTCCTGCTCCCGTCCCAATGATCACATGAGTGAACCCCCCACAAAAGAAGAAGCAAAAAATATTTGGAGAAGCGAACAAGAAAAAATGTTTAGAGTGCTTTAAATTGAATGTACAACGTACCCCCAATTGGTTAATATTGTACAATATACACTTAATGGGTTTGTCTGATACTAAAAATGATCTCCCTAATGTCCATCCCAACCATCAGGAAGCAAACTCTTATCCTTCAGTTAGATGATAATTTTGAAACTTAGTACAACCCCAAATTTTGTACTGGGACCCCGAATTGGAGGTTACACCTCCGCCTCCAAATTTTAATTTTGATGGATGAGCCATGTCTGCCTTTTATAGGCAATGTCATAAACACAAATCTGTTCACGGAGACAGTCACATGCAAAAAAACAAGGTCCGTTCAATACATTGAGTCAGTGGTGAGGAATGTTCAGCAAGATGATATTGCTTTTCCACTTGGCATGAGCAGATAATCACAGGGATAATGAGACAAGCATAGCCACATTGTATAAACTTATCCCCTCCAAATTATAAACCGCTGAGATTCACACGTGTAAGTTTGGACATTTCGGTGATCAAATCACATTTGCTTACATGTCCCCACAGCAGAAGCAGACGAGAGTTGAGATAAAATTAGTTTTGAATGATGTCAGCCTCGCTCTTATCGGCTCCCTTGTCTTTTATGGTGTGTTTTAATTTGCTTTGTTTCCAGTTGGGCTTTGCCTATGAATAAGAGGAGACTACAGATTTCCTGACCTCTAAATCTGGCTAATCCAATAAATAAGAGTGTATTTCTCATCTGGATATTCTTTTCTGGACCATTTTAATCTATTTCTTATAGATTTCATATTGGATATCTGCTTTTTTTTGCTAATAGCTTAAACCTTTTTAAGGTCCAAAGCATGCAAACTAAATAATAAATCACATTTTTAAATAATCCTAATTAAAAATATGTTACCGTTTAGTGTATAAAGCTCCTATGAAGGGCTATACTAATGTCAATTATTGTTTTCTTGGGGAGTAAGGTCCTCCAAAGCTAAACTGATTGCAGCTTGTTCTGCTGCTTTGTCCCGGCAATCCGTTTACATTCAGGTTGATGGACTGTCTGAGAAATGCAGAGACAATTTTGGTCTTCCGGAGTCAAGAATGGCCTAAAAGCCATACTCATTAGAATAGATGGCCAGATAGACAGCAATCCCGACCTCCTCATGCATTGAGCGTTCCCGGGTGTTCTTTGAAGACGTCTTATCTCCCCACCAAACAAAAACATTGGGTGATTGAATTCCAGCTACCCAAACCATAGGTTCCAAGATGTAACATGTTTGGGGGCAGTCAGGGGATCCCCATACACGTCAGATAGATCAGTGGATGTGGCTGACTTCTATCTAATGTGTAGGAAACTTTTACATTGGATTGTGCCCATTGTAGCACATGCTGTTGGCGCCTACATCTACAAATATTGGCATCTAGTTATACAGTGCACAAATAACCATATAGGCATTATTCAATATGGTGCTCAAATGATGCCACATTCTGGTCAAATACTTTAATACAGTTGCCTAAAATTCCATCACCGTACACTACAAAAATATTAAGCAATGCCTAAACAGCAAGAAACACCAAGTAACCAACACCATATAGAGCTCAAGTGCTAGTGACGATGTGCAGTGATGATAACAACTCCACATACATAAAGTAATGTAATAGCCAGTGGTGCACATAGAAATGCACATTGAAATTGGGGGACCCAATAGAGAAAGGTTCAAAGATGACCCATCTGTGGGCCTCTGGCTGCCATTAAAACACTGTCCATCTTCCGGTGATAATGTCATGAGAGTCCAATAGGAGTAACAAAGGCCCCCCATCTAACCAGTTAGATGCCATAGTTGACATGTAAGGGGTTAAACTGATGAAAACAACCCACTCTATACAAACCTTCCTGACATATGGTAGATGTTGGGAGAAGTAGGGAGATGACAAGCAGATCGACACATTGCCTGCCTGTACTGTTAGGCTGTGTGCCCACGATGCGTTTTGTTAAGCGTTTCCACAGTGTTTGTGCCGGATCAGATGCTGCAGAAATGCTTAAAAGATGCATCAAATTAATTAGCATGCGTTTTTGGCTTTTTGTGCCAATGCATGCATTTTTAACCGCTCAGGAATTGCTTAGTGGCTAAAAACGCAGCATGCTCATTAATTCCCGCATTGCTCAGCGTTTTTAGCCATCCCCAATGTTCCCAGAAATCGCGTGTCAAAAAATGCGTCAAAAACGCGTCAAAAACCGCCCAAGAAACGTGCGGAAAAAGACGCGCGTTTTCTGGGAAAGGGGATCCTTTTCCTGAGCGTTTAAAAACGCTAGCGTGGGCACATAGCCTCAATAATAAATGTTTTATTTATTAAATAACAATGCTATAAATTATTATTAAAGGGGTTGTATGGTCCAAACTGATGCAGACTTATAAATCTCACCAGCACAAGTTATGGAGCGGGCTGTATAAATGTATGGAGTGAGGCTGCTCCCACTAGTGGGGCTCTGGATGGGAGTATGTATAATATTCATACCCTCCGATCCCGGCTCAGAAACAGGCAAATACAGGCATCGCACAGTGCGTGCGCTGGGAAGATTCATAAGTCAAGGTTTCCATTTGCCACAAGCTTCTGGTACCAGGGCTTCTATGGCTCCCCATTTGGCTAATGTTGTCTCTACAACTGCGAGACCTGCTTTGTTTAGACTTAGGGCCCTAATAAACATTAGACTAATGTCAGCCAAACCTAATGATATCGGCGGGTTCAGCCGACAGTCTATTTTGTATGGGGCCCCTCAGAAATGATTGCTGGAGGAGATGTTGACTGGACATATCCAATTTCGGATTGCTGATGTCCTGATCCTTCCGGAGATTAGCTGTCCCTAGACTTGTCTAGTAGAAAAAACAAGAGGGCTTAGCCAAATGAGGGCTCATGTGTATGGGAGGATTGGAAGTGATGTCTGCTGGCTGAATGATCGGCTGAGCCACCATTTAGTTGACAATTTTAAGGCCCCCGTATACATTAGACTAATGTTGGTTGAACCTGACAATATCTACGGGTTTGGACTATGGCCTGATTTGTATGGGAACATCGACTGATTGATGGCGGGGAAAGATGTAAAATGAACAGGTTCGATTTCGGACTTCCGATCCCAATGTTCTACCGTAGATAAGCCACTGATCACCATGAAAGTCGTTGACTTTCTCTTAGAGAATACGGGTGCTATTGGCTGAGGTAGGGAGCGCTCCTTTGTATGGGAGAAGCATCTGAGATGGCTGTGGGCTAAACAATCGGCCAAAGCAGTGTTCGTCCAATGGCCATTTAATGTGTATGGAGGGCTTAGGACGTTCTCTTTGTAGTTGCTCTGGCTTAAATAAGTTACCTAAACTTCCCTCTACTAACTCTGATTAATATTTGGAGATAGGTTTTATAGACTAGACTATCTCTCTAAGTCAGTATATTTACAATGTAGTCTCCATGCTTGCTCCACTGTGGACTCCATGGATGCAGTATAATAACCTAAACTGTATTTTACAATTAAAATATACAAAAATGTGTATGTCATAGCGAATCTGCAGATGCTCGCCTTGACAACCATATTAAAGACATTCTCATCCTGTTGGCATCGATAATAAGGAACTTGTAATACAAACAAAGGGGAGGACGAGGCTGTTGTCAAGGAAAGTGAAAGTGTTCAGCACATGTCTACATTTCTGTGTCTGCAGGAGAGTTGGAAGCTTTCCAGAAGGACGGAGAACGCAAGATCCAGAGTCGACAACAGCTTCCAGTTGGAACAACTTGGGGGCCCTTTGCAGGCAAGATGGACTTGAACAATGATAACAACATTTTGGTATGTGGTAATTTGAATCAGCCAATGCATTAAATGTATGTTAATGTTTCTATAGTCCTATTAATCCTAAATGATGACTAGCACAAAACATTTGTTCAACCTCATCTTCAGGAATTGAGTAGATACAATATTATTTTACAAAGCTGCAGGGAATTGTAGGTACCATTGAGCTTTCAGTCTGACATTAGATTACAGGCCTGTGTTCTGTCAAAGAGTGTACAGTTCAGCTTATGCAGCCTTTATGATGCCCATGTAGAGAGTTAACCCAGCATTAGTTGATTCCATCCATATTGTTATTGGTTGCTGAGAACCTATGCAGGATTTTTATCTTGAGAAGTAGAAGGGTCAAGAAAAATAGAAAGATGAGGAAAAAAAACACTACTTTGTCGATGGCTAAAGCATAGTAAGGGGTGTCAATTAATTCTATGGAGCTATCTCTCATCGATGTATGCCATTGATCAATGTCATATTGGAACATTGGTAACATGATGAACACAGAGGAGACATCATCTGTGAGTCATAAAAGGGTGTATGGTAACGCACAAAAAGGATACTAGTGGCACGTGACTAGCTTCAAAGCCAGGTCCAAACAGAGTCACTTTCTATAGAACACTTATGACACGTAATTCGGTCCAAACCTTGGCCTACCAATGGTTCTTATCCCTTTGGATGTCCAGTCTAACTCTGGTCCTACACATGAATTAGCCACACGTTTAGTCAGCAGACAGCTATCTCTTCTGACTTCCCAAGGACACATAAGCATTCATGTATCTTCAACAGAAAAAGAGAAAGCCACTGCCAGATATTTCTGACCGATGTCTAACAGCAGATACAACAGCCCAATCCTTCACTCCTTCAACATCATCTTTTGGGAAAGAGTCTAAAGTCCCTCAGACACACTATATGTTTGGCCGGTTCCAACAAAATTTAGTCTAATGTATATGGAAGCCTCAAGCCCTAAGCCAATAAAGAGTATATCCTAAAACAGCCTGTGTATCTTCATGATGGTTATATCTGAATTCCATATGCCTATCCTACTCTATACTTAGGTCACGCCAGTATCAATCCTGTTAGTAGGACTTTAATAGGGAATTGCAATAAAATCAACCAAGAGGACACTAAGACACGAGGCTTATAAAACAGCAGAAGATTTAGAAGACTCCAGAAAATAAGTTTATGTTAATGTTCTTCTTTTTGCCCATATCGTGGCCATTCTCGAATTAATGATTTTGAGGTGGTGGCATGGCAGATGTGTGATAAGTTTGGGAAGAATTACATAGAAGAGCATAGAGCATATCACCAAGGTCTGTGCTGGAAAATAACAGGGTGGATTAAGAGCCCGGCGTCACGTTAAGCATTTTTTCTTGTGAAAATATTAGAATGTAAATTTCTAAATATGTGGTTCCAACTGGCTGAACTGTTCAATTATGAATTTATGAATGCAGCTACAGTACAATGCACCATATTACTGATGTCTTAAGCCGTTCCTGACTCTACATCCAGGCTCTTTGAATATGACAGATGCCGTGCTACCGCTGCTTGTCATTGGTCTGTATACTATAGATTTTCTAGAAATCCTGGTATCCCTGCATATAACAGGTTCTTCATATTTAAGGCAAGGTTTGGGGTAATATCCTTCTTCTTCACTTTTGTGTAGACAGGAAGTGACAATTTTCTTAAAATTTTGAAAATTTAAATTCTAAAGAATTCTCCCATATCCCTGGTCTTCATTTTCTTTTCTTTTCTTTTTTATACAGTATTTCTTTTACGTGTTATTTTTTAATTTTTTTTTATGTTTATTGTGATTTATATTATGGTTAAGTGTTTGTTACTTTTTTGTATCATGGAGGGACTGAATTTCACTGCATATACACAACACTCTGGGTTTGATTTAATGTTTGCAAAGTACTCAATATAAAACCACATCTGTACATGGAGTTCATTCTGCAGAGCATTCAGTACAGATGCAATGTGCAGAAGAGAGGTTGCATAGTTAACTAAGGCTCAGATACAGAACCGCATGCATCTAGATACAAAGTCCATATAGTGGCTGCCATAAATATTGCAATAACAATGATATAGCAGCAAAATCCACTAAAGAACCTAGTGAGAAATTTGGTACTGAGTAACAAAGAATTGTTGACTGCTCTTTCCATGTCTAGCTAATAGAAAGAGGCTTCCAGCTCATCAAAAACAGTGGGTGGCATGAACACTCATTGATTTTATTGACCACCCTACGACAAGCAAATAACCATTATCAACATTACCCAATGCAAAAAAGGTCAAAACACAACTATTCCCCATTGCCTACTTTGATTTTAGGACAATGATTAGGTTCTACAAGCGATTAGTGACCTTATTAGTATTTTCCACATCATCAACTTTGATCTTGATCTTCTAACGTTCTCCAAAGTATAGACTCTTCAACAAAATGAACTAGCGCAGGAACTGATGAAAGTTGGGACTTGTGCTTTGATTAAAGCTGGGACTCACTTATGGAGAAAAGTGAAACAGTTCCCGTAATTTATTTTCAAGGGAATACCCTTAGCAGCAGTAGCAATTTTGACTTTACTAGGACTATGACACTTAGTAGAAATCCAATCTAAATAGTAAACCTCCTTAACACCAACTTCTATTTTTTTCTTGCCCTTCATACAGGTGCAAGTTTATTTAACTGTGCATGTGTTTATAATAGAGAGTTGAACAAGGTACTGCCAAATACCTCTATACATCATATCCTCTTGATAAAAAAATGGATTGGGCATGTCTGACCCATCTTTCCCCGGACATCTACCATTGAAGGAAAGTCAAACCACCAGCATACTAATTATATGGTTGGCAAGAGGGTTTGTCTAAGATTCATCTAAGCTATAGGGTCACCTTAACTAGGACATTTTTGGTTAGTAGAGAAGATCCCCTTGCAATGATTCTGTCTATTAACTATAGCTAAGACCTCCATTGAATGAGGCTCCCACCCTTGGATGACCACCTATGTCCAATACAAACCAATGTAGGCATAAAGATGTTCATCAGGTCTCCTAAAGAAGCAGTAAATAACTCTGGATCCCCTGAGCTGATCTTGAGTAGGGGTTGTGGTTCCCCAGCAATGTAGTGTGTTTAGTCAGCAGTCTATGACAAGATTGTCCAAACCATACAATCCTCATAATGTGCATATTTATTGACGAACAGATTGTAAATGGGATATATTTTTTGCACCAAGTGCATCATCTAGGGAGCCCAATGACTCTTTACCAATCGATTCTCCATGTTTAACTTCGTCTTTATATATACTAATCCTAGTTGTGAATCGTGTAAGTTGAAATGACTTTTCAGATGTGAGACCTTTTTAACAAAGGACATTTAGAAGGTTCTTGGTGAGAAAAGCTCCTTACCCTGAGCTGTTAGATGCCACTGATAGTATGTACTTTAAAAAGGATTCGGAGGCTGCTGATAATAGGTATGGAAGCCTGTCCAATACACATCAAGACCATGTAGTAAGTCATTTCTCAGAACTGCTGTCTAATATGTGGAAGTAACAAAACCGTTTCCATCATTGTTTTGCAGCTAAATTCTCAAAAAAACTAGTATTTTATTAGAATCTAATGAGAAATTTGTTGCTGAGTAATAAAGTATTGCTTACTGCTCTTTTAGCTAATAGAAAGAGGCTTCCAGCTCATCCAAAAAAATGGGTGGCATGCAGACCCATTGGTTTTATTGGGCACCCTACCATGAGCAGTGCAGTACATTGCTACTTTGAAATTATCCACAAATTACTAGTACATTGCTTAGGATGTCCTAAAAGGATATTCTCAAGTTTTGAAAGTTATTCCCTATCCACAACATATGGGATCATTTTCCAATTGCTGGGGGTCCGACTGCTGGTGCCTCCAGCATTTCCGAACATGCACACTGCCGCTCCATCCATTCTAATGAGTGAGCCGAAGACCAGTCTAGCGCAGCACTCGCCAATCTCCGGTGCTCCCGTTGAGGTTAGAGTCACACAACAGTTTTCTCGCCCTCTGAAAAATATTTTCCGATTGCGCTAACCAGAATCTTATCAGAGTTTGATCATAGTGGGATTCTTTTTTCTCTGAGGTGAAGAGAAAAAAAAATAAAAACAAGTTTCTCCACCTTTTCCATTAAGTTAATCTGTGAAAATCAGACCACACTTGGATGTCATCTGAGTGCGGTTCGATGTTTTCCACAGACCCCTTAGACTTAGACCCATAGACTTGCATTGCTGATTTTGATCTGACCATAACGGACTTGTCGATCGTTTTTTCCTTGGACCACTCTGCCCAAGGAATAAATGAGACGTGCACAGCCCCATAGTATAACATGGGTATGGGTACGATCAGTCAAAACGAAGGATAACAGCCGCCCGATTTAAACTGTTGTGTCAATGGAGTGGCAGTTGGCAAGATCGACTGCCGCTTTCAAGATCGCTGGGGCTCCACTGATCGAAATCCACCGTTTGGAAAGCAATCCCTTATCCTGTTGATAAGGGAAAACTTTCAAACTTGAGCATACGCCTTAAAGTTACATCAAAAGCTTAAAAAAATCTTGTTAAGAAAACAAATATTTTTCTCATGCATCAGTTTTAAGTACAAAAAAAAGGGGCAAATACAATGTATAATTGGGATATTTAACAGGTATGTGGTGATGCCTATCAGCGTCATTAAACAAAATCATAATGTGTGCATTCATCTTTCCCTGAATTCCATACTACTTTTTTTTTTAATTTTGGCTTCATTTATGACCAAGAACTCGAGTAAATTGAAAATTTCAAAAAATTGTGCTTCACTAGGCAAGGACTAGAAAAGGTGGCAGTCTTTAGTGATTGGGCATGGCTAGGGGAAAAGAAGAGCGGCGTACACTTGCCAATGTGTGCCAAAATTGTGCCAAAATTTTGCTGCAATATATTGGCATTAAACAAGTCAACCAAAAGCTGGCATAGCCATGGTGTACCAAATCTTTCACATAATAAGTAAAACACTTTGATCCATGAGAACAGCACTAAAAGTTGGGCAACACTTCTTGACAATTATGACAGGGGAGCAGCTTGTGCGTAAGGAGAACTGATAAATCAAAAAAATATTATTCATATTTTGTACGTATCTGACATAGTGCTGCTTTTCTGCTATCTGAAAAACAAAAGCGCAAAAATGAAAAAATAATAATAGATAATAATAATAGTAACAATAAGAAGAATATCATACAGTACGTGATAAACAGAATGTATAAACATCTCCATCATAACACCTGAGCTTGGATGAAGAGTTTCTTTCTATAAAAGCTCCCTTGTCTCAAATCTATAATTTGTATTTGTTTTACACGGTGTTGGGGGAAGTTGTGAGGTTTTTACATGCGCTGTCGTTGATCTACAAGCGAACTACTGGGAATAAGTTCAATGTGCGACTTCAATAGCCTATTGTCAGCTGTGTGATAGAAATATTGTGATTAGAGGACTAAAAAAAGGAGTGCTATCTATGTAAGGGGCTTCCAGGATCCTGGAATATGCATGATGCTCCTATTGTCGGCACGTGGTCGCCTGTATTATAGGGCTTTTTCCTTCTTCATTCGACACAAAGATGCTTAAAATAGCTTATCCCCTCATGTCGCTGGTATTCTTCATGTGAATAACACAGTCCTTGCCGATATAATATATAAGTTTATCGGAGTAAGAATAAAGAATAACTGCGTATCGTTGATCTTAGCATGGCATTTACATCATTGTTACTCTTATCAAACCTTTAATTCATGGATCTATCAGAACAAGACATAAGAAAATGCTGCTCCATGACCGTGCAAAACTACAATAAAATAATGTGATTTTATCGTGGGATACATCAGATAGAGAGAAAACAACATATCTCTGGGGTTTTCTGTGTGTAATTTGGATCCCAAGCTTTAATTACCTAGTACTATTAACACATCTCTTGTGTATACCACTGGAGAAAAAGCTATAGTGGGTGCAGAGATAGTAGATGCACATAGGCCCCGGAGGTCACCCAAGGCTCAATTACTACATAACACACCAGTATTATAATCAGCATGTGGAAAGTGAGGGGCCTTTTCTACATTGTGTCCCAGAATTTTCAAGGTACCCATCTGTACTCTAGTAATGTTTCTTACCTACGTAGTGCAGCATAAACTACTACTAAAGAGTGTTGGCACCTTTGCATGGGTATCTCTTTTTTATGTGCCATTTCTCGGTTGTCTCCCATGCTAATTCCTTCTTTCTAAACCAGCCTGAAGAAGGAACCTCTGTGTTCTGAACGTTTGCAAAAAATAATTCTTCTGGTTAGCCTATAAAGGCATTACTCCTAGAATACTTTTACAATTTTGGGGCATCAAAACATTTATGTAATCTTTCCTACTAATATTGTTCTTTAATGCATGTTACATAATCTAAGAGGGAAAGCAACAACTCATTGCATTGCTGTTGTTCAGCTTTGAGTCCAATCTATGGGAAAGTAATTGATAGATCAGTGACACTGAACTGCTATCTCCTCATTATGCTAAATCTCAGTACATTCTATGTGAAGTAGTTTCAACCCTTCTCTCCAGCCTCCTGCTTGTGATATGTTTCTCCCTGTCAGCTCTTACAAGCAGGAGAAAGGAGAGACAGGCTGAAGCTGCATATCATAGATTATACTGAGACTCTGCACAGAGCTATCACAGATAATACAGACAAACAGTGTGAGTCAGGAGAGTCTTATACCTGTAGCAAGTCATTGTATTGGACTCAAATACTATATACAGATGCTTATCACAAAATTAGAATATCATCAAAAAATTAATTTATTTCAGTTCTTCAATACAAAAAGTGAAACTCATATATTATATAAAGTGATTACACACAGAGTGATCTATTTCAAGTGTTTATTTCTGTTAAACACTAATATGCTTGGATACAACACTTCATTAGCAGTGACCTTTTGTTGCTTATCCTCCTTGTGGAGTGTGTCAATGACTGCCTTCTGGACATCTGTCCAGTCAGCAGTCTTCCCCATGATTGTGGAGCCTACTGAAAAAGACTAAGGGACCTTTTGTAAACTCTTAAGACGCCTTTGCAGGTGGTTTTTGTTAATTATTCTAATTTACTGAGATAATGACTTTTGGGTTCTCATTGGCTGTAAGTCATAATCATCAACATTAACAGAAATAAACACGTGAAATAGATCACTCTGTGTGTAATGACTCTATATAATTTGAGTTTCACTTTTTGTATTGAAGAACTGAAATAAATTAACTTTTTGACGATATTCTAATTTTGTGAGAAGCACCTGTAACTAGAGTTGAGCGACTTTTGCTTTTTTAGGGTCGCGTTTCGTTTCGTGAAACCCGACTTTTCCAAAAGTCGGGTCGAGCAAGATCGTCCGATTATAGGGAAAAGTCGGGGTCGTCCCGAAACACGAAACCCAATGTAAGTCAATGGGGAATAAAAGTCGGCAGTGAGAGGAGGACAGGAAACACACCTACAGTGCCCATTTGAATGCCAAAAGCATCAATTCTTCTTACTTAAGCTTGTCAACCTTAATTAACTTCATAATACAAGTTACGCAATGAAAAATGGGGGTTATTTGGCTAAATTTGTGGGGGGGGGGGGGCTGGCTGCAGGTTTTCATGTGCCCTGGGCGAAAGAGCGCCCCTTTAACACATACCACAACTCATCATGCTCCGATACGGCAGAGAAATAGCGGTATAGTACAATGAAAAATACCTCACTTTTTACATCTCATGACGAGGCCCATCTATTTCTCCATACAAAATCATTGGTCCCATATAATGTTTGAAACAGTATATGATGAGCTCCACATAATGCTACAGTATATGTTGGTCCCCATGGATGAAGCTCCACTGTCTTATGGGCCCAAATAATGCTCCAAACATAATGGGCCCCATTTCTACTGCTCTAGTGTATAATGGGACCTGTAAATGCTGCTCCAGTGTCTGATGTCCACCTTTGGAATGTTCCAGTGTATGGTGGGCCCCATCTATCATTCTCCAGAGTATAGTGCTCCCCAAAAATTGCTGTCCCAACATAGAAAACAATCAAATAAGTCTCCTCGCTAGGGAATCCCTGTACTTGTCTGGACAGGTGCTGTAGCTTGCTTAACAGCTCGCCAGCCGTTCTCACGCCCAGTATGGATTGCACGTGATTGCACAAAAGTTAGAAAGGGTACCGTATCCCTGGATAACATGTATGGATAGCGTACACATTCAAAATATATGTCTATACAGCATGAGGCAGGCTCAGACGGTGTTAGGCCAAGTATGGATTGCACGTCATTGCACAAAGGTTAGAAGGGGTACCGTATCCCCGGATAACATGTATGGATAGCGTACACATTCAAAATATATGTCTATACAGCATGAGGCAGGCTCAGACGGTGTTAGGCCCAGTATGGATTGCACGTCATTGCACAAAGGTTAGAAGGGGTACCGTATCCCCGGATAACATGTATGGATAGCGTACACATTCAAAATATATGTCTATACAGCATGAGGCAGGCTCAGACGGTGTTAGGCCCAGTATGGATTGCACGTCATTGCACAAAGGTTAGAAGGGGTACCGTATCCCCGGATAACATGTATGGATAGCGTACACATTCAAAATATATGTCTATACAGCATGAGGCAGGCTCAGACGGTGTTAGGCCCAGTATGGATTGCACATCATTGCACAAAGGTTAGAAGGGGTACCGTATCCCCGGATAACATGTATGGATAGCGTACACATTCAAAATATATGTCTATACAGCATGAGGCAGGCTCAGACGGTGTTAGGCCCAGTATGGATTGCACGTCATTGCACAAAGGTTAGAAGGGGTACCGTATCCCCGGATAACATGTATGGATAGCGTACACATTCAAAATATATGTCTATACAGCATGAGGCAGGCCCAGACGGTGTTAGGCCCAGTATGGATTGCACGTCATTGCACAAAGGTTAGAAGGGGTACCGTATCCCCGGATAACATGTATGGATAGCGTACACATTCAAAATATATATCTATACAGCATGAGGCAGGCTCAGACGGTGTTAGGCCCAGTATGGATTGCACGTCATTGCACAAAGGTTAGAAGGGGTACCGTATCCCCGGATAACATGTATGGATAGCGTACACATTCAAAATATATGTCTCAGGAGGCAGGCTCAGACGGTGTCAGGCACAGTATGGATTTGACGGCCCAGATTACACAGCGGAGGAGCAGGGAGAGGTAAAGATTGCAAATGCTGGGGCCCTGGCCAAGCAAGGGGGGCCCACTCGTGGGCGTCGGTACTGGCACTGGGCCCCTCATAGTACAGCGGTGTGTCTGATGGCGGGTGTGCACCACCACCATCAGAGACACTTGATTGCACTATGAGGGACCCTGTGCCAGTGCCCGCGCCCAAGAGTCGGCCTACCCACCTGTCCAGGGCAACGGCACTCGCACGGTGTCGTGCGCTAGGTGGTGACCCCGGCCATGGGGGGGAGGCAGCACAGTTAGGGAGTTTTAGAAAGTGGCATATGTTGATGTTGGACATTCAACTGATGCAAAAGGCGAAATAGGTGAAGTACCAGGAAGAGGTGGACCAAAGCAAGCCATTTTTCTGTCACCCTATGTGTCATCAGGGGAAGGTGGGACAAAATCCTTGGAAACCCATGCGTGGTTCATTTTAATGAAGGTTAGATCATCCACATTTTGGGTTGACAGACGGGTCCTTTTTTCTGTCAGGATTGATCCAGCTGCACTGAAGACTCTTTCCGATAGCACACTTGCAGCTGGGCAAGCGAGCTCCTGTAAGGCATATTGGGCCAATTCAGGCCAGGTGTCCAGTTTAGCGGCCCAATAGTCAAAGGGGAATGACCTGTGTGGGAGAACATCGATATGGGAGGAAAAGTAGTTTGTAACCATAGTTGACAACTGCTGTCTCCTGTCACTTTCCATCGATGCAGTATTACCAGTTGTGTGAGCGGTATTTGAAAAATCAGTCCACAACATTGTCATGAAACCCCTGACTCCAACGCCACTTCTGCTGTGTGCACCACGAACACCTCTGCCAAGCTGCCCCCGGCCCGTACGGCTCGTGTGAGAACCACCACCGCTGCTGTGTGCTGGGAATGCCTCAAGCAACCGATTTACCAGAGTTGCTTGTTTATTAGCCAATATTAGGTCAAGGTTCTCCTGTGGCATGATGTTTTGTAATTTGCCTTTATAGCGTGGATCCAGGATGCTGGCCAACCAGTAGTCGTCATCGTTCATCATTTTGGCAATACGGGGGTCCCTTTTTAGGATCCGCAAGGCATAATCTGACATGTGGGCCAATGTTCCCGGTGTCAATGATGCACTGCGAGTGCTGGGTGGAGGAGCACTTTCTGGCAAATCCACATCCCTCCAGTCACGCACAAACCCTGTACCAGACCTTGCCACGCCAACATTTTCACTTGCCCCACGAGATGCATCCTCCTCCCCTAAGTAATCATCCCCATCATCCTCCTCCTCCTCCTCCTCTTCTTCCTCCACCTCGTCCAGGAGAGGTCCCTGAGCAGACAATGGCTGAATGTCATCAAGGATTCCCTCCTCCTCTTCCTCCTCATCAACATTGGCTGCAGACGCCTGCTCCTTAAGGTGCGTCAAAGTTTGCATGAGCAGACGCATAAGTGGGATGCTCATGCTTAGGATGGCGTCGTCTGCGCTTACCAGCCGTGTGCATTCCTCAAAACACTGAAGGACTTTACAAAGGTCTTTCAGCTTCGACCACTGCACGCCTGTCAACTCCATGTCTGCTCTCAAAGTGCCTGGCCGTGTATCCTCCCACAAATGCATTATGGCCTGCCTCTGCTCGCACAGCCGCTCCACCATGTGCAGGGTGGAGTTCCACCTTGTTGCAATGTCGATAATGAGGCGGTGGTTGGGAAGGTGGAGCAATCGCTGCAGCTTCTGCATACGAACGGAGTGTACAGGCGACCGGCGGATGTGCGCGCACAGTCTTCGCACCTTCTGGAGCAGGGCTGTTAACTCCGGATAATTTTTGAGGAAGCACTGCACCACCAGGTTCAAGGTGTGAGCCAAGCAAGGTATGTGGCTGAGTTTTGAAAGGGCTATGGCTGCCACAAAATTACGGCCGTTATCACTAACTACCTTGCCTGCCTCAAGATGTACACTGCCCAGCCATGACTCAGTTTGTCGCTTCAAGTACTCGGCCAGCACCTCGGCGGTGTGTCTGTCGCCCAAACACATCATCTGCAACACAGCCTGCTGACGCTTTCCACTAGCTGCTCGATAGGGGGACACATCGTGTGCAACAGTGGCAGATGCAGATGGAGTGCTCGTACGACTGCGCTCTGTGGACGAGCTGTCGCTTCTGGAGGAGGAGGAGGAGGGTCGAACGCCTACAGCCAACTGTTTCCTATACCGTGGGCTAGGCAGCACTGTCCCACCACCGCTGTCCCCTGTGGACCCTGCATCCACCACATTAACCCAGTGCGCAGTGATGGACACGTAACGGCCCTGGCCATGCCGACTGGACCATGCATCAGTTGTGAGGTGCACCTTTCCGCTCACTGACTGCTTGAGTGCATGGACAATGCGGTCTTTCACATGATGGTGGAGGGCTGGGATGGCTTTGCGAGAGAAGAAGTGGCGACTGGGTAGGTCATAGCGTGGTACTGCATAGGCCATGAGTTCGCGGAAAGCTGTGCTTTCCACCAACCGAAAGGGCATCATCTCAAACGAGATTAGTTTGGCAATGTGGGCGTTCAAACCCAGTGTACGCGGATGAGAGACTGAGTACTTTCTTGACCTACTCATAGTGTCTGGGAGGGTGAGCTGGACTTGAGAGCTGCATATGGTGGAAGTAGCGGTGGACAGGGCGGACTGAGAGAGGGTTGATGATGGTGATGGAGTTGGTGTTCTTTCTGATGGCCTAGAATCAATCTTTCATTGATATAACAGTGGGATTCCCTGACTGCTGTGGCCTTGCAACGACACCTCAACATTTGCTGCTGTGCTAACCGGTGGGCTTACAGTGGGGGAAACAATGTAGCGTTGCTGACTACCTTCGTTGTGATCAGTTGCACATGTGGCACTTGAGGTTTGGTGTTGTGTCCACGCTTGCAAGTGCATGCTGGTTAAATGTCTAAGCATGCAACTGGTATTCAAATTTTTCAGATTTTTCCCTCGGCTAAAGGTCTTTGCACACTTCTTACAGATAACCTTGTCCTGATCATGAGGATTTTGTTCAAAAAAGTGCCACACTGCACTCTTCCTACTTTGGCAGACATTTTGCGGCCTAGCACGCTGTGATCTTTTGACCCTCTGGACAAGCTGTCCAGCAACTCTTTTGATGTTTGGAACATGTCTTTGGAGTGCTCCGGGCCTGCCAGATAACAGCTGTTGCGATGTCGATGTCTGCTGTGGATGCTCCTCATCTGAGCTATTGGAAGCAGCACCCTCTTCCCCCAATGGATGCCTATCTGGGTCAACAACTGGGTCATCCATCACCTCCTCTTCTATGTCATGTGCACCTTTCTCTGTGTCACCGTGTATGGTGGTATAGTGTGCGGGAAGGGGCACCTGAGTCTCATCAGGGTCAAAATCTGGCTCTGTACACTGCGAGGACAATGTAGTGCTCTGAGTGAATGTACCAGCAGAATCATCCATCAGCGGCTGTGCATCAGTGCACTCCATGTCAGATTCATCTTGGCCTGGGTAATTCACCATTTGACTTGATAATCCAGGCATGGTATGTGAAAACAGCTCCATGGAGTAATCAGTAGTATGGCCTGCGTCATCCTTCAATCTTGGTTGGGGTGAAGGACACAAGGAAAGGTGTGGTTCATGAACATGAGCCTCCAATGACGACTCAGTGCTTTTACTTTTTACAACTGAAGAAGAGGAGGCGATAGAGCTGGAGGCTGAGTCAGCAATGTAAGACAAAACTTTTTCCTGATGCTCTGCCTTTAAAAGCGGTTTGCCAACTCCTAGAAAACTAAGCGTTCGAGTCCTTATGTAGCCAGACGATGACGCAGGGTCAGCACCTCCTGCATTCGGTCCTATTTTGCTCTTGCCACTACCATCAGATCCACCACCAACACCATCATTACCAGCTGCCAACCCCCGCCCAATTCCACGGCCTCTTCCACCAGCCTTCCTCATTTTTGGTAGAAATGTAGACAAAATCCAACAAACTATATAGTAATGTAAAACAAGGTACAAGGTGTCTATAGGACAGGGGAGTTTTAGAATTTCTGCACACACTTGTGGACAGTGGACACTTGTGGATTGTGTGCGGCCCACTGATATCTGAGCGCTATGTGACACGCTCGATGGCACAGCTGCCTGTGACCAAAGTGACGAGAGGATAATGGAGATTTTGAATCTCTGCGTACACTTGTGGACAGTGGACACTTGTGGATTGTGTGCGGCCCACTGATATCTGAGCGCTATGTGACACGCTTGATGGCACAGCTGCCTGTGACCAAAGTGACGAGAGGATAATGGAGATTTTGAATCTCTGCGTACACTTTTGGACACTGGACACTTGTGGATTGTGTGCGGCCCACTGATATCTGAGCGCTATGTGACACGCTCGATGGCACAGCTGCCTGTGACCAAAGTGACGAGAGGATAATGGAGATTTTGAATCTCTGCGTACACTTGTGGACAGTGGACACTTGTGGATTGTGTGCGGCCCACTGATATCTGAGCGCTATGTGACACGCTCGATGGCACAGCTGCCTGTGACCAAAGTGACGAGAGGATAATGGAGATTTTGAATCTCTGCGTACACTTTTGGACACTGGACACTTGTGGATTGTGTGCGGCCCACTGATATCTGAGCGCTATGTGACACGCTCGATGGCACAGCTGCCTGTGACCAAAGTGACGAGAGGATAATGGAGATTTTGAATCTCTGCGTACACTTTTGGACAGTGGACACTTGTGGATTGTGTGCGGCCCACTGATATCTGAGCGCTATGTGACACGCTCGATGGCACAGCTGCCTGTGACCAAAGTGACGAGAGGATAATGGAGATTTTGAATTTCTGCGTACACTTTTGGACAGTGGACACTTGTGGATTGTGTGCGGCCCACTGATATCTGAGCGCTATGTGACACGCTCGATGGCACAGCTGCCTGTGACCAAAGTGACGAGAGGATAATGGAGATTTTGAATCTCTGCGTACACTTGTGGACAGTGGACACTTGTGGATTGTGTGCGGCCCACTGATATCTGAGCGCTATGTGACACGCTCGATGGCACAGCTGCCTGTGACCAAAGTGACGAGAGGATAATGGAGATTTTGAATCTCTGCGTACACTTGTGGACAGTGGACACTTGTGGATTGTGTGCGGCCCACTGATATCTGAGCGCTATGTGACACGCTCGATGGCACAGCTGCCTGTGACCAAAGTGACGAGAGGATAATGGAGATTTTGAATCTCTGCGTACACTTGTGGACAGTGGACACTTGTGGATTGTGTGCGGCCCACTGATATCTGAGCGCTATGTGACACGCTCGATGGCACAGCTGCCTGTGACCAAAGTGACGAGAGGATAATGGAGATTTTGAATCTCTGCGTACACTTGTGGACACTGGACACTTGTGGATTGTGTGCGGCCCACTGATATCTGAGCGCTATGTGACACGCTCGATGGCACAGCTGCCTGTGACCAAAGTGACCAGAGGATAATGGAGATTTTGAATCTCTGCATACACTTGTGGACAGTGGACACTTGTGGATTGTGTGCGGCCCACTGATATCTGAGCGCTATGTGACACGCTCGATGGCACAGCTGCCTGTGACCAAAGTGACGAGAGGATAATGGAGATTTTGAATCTCTGCATACACTTGTGGACAGTGGACACTTGTGGATTGTGTGCGGCCCACTGATATCTGAGCGCTATGTGACACGCTCGATGGCACAGCTGCCTGTGACCAAAGTGACGAGAGGATAATGGAGATTTTGAATCTCTGCGTACACTTGTGGACAGTGGACACTTGTGGATTGTGTGCGGTCCACTGATATCTGAGCGCTATGTGACACGCTCGATGGCACAGCTGCCTGTGACCAAAGTGACCAGAGGATAATGGAGATTTTGAATCTCTGCGTACACTTGTGGACAGTGGACACTTGTGGATTGTGTGCGGCCCACTGATATCTGAGCGCTATGTGACACGCTCGATGGCACAGCTGCCTGTGACCAAAGTGACGAGAGGATAATGGAGATTTTGAATCTCTGCGTACACTTTTGGACACTGGACACTTGTGGATTGTGTGCGGCCCACTGATATCTGAGCGCTATGTGACACGCTCGATGGCACAGCTGCCTGTGACCAAAGTGACCAGAGGATAATGGAGATTTTGAATCTCTGCGTACACTTGTGGACAGTGGACACTTGTGGATTGTGTGCGGCCCACTGATATCTGAGCGCTATGTGACACGCTCGATGGCACAGCTGCCTGTGACCAAAGTGACGAGAGGATAATGGAGATTTTGAATCTCTGCGTACACTTGTGGACAGTGGACACTTCTGGATTGTGTGCGGCCCACTGATATCTGAGTGCTATGTGACACGCTCGATGGCACATCTGCCTGTGACCAAAGTGACGAGAGGATAATGGAGATTTTGAATCTCTGTGTACACTTGTGGACAGTGGACACTTGTGGATTGTGTGTGGCCCACTGATATCTGAGCGCTGTGACACGCTCGATGGCACAGCTGCCTGTGACCAAAGTGACGAGAGGATAATGGAGATTTTGAATCTCTGCGTACACTTGTGGACAGTGGACACTTGTGGATTGTGTGCGGCCCACTGATATCTGAGCGCTATGTGACACGCTCGATGGCACAGCTGCCTGTGACCAAAGTGACGAGAGGATAATGGAGATTTTGAATCTCTGCGTACACTTTTGGACACTGGACACTTGTGGATTGTGTGCGGCCCACTGATATCTGAGTGCTATGTGACACGCTCGATGGCACAGCTGCCTGTGACCAAAGTGACGAGAGGATAATGGAGATTTTGAATCTCTGCGTACACTTGTGGACAGTGAACACTTGTGGATTGTGTGCGGCCCACTGATATCTGAGCGCTATGTGACACGCTCGATGGCACAGCTGCCTGTGACCAAAGTGACGAGAGGATAAGGGAGATTGGATTGCTTTTAAAAAAGCAGTTTGCGGAGCAGTGGGTAAACAGCAATGCCAGCGTGTCAGGAAGCCTTAAAAGGCAGCCCAACAACCAACACCACTGATACACCACAATATAGCCTCCCCTTGCACTGCACACACAGTGACTTGTGTGTTGTGCAGGCCAAATCGCTAGCAGCAGAAGCAGTTTTTTTGTCTTCTTCCCTGCCTAACGCTCTCCCTACAGAATCAGCAGCAACCTCTCCCTATACTAAGATCGGCAGAAGTAAGATGGCGGTCGGCGTGCACGCCCTTTTATACCCCCTGTGACGCCCACCAAAGCAAGCCAATCACTTGCATGCCCTTCTGAAAGATGGTGGTGACCCGTGCCTATGTCATCACGTTGCCCACAGTGTCCGTGGATCCTGATTGGCTGAAAAAGAGCGCAAAACAAAATTTTGAAACGCGACTTTGGCGCGTAAGTCGCCGACTTCGTGGCCGACCTCATCCTAGGGTCGGGTTTCGTTTCATGAAACCCGACTTTGCCAAAAGTCGGCGACTTTTGAATTTTTTCGACCCATTTCGCTCAACTCTACCTGTAACTGCTTTCTTATATAATGCAGAGCAAATATATATTCAGCTACATAAGAGGCATAGATAGGAACAAAGAGGGCAGAGCTGAGTGGTGGTCTGAGAATTACTGAAAGAATTTGGGGTGATGATATCAAGTTGTTTATAGAAAGCCACAGACTCATGTATATATATAAATCCTTTATATGATATTTCACCCTATCTTTCCTGTGTCCTGCTTGAAAGAGCTGATGGGGAGAAGCTTATCACAAGCAAGAGGTTGGATAGAAGGGCTGAAACTACATCGCATAGGATATGCTGAGATTCTGCATTGTTGGTTATCAGACTAGAGATCATATGACCCTGGTGCCCATAATAAAATGTTCAAAATCTAAAGATGTAACCGAGTACTGATGAAGAAAAAATACACAGCCACAAAATTGTGAAGGTATCACCACTAGATTCAAAGACATTGCTTAAATGGATTTTGATGTGGGTTTATGTTACGACATGCAATAAAATGAGAGAGGAGCAGTATTCATAGCTTCAGCATTGCACAAGCTCCTCTCCTTTTAGGTAAAAGCAGTTTAATAACACAACCTACATTTGCTCAACAGCATCATGGAGAGCAGAACATATAGTTATCAAGTATCAGTTTTCCGTTATTACCTTAATTTCTAATGCCTTAAAAAGGAGTAAGTGGGATATGAGTAGTATACAGTATGAGGGAATTGCTATAAATTTGATGGTAACCAATTATATTACATTTAAAATCGGAATCCCAAATTTATGACCATAAGTTCTACCCTACATATTGATCCCAAAGAAGGTTTTGTGTTTCATGTTTTGGAGGACATGTCTAGCCCAATAATTGCAAGGAGGACCCATCATGTCTGTGCAATACTTAGGTCTTCTCCAGTCTTACCACAGTCCTCTGGAGTTGTAGGGCAAGCAATTGTTCCTAGGTACACTGTAGCGTTCCACCATGTGAGTGGACGGGGATCACCCACTTTGCAGGTCTTGGAGGTAAACACTGGCACATTCAGAGTTAAAACGATTCCTTTCGGTTTATTTGCTCCATAAACCTCACAGTAACAAAACACAGTTTCCAGCCTTCAAAGCAGTCAAAAGCAATATAAACAGTCCTTAGCTGGGCTGTATTCCCTCAGGTCCTGTGCACACAGGCCAGGGCAATGTCCATAGCAGAGCTCTATCTGCAGCCACAGACACAGGAAGGCTTCTCCTTCCTTAGACCACAAACCACTCTGTAGTGTCCCACCTGGACACATGGAAGTCTGTCCACACTCTGACAGACTCCCTCACACTCACTCACATGTGCTAAACACCTCAATTACATAGGTGTGTAACCACACCCATAGGTGAGGTATGGATCACATGAGCTGGTCACATGGTCAGAACCTCACCACAGGTCCTGAACATACACATATCTTCAGGCAAAATGGGGTACAGTCTGCACCCTCACCCAAAGTTGAGGCAATATGGGTAGCCAGACCCTCCCATCTCTCATAGCTACCCGCATCCCGGACCCAGTGCACTAAATGACATCTTTAGTGCTCATGTACACTATAGACAAAATACTCTGGGTTGCATTTCAGGGAGCATCCATCCATGTGACATATACCTCCCATTAACCACGCGACCACCCGTCACACCACATATTCCCCCCCTCTGCCTAAAGCCGTGGGGCTTGGCACTTTCTATTACTCGACCAGAGATCCTTCTCGGTCGTCTCTGCCAGTCAAATCGTCTATCAAAGTCAGGCCCTGCTACTGAACCCTTCAGTAGGCGTCCATTATCCGACTCTGTCTCTTTCTTTGATAAAGTTGGGCCCATGTCAGACCACCCGCACCCCTGGCGGTCAGTATGGTGTTGCGACTCCCTTGCCCCCATACCTCTTGTCTGGACTGACTCTTTGTCACAATGTCTTCTACAGTGTCTCCCGCCTAGGTCACTCAGCTCTGAGCTAACTGAGGCATCACTACTTCCTCTTCCATCAGGCCACCTACTGTCATCTCTCTGCTGGCCATTTCTCCTAAGGTCTATATGGTCCCGAGAGCAGCCCTTCCATTTATCTCTATGTACTCTCTTATCTCCAGCTTGAGGACTTCCAGTCTTAAGCGAACCTCTTCGCCTTTTTATACCGCGAGTTGAAGGTGGTGGCCATCTTCTTTCCATTTCCTGCAGCTCTCTGTTGATCTGCTCCCTCTCAAGTCTTAGCTGCTCTACTTCTTTCAGGTATGACACGCGATACTCCAGGAGCATCCGGATATTCCCAAGGCTCTCCATGGACCCAACAACGAGGAATGGAACCATCCTATCTTCACCCATGTCCTGGGCTTCATCATCAGCCGGAATCCTCACTCTTATCACGCCAGACCTGTTCACCATCTCCTGCATCACTTTCCCAAACCTTCCGATGACTTTCCTCACCAGACCTCCGGGCACTTGAATGATGTCTTCTGCAATGCCCCTCTGACTTTGAACTTTCCTCGCACACTCTAGACATCAAGCGGCTTCTTTTTTCTTCAACAGGATCATCTGCTTTGTGCGGAGACATTGTAGATGCATATCCCTCAGGATAGCAACCCACTTCCTTGTGACTTCCTTAGTTGACAGTATGACCAACTGCTTCGTCTCTGGTGCCCAGATCACACTACATGCCTCTATAGCCTTCCTAAAGGCCTCATGCACATTCTCAATGGCACACGCTTCTTGCATGTCTTTGGGTACCTCTATTATACACTTGAAAAGCGAAGTCTCCCCTTCTTGGACATACTGTTGGACCTCCTCGTCCTGAGCGTCAGGGCAGTTTTCCAAGACATCCGTGGATTTCTGAAGCTGGGCCTTAGTCTCCTTTATCTTGAGCTCTTGAAGAACTCCATCTCGTTCCTCTGCCAAGCAGTGACGCTCATCCTCTCTTCGGAGAATCTCCTGTTGATGCTTCTCTTGGGTCTCTCTGAGCACTTCTATATCTTCCAACAGGGTCTTGTTCACGGTTTTACACGCTGACAGGTGACCTCTGAGCTCAGAGACTTCCTTCTCCAGCTCATCCACTCTGTGCTCAGTCACTTGTCTCAGGACTCTTTCTCGTCGACTGTCTCTTTAAGCAGCTCTACCTCACGGTCCTGCTCTCTTTTGGCCAGCACGTGTCGCACCATCAGCTCTTTAATTAGACTTTCACATGGGCTCTCTTGCCCACCTATACTCTGCCTCTTCAGGGCTCCACCTGTTCCTGCATCCTCCTCTATGGTCTCAGTGAGCCTACTACAGGTCTGTTTTAACTCCAGCCCATCGCTAACTCCCTCTTTGCTGGAGTTTGTCCGAGACAAAGTTACCTCCTTACTACACACTCTTTCCCTTGTGCTCGAGTCACAGTTTGAATTGGAGTCACCCCCACTCACCCTGTCATCCTGGAACAGCAAGTCCCTACTCACACAGGTGTCGGACCTCTTTCCTGGAGGTACCCCGTTTCCAACGGTCACACGTTTGGTCACCCCAGCCAAATCCCCGAATTGCTCAGACCCACACTTTCTCTCAGTCACCCGGAACTCTGGACTATCGAACTTAGGTGTTGCTACCTCCTCCTTTGAGCCACCCCACACTTCATCAACTTCCCATGCATCATCAAACAAGACAAAGTCCCGGCCCCTCTCAAAGGGATACACTATGTTTGGGGGTATACTGCCACCTTGGCACTCAACGCTTTTGGACCCCTCAATCATTACTCTGTCCACAGTATAGTCCACAGTGACCCCATGTTTGCAGCGAACCTTGACCTTTTTCTCGGTCAGACAGAAAACGAGAGGAGTTTCTGTCAGAGTCACCTGACTCTTTGAGTCCAGTCGTCCAGAGACTCCTTCCCGCTGTAGCATCACGGTACACACCTGCGGCTTGTCATCAGTCGGAAAGTCTATGCCGCACTCAGAATAGGTAAGACATAAACACCGCTGTTCCCCAGACATGTCCACTGAGGTAACCAGTGCATCCCCTTTTTGGGCCATTATCCCCTTTTGGGACTCTGCCTCCCTCTGGGACTCCACCCCTTTTGGGGCCACTATCCCCTTTTGGGACTCCGCCTCCCTCTCTGACTCCACCCCTTTTTGAGTCACCACCCCTTTTCAGGATTTCCCCATGTCCCCTCTAGAGGCCTGTACACAGCAGTCTATCTGCCCCAACAGTACCACAGTACACTTAGGATGTTTTGGGCTTGTACTGGCCCTTTAAGAGTTTGTGTGACCTGGTTCACACTGTCTTCCTATGATACATCACCGCTCCTGTTGCAGTCACAAACCACTGGCACCTCCGGATGCCACTCACAAGCTGCTGCTGCCACTGCAGCTCCTGCTGCTGCAGAACCTCTTGCTGCAACTTGTAACTGCAGCTCCTGCTACCACAGACTTAGTGAACCCGCCGATCCACCGCAAGCTTCATAACCCCACCAAGTTACAGCCAGATGCTTGTCATCTTCGTGGCCCCGCCGAGCCACCGCAAGTTCTCTTGGAAAAACCTTCGTGACCCCTCTGAGCCACAGCAATCACCTTCAGGTCTTACAGACAAAAAGAGAAAAAAGGAAAAAAAACACACATACACAGTTTCTCACTGACCCCGGTCAGTACAACACGGACTCCTGTCCGTTACCTGCTGGTGTCGACAACACAGGCTCCCTGGTACCTCTTATCCACAGAGGCACTCTATAGTGACTTCTCATATAGTCTTTCCCTGACCCCGGTCAGCATACCACAGACTTCTGTCTGTTACCTGTTGGTGACTGTCACACAGGTTCCTGGACGCCTCTTCTCCTCAGAGGTATCCCACAAATAATCAATGCAGTCTCTTTCTCTGACCTCGGTCAGTATTACTCACGGTTTTCCAGACCGTCTGCTCTCCTGACTCAGAGCCGCCAGTACGGTAACATGTGCTTCTTGGAACCGCTGCCCGCAGTCTGTCACCAATTGTAGCGTTCCACCATGTGAGTGGTTTGGGATTACCCACTTTGCAGGTCTTGGAGGTAAACACTGGCACATTCAGAGTTAAAACGATTCCTTTCGGTTTATTTGCTCCATAAACCTCACAGTAACAAAACACAGTTTCCAGCCTTCAAAGCAGTCAAAAGCAACATAAACAGTCCTTAGCTGGGCTGTGTTCCCTCAGGTCCTGTGCACACAGGCCAGGGCAATTTCCATAGCAGAGCTCTATCTGCAGCCGCAGACACAGGAAGGCTTCTCCTTCCTTAGAACACAAACCACTCTGTAGTGTCCCACCTGGACACATGGAAGTCTGTCCACAACCCAGACCCAGTGCAATAAATGACATCTTTAGTGCTCATGTACACTATAGACAAAATACTCCGGGTTGCATCGCAGGGAGCATCCATCCTTGTGGAACATATACCTCCCATTAACCACGCGACCACCACACCACAACACCAACAGACTAATGCCTTCAGATCACCAATGTAAAGTGAAAGGTGTAAAATTTGAGACATAACGGGAACCTGTCAGCAGAATTGTGCACAGTAACCCACAGACAGTGTCAGGTTGGCTCCAGTATGCTGATTAAAATGATACCTGGTGATGAAATCCGTCTTGTGGTTGTTGTTTAATCTGTATTTGTAGTTTTCAGTTAATGAAATTCTCGTGCTTTGGGGTGGCCTGTGGGTGGAGCTATGGGCGGGGCATTATGTGGTGCTCTGCTTATATGAATACTAATACTATGTGTACTATTCTGGGGTTCTAAAAAATTTTTCTTAACTTAATCAAAATGGCACCAGCGATGGCTTCTGCACTGTAGCATGTATCGCTTTATGCCTATACTATTGTGGGGTAAAAAAAAAAGCCAACTTCATCAAAATGACGAGTGCGGTGGCGCCTGCGCAGTAACATCTATTGCATTTCGATAGATGCTACTGCTCAAGCGCCACCACAGCACCATTTTTCTGCAGATAAATTTTCTTTTTCTCTAGCAAAATGGTGGCGATAGCGACACAAGTGCAGTAGCATATATTGCGTTCCGATAGATGCTACTGCCAAGCTCTGCTGCCGGCGCAATTTTGCTGGCGCTAAAATGATGCCGGGGTTGCGCCTGCACAGTAGCATCTATTGCGTTCCGATAGATGCTACTGCGCAAACTTCGGCGCCATTTTGCTGCAGACAATTTTTTTTCTCCAGCAAAATGGCACCGGCTCTTGCGTAGTAGCATCTATCGGAACGTGATAGATGTTACTGCACATGCGCTGCCACTTTGTTAAAGAAAAAAAATATTTTTTACCCCACAATAGTATAGGCACAAAGCGATACATATGTGATACATGCTACAGCACAGGCGTCGCCACCGCCAGTTTGATTAAGTTGAAAAAAAAGTTTCTAACCCCAGAATAGTTTACGCTGTATGTAAAATAGGGGGCAGGTCACTGAAGGATCAGTGGTCTGTCATAAGCCCATAAAGATGTATATGTAAGCAGAGCACCACATAAAGACCAGCCCACATCCCCACCCACAGTCACACCCACAGGCCACCCCGAAGCGCGAAAATATCATAAACTGAAAACTGCAAATAAAGATTAAACAAAAGCCACAAGACGGATTTCTTCGACCAAGGTATCATTTTAATCAGTATAACAGCGCCAACCTGAAACTGCCTGTAGGTTACCCAGCACAATCCTGCTGACAAATTTGCTTTAAGCCTTAAAGGGAATCTATCAGCATGTTTTTATTATGTAACCTGAAGACAGCATGCTGTAGGGGTAAAAACACAGATTTCAGAGATGCCTCACTTATCACGCTCCAAAGTTTTGTTTGCTTACAATGATTGTTTTAGCACCAGAAGCTTATCAGTGCTGGAGCGCAGCACAAGTCTTCTAGTCCAGCAATACCCCCTCCTGTGATAGGCACCTCACTGGCTATTGACTTTGTACATAAGGGCCTGGTGGGGAAGATCTCAGCTCTGCTTCATGCAAAATCTAAAAGCTCTGATAGTGTCAGAACTGTTGCACTCAGCAATCTAAGTGACACATCATTGGATTCAGCTTCTCTTTGCCTACATTATGCGGCTCTCAGATGAGGTAGTAAAAACCTGCTGACAGATTCCCTTTAAAAGAGTTTCTGAAATTGGGCAAATTTTACCTAGACTGGCATAAAGTAAGAAACCACGTGTTGGAAGGGTAGGGGGATTTAACAAGTGAGTACTTGTTTTTTGTTTTTTTTTATCATTTTATCTAATTTCCAATCCATGAGAAAATTTTGCTCTATTCCACAAAACTAATTTAGGGATCCCACACACAAAGGAAAAATCAACCGAACCTACCAATTTTGTCTTGTTCAGCTGAAAATTTAATCTGCATAAGGATATGTTCACATTGTGTCTTTTTTTGCCCATTTTTGCACTGAAAACGACACAGAAAGTGAAAAAGCTCAAAAGAATGGACATATTCACTTTTATGCAAAAACGCCTTGCTTTTCATCTTTCTAGGCTTTTGAGATTCTTTTAAACGTTTTAGGCTTTGAAAAGATCGTAAGCATTAAAAAGGCGTAGGGTGTCCGTTCTTCAGGCATTTTCAACAAGAAAAGCACTCAATGCTTTACAATACAAGTCAAAGAGAAAGATAAAAAATATTTATTTTACACGTTTCTGCTGCAAAAAATCTTTCCGCTATTTTTCGCCAATATTTTTCAGGTGTTGTTTGAAATATATAAAGAAATTAAATATTTTTTTTAAATGGATCCTGTCATCAGGTTTTACCAATATAAACTATTGCCACCACCTTTAATAACTTTTTTTAGCATCCTAGAAAGATATATAATAGTCCCAAACCCCCTCTGCATATCCCAAAAACGACCTTTTAAATTCTCTCATACAACACGGTCCGGTTTGATGTGCATCTCTGGTCTTGATCCGGTACCTCCTCTCTTCCTACAATCACCGTCCTCCTTCCCTGCTTCATGTGGTTGACGCATCCTAAGTCATCCACACAGTATCCCTCATCGTTCTCCTGTGCAGGAGCACTTCTCTCTGCCCTGCCAAGGATGGAGCAAGTAGTGCGCAAACACCAGTTTTACTTATGGGTCACTGAGGCTCTTTGGCTCTTCCTGGCGCATGTGCCCTACAGTAGGGCAGAGACAAGTGCGCCTGCGCAGAACGTAGGAAGCATCATTCATATGTAGCAGGGAAGGAGGATGACAATTGTTAGGAGAGAGGAGGCGCCGAAGCAAGATGGTGGGCATTGGACCGAACCGTGACATATGGGGAATTTAAAAGGTGTTTTTTGGACCATACAGAGGGGATTGAAGACTTATATACAGCTTTCCTGAATATTGTAAATGGTAGTAGTCATAGTTTATGTTGGGAAAACCTGGTGTCAGGTTCACTTTAACTATTTTCTTTATTCCTTTATGGGTATCAAAAAAGCCCAGGAAAAAAATGTGATAATTAGTAAAAAAAAAATTCCAACAGAAAAAAATGCTGTAAAAAATGATAAGGAAATTACCCCCAAAAAAGTGCTAGCAAAGGATGATTCAGGTGTACATTACTCCAGAGAAAAGAAGAGCTTCCTGAAGTGTCTTCTCCTTGAAAAATGGATGATTTTGACTGCCAGAACATACCCTAAGTTGTTTCTTCACTTTCCCCGACGTGTAAGGCTGGTTTCACACTTGCGTCTTTTTGCGCAAAAAAACGCATGCGGTTTTTCCCCTATCTTTTACATGGGTACGCATAGGTGCGCAAACACATGCGTTTGTACGCGTTTGTATGCGCATGCGTTTGTTTGTAGTGTGCGATCGGGCGCACAAAATGCATCCTGTTGCATTTTTTGTGCATCCGACTTGCCCCAAAAAAACGCATGTGCACGCAATGCGTTTTTTTTTACAGCAAAACACCCATTATAGTATATGGGTGCGCATACGTGCGCATTGTAATGCGCACGAATGCGCCAAAAAAGCATGCATTTTTTAAAAAACGCACCAAAACCTGCAAAATACACACACAAACGCATGATGCGTTTTTTTCATGCGTTTGTGTGCACAAAAAACGCACCGCAAAAAAGCGCAAGTGGGAAAGTAGCCTAATGTCACTAAAAAGAAGGGTTGAGTCAGAATCTTTTCCGTCAACTGGGAGATAAACCCTCAGAGGAAGAATATAGAGACCTCTACACCTTAGAGCTACGGTGTAATAATAATAATAATAATAATAAATTTTATTTCTATAGCGCCGACATATTCCGCAGCACTTTACATTTCAGAGGGGATTTGTACAGACAATAGACATTACAGCATAACAATAATCACATAGATTATAACAGATACCAAGAGGAATGAGGGCCCTGCTCGCAAGCTTAAGCTGGAGTCACACATAGCGACTCACCAGCGATCCCGACAACGATATCAACGTGTCAGGATCGCTGGTGAGTCGCTATGTGATCGCTGGTGAGCTGTCACACAGACAGCTTCACCAGCGATCAGCACAGTGACGCCGAGCGCGCTGTGTCGCTGTGTTCGTTATTTACCAGCGCGCTGATGCAGGGAGCTGGTAACTAACGTACACATCGGGTATCCAAGGGACGTGTGTCCCTTACATACCCGATGTGTACATTAGTTACCAGCAGATCGCTGGTCTCCCGCCTGTGACACGCAGCGATGCGTGCTGGCCAGCAGGAGACCAGCGACCAAAGAAAAGTCCAGAGGTTTCCCAGAGTGATCAGCGATACCGGCAGGGGGGCCAGTCGCTGATCGCTGTTGTGTCACAAAACTTGTGACTCAGCAGCGATCTCGCTAGCGAGATCGCTATGTGTGACGGGGCATTACAGTCTATGAGGAAAGAGGTAGACACGAAAAGTGGGTGGTAACAGTTGCCCTGATTGTATGGACCAGCCATAATGTTAAGTGTGTAACAGTACAGACACAGAGGGCTTATGGAGGCATAAAGCATGTGGGAGCATGATGCGGGGAACTTGGTTATGGTAAAACTTTTGGCTGTGCCACACAGGGATAGATTAGGTTAATGTGTTGAGGCGATAGGCGGTGTAGATTCTCTGGCTACGTTATGGCTCGTTGGGCTTTCGTCAGCCTTCCCTCCTTTGTTGCCCTACTCTGACTCTACTACTACTTATTAGCACTCAAACCAATGAGTTTAGGTAAAACTGTCCTAATATATAATGCCAGCCTTCTTAAAGGTGTCATTTTAATTAATATCAATACATTCCTTGCAAGTATGGAAATAATGTGATGGAACGGATATGTCAGGCTGCCAGGCTACAAGGTCCACCACCCATTCGCTCATTCATTTCAATGCCATGCAAATTTTCTTTCAAATAGAATACTTTACTTTAAGTGATAAATCAGGGTAAACCCTAATGAGTAAATGCGGGGCCAAATACATGGTAAATGTACGGGTTAACTATTTGACACGCCGCCTCTCGCCTGCCTTTATTATGAAAAATGACAGTTGCGTTTCGCAGCTACATGGCACATGTGTTCATGTTTTTGCTCATAAAGAGATATTGAGATATTGTTCTCCTCTCCTAATACATTTTCTGATAGCGGTATCAGGTAAAGTGATTTTCTAGAGAAGGCTGGGATGGCCTGGTGCGACCTCTATGCCAGATCCCATAAAATACGCTTTAGATCTTTTAAACCTGAATAGGGCAGTTTAGTTTTCACTGGAGGAAGAGGAAAGTGCTTAAAAGAACAGAATTATTTTTCTGCCTCTTATACCAGATTATACCGGGGAAGAATCTCCATATACAGAAGAAAATGTGAAGCTTCTGGGGGATTAATGCAAAATCAGCAAAACCTCCCCTCACCTCCAATCTGCCACTGAATACTGACACCCCCTCAGTCTTTATGGTCCCATATGCCTGTAACCTCAGCATCCCCAACACATATTCCCCTGTCCATACATATACACATAGCTGCTACTATTAAAGAGGTTTCACCAACTCATTAGAAGAATCTGCCAGCTTGATTTCACCCTCTCACACACACACACGTGTAGCTCTTTCCAAGACAAGTCCGTCCTTACCTTTAGCTAAAGAGTCAGTTGTCCTGATACCCAGAAATCGCTGTTTGAATCCATATGCAAATGAGGCTAAAGTGCTTTGGGTGTGATAAAGCACCTCCCAAACTTTTGTCTCCCCAGCTCTATTCCCCGCCTAGTGCCACCTACTCCTGCTTGACTGACAGCTCTTCTGCTATGTGACTTTAAGGAAAGGGATTTTTAGTAAAGCGGAAGGGACAAGGGAAAGTGAGTTTAGGGATTTTTTTTTGTAGAAGGTGTTTATTTAGGACTTTCACAATGCCTAGGTATTTGCCAGCAAAACGAACACAACTGGGATTTGTTACAGTTTTTGGCTTCTCATTAAATGTAAAATTGCTTAGTTCTGGCCTCTTCCGGAGAAGTTGTCAGCTAATCGGTGGGTGTTCCCCGAGTGTCAGAAACCCACCAATCGTATATTGATGCTTTTTGGGTCATATTTCATCAGAAATGAGTCGGTTTTTATTTCCTGTGATTTCACCTAGATCTTCTGTGTGAATTTTCAATAAAACCAGAAACAGTTTTTGTTGCCTTGTCAGCCGTACACCTGTCGTGCTGGTGAGTGAGCTGGACTTTCCGTGTTTCACAATCTCATATTAATGACCTTTTCAAAGGATACGTCACCAATCATTAAGTCCTGGGTTCAAATACCACCAAGGACAACATCTGGAGTTTGTATGTTCTCCCCGTGTTTGTGTGGGTTTCCTCCGGGTTCTCCGGTTTTCTCCCACACTCCAAAGACATACTGATAGGGAATGTAGATTGTGAGCCCCAAAAAATATTAATAATAGTAAGTCATGGGGAGTTTTTTGAGTGGAAACTGTAAGTGTTATCATTCCTCATAAAACTTAATACTCTTATAAAACTTAGTGTGAACATTCTCTTGGTTTTTGGAGCGTAGATTTTACTGGATCGTTTTTTTTTAGCCATGTTGCGTTCCCAAAATCTTTTAAATTAAATTAATATGGCAAATCACAAATTTTCTATTGACACATAAAAAGTCTGAGTAGGGGCTTGTATGTTTGTGGGATGAGTTGAAGTTTTTATTGGTTCCATTTTGGGCTATATAACACTTTTTTACCTATTTTTTTCTGATTTTTTGGAGACGGTAAGTACAAATAAACAGCAATTACTGAAAAGGAATTATCTTTTCCTTTTTAATCGTTTTACGCCATTCATATATACATTGCTATATTTTCACACTTAAAAAAACAACACTTTTTTTTATAAAAATTTATTTGATTTTGCATCACTATATTCTGAGAGCTATAACTTTTTTATTTATCTACCAAAAGAGCTGAGGCGGGTTTTGATCTACATAACAATTTTTCTTTATTTTATTTGCAATTATATTGGAATGTTTTTTTACTTTTTTATTTAGTCCCATTATGGGACTTGAACTTTCATTGGACTGATCCCTGGTTGAAAACACTGCAACAATTATGCATTGCAGGGCATTAGACCCATCAGAAGGCCAGTTAAACACTGATTATGTCAGGATCTAAATGCAACCATAAATAGCAGACCCGAATACCTATACTTGGGCTCAGGATAACTTTGCAATCATTGGCACCCCATGATCATGTTGCGCGGGTGCCAATGGTATTAAAGAGAAAGTCCTCTGACTCTTTTTACCAACCAGATTCCTCTCTCCCTACTGACAGTGGTATCTAGGGGTTAAACAGCTGCAATCGGGGCTAATAATGGTTGCTGTACTAAGGCGTCAACTACAAAATACCTCTGACACCCGTCACTGATGGCGCCGACTCTGTTTCTGAGCCAGCTCTATCACCTTGCTGTACAGGTACGCCTCTTTGTGGGAACTCCTTGTTCACTGTGTCTTAAATGTACAACGGATGTTGGGAAGGTGTTAAACGGTAACCCAAAATATGCAAATTGTTTTATTTGTGGATTTTCACTGCAAATTTCACCCTTTGTGATGCATCAAGTGAATTCTGTTGAAAATCAGCAAGAAAATCTGAAAAAGTTGCGTTTAGCTCAGATGTACTGCAAAAATGTCTACTGCAAATCCCATTTACTTTAGGCCTTTTTTGTAGCACACTAATGATAAAAATGGAAAATTGTTTCTAGAACACTGATGAAATATTGATGTGTGAATGAACCCTAAGCGGATGCTGAAGTTCAGCTGCTCGGTCATCGGTGTACAGTGCAGTATTTGTCTTTACTGTATTTTTAATTCCTGTATTACAAGCACTTTATGGTTTTGGTCACTTCTACTTTTGTACAACTTAATCTCTACATTACGTCGGGATCCTTAACGTCCAATTTGTTTGGAGACTGCTTCAATTACCCATAGCTGGGGATGATAATTGTCTGTGTTACTCTCCCCTCTCCCCGATAGTATCGCATGGAGGAGATTGTGATCTTATCCAGAGCTATTCAGTATAGCAGTGACACTCCTTCTCTTCTACGCCGGCCTCGATAACATCAAGCCTGTTAGGATCAGACATTAGTTCGAATCAATATCTGAAAACGTGTCTGTTTGTGTTTAATCGCAAACTTAGTGTGAGGGTCAAAGTGAGATCATTTGTTGGATGAGATTACACAGCTTCTTCATTTTGTCATGGAGATGTGTACTTTCCAGGGCGTGCTGCTGAAATATAGGAAACGCCGGCATATTCCACCCCCCCACACACACACACTTCATTAGGTTAAAACAAAGTGCAGACATTAACTGCTCGCTAACCTCTTGGCAGCCAACAGATCTTTTTTTTTATCAAAACTTTAGGTTCAGATTTTTGGACGATGTCCACTTCAATTTCCATCAGAAGAAGCTCTCGCCTAAGAAAAACAAACACACAATCAAATTCCAGTCTTTGGCCCATATTCCTCAAAAATGGTGTTCTAGCCAGTGGCAAAGTAAGGCTCTGTTCACATTGTGAACATAACAAGAATCAAGAGTATAATAGATATCAATGAAACTCGGTGGACCTGACTAATTTACGATGAAGTCCGTCAGGTTCAGTTGTGGTGTCCCCTATTTTGATAAACAGAATGCCATACTTTTATTCCTGTCAACCATGATGGAATTAGTTAGATTGGAGGCTACAGCTGTGAAAATAGCCATAAGACTAGCCTGAAAAGGGTTATCCGACCCTAGAGTACAAGTCTGCAGTCACTCTATGTAACTGCAGATATGTGAATCCTCACAGTGCGCTCACTCTGGTGCCAGACCTTTACTGATTGTTAGGGTGCTGACGGATGGCCGTATAACTTGTGCAATGATCGAATCACACTGTACATACTGGCCCAGCACCTCTCCTGACCTGAGCATGATAGCGTCATATATTTCTATGCAGTTGTAAAGCCCAGGTCAGGAGAGCAGACAGCAAGTAAGAGGGTTGCGATGCGACACAACCATTTTTCTCAGATGAGTGCTATCCATGGTTTTGACAGATCGCACTTGTACTGATGCTATCCAATGGGTCCATACACATGTCCAATTTTTACGTTGTACCAAGAAGATTTAATGAACTGGCATAATGGAAAAGGTGGAGAAACTTTTTTTCTCTACCTCCAAGAAAATTGGATCCCTCAGAGTTAGATTATGATAATTGGACCTTTTTTCTCGGATGGAGAGTAAACGGTCATGTTCACCTGCCCTTAGAGTGTGAGAGTTTTCACAAGAACACTAGACAAAGAACTGATGAGAGGGGGCCTAAGCTGGGTGGACACAAGCAGTGTCTTTTTCTTATTATGCAGGTGTCAAATTCTGCTAATCGCTACCATGTATGAACCCAACTAAATTTATGTATGGATCGCCTATTTTCATGAAGTCTATAAATATACAAACACTCCTGGAAACCCCTGCAGATTGTTGGCAATCAAGTCTTTGTTAGTGTTGAGCATTCCGATACTGCAATATCGGGTATCGGCCGATATTCGCTGTATTGGAGTTCCGATACTTTTAGAATATCGAATACCGGAATCGGAAGTTCCCGTAATGCAATGAGCCAGTTTGATTTTATTCAGCCAGTGAGGAATCCTAAGAAGTGTGGGCACATCCTGTTATGCATGTTAGGCATGTTAACTAATGGCATGGCTGTGATTGGCTGCTGAAATGATGTCATGATGCACTATAAAAGCCGCCGCCGCCATTTTGGGTTCACTCTGCTGTGAATTTACTTAGGGACAGGACACTGCTGTTCTGACTCTAAGGGACAGTTTGAGCTAGCTTTATTGTGCTTTACCCAGGCTACTTTAGCAACCGCTGTGTGAGAAGCTTTCTTTTGCCTTGCAGCACTGTTCACGGCTGTCTGCGAGGTCTCTGTGTGTGAGTGCAGCTCACGCTGTAGTTGTTAGGAGTGGCGGAAGGCACTAAAAAAAATAAATAATTAAAGTGCCTTCGCCACTCGGGGTCCACCGTGCGGCAGGTGATATGACCGCTGCTAGAGAGGCAGAGCACTGTGGCGTTAATGTGCACGGAGTTAACTGCACCCAGAGTGCACCAAAGCAAGCTCTGTTGAGGACACAGAGCTGCAAACTTAAAGCACACAAAATGCAGTGTCTGTTTAACTCACAGAACATCAGCGATATAGACACGGTATTAAAAAGTCACAGGAGTAGCCTTTAACGTCAGGACTACTCCCAAAAGGACCTACCGTGAAAAAGAGGTGCGTGGCGTCGCAACTGCGAGCGCTCGGAGAACTACAATCGCTGCGCTGTGTGAACGAAGCCAAAGAAGAGACTCCGCAATATCGCTGGCGCGATGCAGGACGCTAGCTGCTGAGACAGGTATAGCTGGAACACGCTGGCGCAAGCGCTGCTACTGGCGGCTGCCTAATAACTCACACATTCGTATTATCCGAGGAAAGGGGTTTCATAATAAGTCAGCCACCAGTCCAAGCATCCATCACCATACATACAGCAGCAGTATGAAATACTAGCGCATGGCAGAACAGTCATGCGCACTTTTTATACCAAACGGGACCTTCCAGAGATCTCCCAAACTCCAGGAGGAGCCAATAGGATTAGACACAGGACCTGAGCATGTGACTCCCGATCTCCAATGGGAGCTCATCCCATGAACATGCTCAGTGGAGGGAACAGAGGACTTAGCCTCTGGAGAGAGTTGCCGCAAAGCACTCTCCTCTGCAATCTCCTTTACTGCAGATGAACCGCAGGAGACTGCAGCATGTAAGGGTCTAGATTTCACCATAGAGAAGGGAGAAATCAGACTCCTAACATTAGTGTGTTCTGCAACCACCTCCGGTTGTAGTCCGCTCAGCGTGCGTCACTGCCTCATACATTATCCTTTTTTGCATTAGTGCTGCTCATTTTTCCAGATTTCTCCTATTAGTGTGGTTCCATCTGTATCCAGCTAGAATATTTGCAAACACTATATAGGAGTAGATAGAGGAGCCTTTCTGCTGGCTTGTGCCCTGCAGCCCCAGCCAGATTAGTATTAGCCTATTTTTTGGAGCCTCATCTATTGCATTGTAGGTTACCTTCCTGCATTGTAATAGCTACAAAAAGTTTGTGATACTATCGGTTTTACATATTTGGGCACATCCAGTGTCTTTTTGTGAGAAAAAACAAATTAATAAAGTTCACCAAACACTCCACTTTACCGTTGTGTAGGCCACATTAGCTCATATTAAAGTCTAGTCCACACTTTATAAAATTAGTGTTTCTTATACCAGTTAGCAGCTGTTCAGGAATAAGCACACTAAGCCCTTAGTACTTTTCTGCCTATCTTTATTTGTCTACCAGGATGAAGAAGGCAGGGAGCAAGGCATGTGGTCGTGGGTGTGGAGTTTCTGCAGGGAGAGGACGTGGGGATTCTGTGCCTGCTGTGGGCACCAGTGACTCAGCATCCCCCAGTTTTACCAGGGAACAGTCCTTTATGCGCAGCCTTGTAGGAGCTCGCGGTACCCCACTGCTGCGGGATGAACAAATTGAAGCCGTTGTCGGATGGATGGCAGCTAACGCATCGACTTCAATTAGTTCCAGATCCTCTCAGGTCCAGAGCACTGAAGAGCACCCATCTGTCTCTTCACCACCTGCCAAATTGCCCAGGCAGTCAGAGGGCCCTGGATAGGAGCCATCTCTACTTCTGTTCTCTGAATCTGTTGGCTTGGAAAGAGAGGGCCAGCCAAGCAGCATTCGAGAATTTGAAGAAGAGGTAGTGTGCAGTGATGCGCAACAGCTTTGTCTCTCTGAATCTGAAGAGGCGGGTGGGCCAGTGCCTATGGTCACCACACCTCAGTACTCATCTGATGATGAGACTCAGGTGCCACTTTCTGGTGCGTACTGTGCTGTCGAGACAACCCAGGAGAAGCAGTCATTTGAAGAGGCTAGTGTAGATGATGAGGTCCTTGACCCATCATGGCGTGAGGTACAGGAAGGTGGTGGAAGCAGCTCTGAGGAAGAGATTCCCCAAACAGCCAAAAAAGGAGGGAGAGGGAGGGGGCAGACTCGGTTGCCTGTAGCTTCCACTTTGGCACCCATTAGGAGCATGCCTCTTCCAAAACCCAAAACGGGCGCTCTCAAGACTCGCAGTGCCTGGTCCTTTTTTGACACAGTTGCAGATGACAATTGCTTTGTCAAATGCAAGCTGTGTAATCAGAAAGTGAAAAGAGGGAAAAGTGTCAGCAACCTCAATACCACAAATATGTGGAAACATGTGTGGACCAAGCACGCGGTCGAGTCACAAAGACACACTGAAGACCTAGGCCAACCTACAGCGCCACCTACCACCTCTTCAGCTCATGTTGTAGCCTCTTCCTCCAGCTCACACACAGCTGGTTCGGCTTCCTCACAGGATCGCCATGGAAGAACCTCTGGCACTGTTGTCCAGAGACCCAGTGACATTCCTCATACTCCCAGGCCACTCTACAGCCATCGGTAGCACAGGCATGGGAGAAAAGGCGCCCACACTCGGCAAACCACCCCGAGCACATCCTCTGAATGCTGGCATTGCAAAACTACAGTCCCTTGAAATGCTCTCATTCAGGAGACTGACACCTTCCATAACTTCATGGCATTGGCAGTCCCACAATACAACGTGCCCAGGCGCTTTTATTTCAGCAGGCAAGCCGTTCCTGCCCTGCAAAAGCATCTGGAGGGAAAAATTAAACATGCGCTACTAAACGCCATCAGTAGCAAGGTCCACCTAACCATCAATGCATGGACCTGTAACCATTGACAGGGACGATATCTTTCCCTCACTGTCCATTGGGTAAATGTTGTGTAGTTGGGTACAGATCTTGAGAGTGGCGCTGTACGTGTTCTGCCAACTCCAAGGATTGCAGGAATCCAGTCTGTACACATTGACTCCTCCTCATACTCCAATTCCTCTGAATCAGCGCCGCAGGAGCCGTCACAGTCTACCTCCACAAGGACCCGTGAACGCTTACCTGTTACGACCGATATGAGCACAGCCGTGGCCAAATGTCAACAGGCCGTATTGAAATTAATTTCTTTGGGGAATCGAAGCTACACAGCGCAGGAGCTCTGGAATGCCATCAAGCAGGAGAGCGACGTGTGGTTTGTGCCAGCGAATCTCCAGCCAAGCATGGTAGTGTGTGACAATGGCCGAAATCTGGTGGCAGCTCTGGGCCTAGGCAACCTCACTCACATCCCATGTCTGGCACATGTGCTCAACTTGGTCGTGCAGAGTTTTTTGAGGGACTATCCGGATCTTGATGCACTGCTGCACAAGGTCCGCATAGAGTGCACTCACTTGCGGCATTCCAGCATGGCAAGATCGCGCATTGCAGCTCTGCAGCGCCGATTCCGCCTTCCGGAACATCGCATCACATGTGACCTACCCACCAGGTGGAATTCAACGTTACCTATGTTGGAGAGGTTGTGTGAGCAGCAGGCAGCAGTAGTGGAGTACCAGTTGCATCAGGTGCAAACAAGTCGCACTGCGCGCCGTTCACACTTCACCACCACTGAGTGGGCCTCTATGAAGGACATCTGCCACGTTTTGCATGCCTTCGATGAGTCCACGTGGATGGCGAGTGCAGATGATGCACTAGTCAGCATGACTATCCCTCTTATTTGCCTGCTTGAAAAAACACTGCAAGCACTAAGGGAGGAGGTTGTGGAAGAGGTGGAGGATGAGGAGTCACAAATGCCATCTGCTTCTGGACAGTCTGCACAACGTGGTTCCTCACAAAGACCTAGGCAGGGCACACTTTGTGAGGAGGATGAGGAGGAGTCAATGGAGGAGAAGACATCTGTCCAGAGGAGGGAGGTACACAATGCTCTAGTAGTCAGTATGTAGAGCGAGGGTGGGGTGATGCAGAGCAGGCAGAGATGATGCCTCCAGCAGGGGACAGCATTTCTTGGCCAGTTGGCAGTCTGCAGCACATGGTTGATTTCATGCTGCAGTGCCTGAGAAACAACCGCCGCATCGCCCACATTCTCAACACGGCTTATTATTGGGTGTACACCCTTCTAGATCCTCGCTACTGGGACAACTTACAAAGCCTCATAACACCGCTGAACCGGGAGCGTAAAATGCGGGCGTACCAAGACGCACTGGGGCATTCCATCATGTTCGCCATTCCACCCAAGAGCAGTGCTGCTAGTGCTTTACAAAGCAGCTCAGTGCGTCGAGGCAGTGGAGGAAGCTCTGCACAAAGAGGGAGCAGAAGCAGCGCCTCAGCACAAGGCAAGACCAGTATGGCCCAAATGTGTCAAAGTTTAGGCCTCTGGCTACACTCTGTTTCTACTGTAATCCCTGGGCTCCAACACCGCCAGTTGCTGCTCAGAAGTGTCTTTGGCATGGGTACTCCCTCCTGCCCAGCCTGATTCCAGCACGCCAGCTGTTTCCGGGTAGTGTCAACATCACTTTGCCTCCAATACGTTGTTCTGTCGTGTTGCGGTCGGGTTAGCCGACTCTATGGTGCCTGCAGTTTAGGTGATGCCTATGTGGGCTGCGGGATCTAGCAATAAAGGCTGGTTCCGTAGTGCCCATAGGACAAGCTCCCCCTGTAGGACTGTGCCTTTTGGTAACTCCGGCCTGCTCGCGGCCTTGCAAATTTTTTTTTCATGTGTACCTTCTGCTGCCTATCTGAGTTCCAGTACCATTAGCTGGTTCTTTGTAAGTCAATCTTGAATATGTCCCCCTGGGTTCCAGTAACGTCAGCTGGTTCCAGGCAGAGCCTTTGGCTTAGGTGCCTCCTTCTCGGTATCTGAGTTCCACCAACATCTGCTGGTACTTGGTAGTGCTTTCTGGCACAGGTACCTCCTGCTTAGTAACCGGGTTCCAGTACTATCAGCTGGTCCTCGGTAGTTCCATTGGCTCTTGTTCCTTCTGCTACCCATCCAGGTTCCAGTACTGTCAGCTGGTTCTCAGCAGTTCCTCAGCCTTCTTGTACCTTCTGCTACATTTCCAAGTTCAAGCTTTTTGAAATGGTTTTTGGTAATCACTCTGGATCTCCCTGAGGACGACCCTAAAGACGACGACCCTGAAGATCACCCCGCAGAAGACGACGACCCCGAAAACGACGATCCTGGAGACGTCGACCCTGAAGACCACCCCGAAGAATTTAAAAAATTGAAAAAAAAAATTAATTCTTGCTATTCCATTTGATTGGGCTAAACCTCTATGCCTTTAATGTCTCCTCCACCTCCCCCAATACATTTTACATTATTCTTAGCTGTTTTCCTTCATGTAGAATTAACCTACAAGGAAAGTAAGGGATTTTTTTCATTCCGATATTTGTGTCCCATTGACTTGCATTGGTTTCCGGTATCGGAATCGGCGATATCTGATATTTTTGGGGTATCGGTCCGATCCGATCCAATATTTCCCGATATCGGAAGGTATCGCTCAACACTAGTCTTTGTATTTCTTCTATTCCCACCTGCTGTAAACTGAATCCCAGAAACTTTCAGCTTAAGTAATTTTTGCTGGAACACTGATCTACCAGTTATCTCTTATATTCAGTGGATAGAGTGAATAGCTGGAAACTAGTAAGATGTCATTACAACCAGAATACCCCTTTAACTTTAGAGTAAGTCATGACTATGTTGGACCCTACTTTCAACAAGCACTGCACCTGGTTTCACTGGGTTCCTAAACAGGACACCTAGATAGTTATACTGCTACTTCTTTTCACCACAAGGTATTGGAGGGCCATGTCTACACCTTGCTGCCCAGCGCCTCCCAGATAATATAATGGTGGAGGATTGCAGCACTTTATTGCCCTAAAGCTTTCTCCACATATGCCCCTATTCCTATAGCTACATTCCTTCTACAGTTGAAGAGGATGAAGAAATATAATCACTGGTTTGGGGTTAGCTGCAACTGCCTAAAGCCCCCGTTACACACTGCGATATCGCTAGCAATATCGCTGTAAAGTCACCGATTTTGTGACGTTACAGCTATATTACTAGCGATATCGCTGCATGTGAAACTTACCTCCGACCGGCTCCCCCGCTGGTTATCGCTGATCGCGCGAGAAGCTCCTGGATCATTCCTCGTCGGTCACTTCCTGCAGCGCTTCCTGCTGTGACGATGAGCGACGCGTGGACGCAGGCGGGAGGACGCAGCATCGCCGTGTCTGACAGGTAAGTAGCGATCCCCGACCCCAGAGATGTTGCTAGTGAGATCTGCCTGTGTGGCAGCTCACTAGCGACCACCTAGCGATCCTGACCGCGTCATATTGCTGGTCGGGATCGCTGGTGAGTCGCTAGGTGTAACGGTACCCTTAGTTTACGAAAACAAATCCAGAAAAATTGATCTGTTTGATTTCTGCAGTAAGATCACTGGGATATGGTGGGGCATGCCAGGAATTTCCCATTGTTAGTATTTATTGATTTATGAACCTTTCTGGTTCCATAAAGAATTATTACCTTTGTTTTTGCTTACAACAGGGTCAGATATGTTTGCTCTATTATTATTACAAACAACAGTAGACAGTAAAAAAAGTTTGGTACCTCCACCCTGGGTTGTCCTTCTGTAGTTCTTCTGGGGTGTGCCACTAGTGTGTCACTTTTACTTATCCATCCATCCTTCCATCTGCATATTTATGCTTTTTATGCTTCATTTAATATTTTACCAATAAGTAAACTATTTGATTAGACTTACTGGTTACAGGATATATTTTTCTATCACATATATTGGTAAATTTGACCTTTATTTCATTAAAGCCCCTCTTTTTCATACTGATTGCAAACAGGAAAACTAACCCATAAAGGAGTTTACAGTCAGTGGTCTATCCATGTGTTTCAAACAGTCCAAGCCCAGTATATGTTTTGGAAATAGGTTACAATGGTCTAAAATGACAAAAGGATCAATACTAGTGTTAAGCGATACCTTCCGATATCGGGAAATATCGGATCAGATTGGATCGGACCGATACCCAAAAAGTATCGGATATCGCCGATTCCGATACCGGAAACCAATGCAAGTCAATGGGACACAAATATCGGAATGAAAATAAGCCCTTACTTTCCTTGTAGGTTAATTCTACAAGAAGGAAAACAACTAAGAATAATGTAGAATGTATTGGGGGAGGTGGAGGAGACATTAAAGGCATAGATGTTTAGCCCAATCAAATGGAATAGCAGGAATTAATTTTTTTTTAAGAAGTTCGGCGTTACAAAGATATTGACTATGTTAAAGGGGTTGTGTAGCAATAGAGGGAGACGTTCAGAAAAGGCACATATGTTGGCGGAGTGTTGGAATGGAGTGCTTCATCTAGCTTGGAGGTTGACTGAGCCCCTGACCCGGAGGACACGGCACGGATGCGGGCACCTGTATGCACAACAGACTGTGAGTAAAGCTTTGGAACTACATGCCCGGGTGTCCTCCAGTTATTCCTGTGCCAACACACTCAGCACTGCTACATCTCTGTGCCTGGCACTGCACCATCTACGTCTCTTCACTACCTCTCCATCTACACTGCCCTGGGACTACTGCCCTACCTGTGGAGGGCCACAACATCATTGCTGCACCACACCATCTGTCCCAGAGGATCTGTATGCAGCATCGGCTTAACATCTTCATTGCCGAACACCACAGGTGGTGTCACGAATCATTCACTCATAAACTTTAATCATCATCCACATGTTCAACATTTCCCTTTTACAATGGAAGCCCAGGGCCATGGACTGGGTCACAGCTACCGTGACATCTCCCATTGAAACCAACGGGCCCGGAACATATTACTCCACCAGCCCTGGCGGGCGATCCAACTTGGCGGAAATACATAACAGAGCAGGTTGTCCAGGATTTTCACATAAATCCATATCTAGGCTGCAGAATGCTGACAATAAGTAATTTACCTTCTGTGGCTAGTCTGCACGGTTTCCAAGATATCACCTCTTGCTTCTAAGATAAACGTCCAGGTGGGGGGTGTTCTGGCATTGAAATGAGAAATGGTCGTTTCCTCCTCCCTCAAAAGTTTCACTTTCCATAGATCACTGTTCAGCGTGTGTCTGGGGGAGGAGCAGCTGGGTGGTCTGCTCGCAGCCAATCACAGCCATGCCAGTAGTTACATGCCTAACATGCCTAACAGGATGTGCCCACACTTCTTAGGATTCCTCACTGGCTGAATCAAATCAAACTGGCTCATTGCATTATGGGAACTTCCGATTCTGGTATTCGATATGCAAAAAGTATCGGAACTCAGTATTGGAATTCCGATACCACGAATATCGGCCGATACCTGATATTTGCAGTATCGGAATGCTCAATACTAATCAATACATTACCAATCCCCTATTGCTCTTGTGCGAAAAAGTGTGAATATGTGTCCTCTGTAGCCAATCACAGACTGTTTCGGTAACAGGTTGATGCCACTGAGATCACAGCTACAGTCAGTGATTGGCTGCAGTTCTCACATGTTTCATATCAATCAGTTATCGTTAGAGCTGTCTGAAAAGAGACCAACTGCGACTAAGGGAAGCAGCAGGGGTTTAGTACGGTTAGTATTACTTCTTTTGTTATCTTAGACCATTTGTTGTTTGTGTAAAAAAAACTCCCATTACTATAAGTATGTAACCTGGATTGTATAAGTATTATAGGAACTAACAAATTATTATCTATCTATCTATCTATCTATCTATCTATCTATCTATCTATCTATCATCTATCTATTATCTATCATCTAGCTATCATCTATATCTATCCATGATCTATCTATCTATCTATCTATCTATCTATCTATCTATCTATCTATCTATCTATCTATCTATCGATCTATAATCTATCTATTATCTACAGTATCTCTTATCTGTGAATCCATCTTTTTAGATATTTATCTGTCTCTTTAGTTTCTATCGATCTCATACCCACGTATCGGCCATTGGTGTCTTATAGACCTGCTGTATTTTGCAGCACACGTCCTGCTATGTTGTGCCTTGATCTGTAGCCGTGCCGCCATAGATTGCTCATCTTTCCTGCTGAACAGACGCAGTCACATTCAGCTGCAGCTTCTGCTGTCAGCAGCCATAGAGCAGATGCCAGCCAGGACCAGTCCTGCACAAAATTCACAACCGTCGCTCGGGGTATTAAGACCTTGGACATGAAAGGGGAGAGCAGCGACATGCCAAGTGTAGTACAGTAGTTTGGGCATCGTCCAACAAAATATAAATAGAGGGTGGATTAGCGGGATAAAGCCGAGTTATTACAAGAATTTATCAGTGTTCGGGAGATAAGTTAGAGGAGATATCATGCTCAGTATTCCTAAAATGGTCTCAGTTTAGACATGCAAACACATGATCAATCATTGCTGCTTTTTGACTGTATATATAAGGGCCCGATGCGACTTTCCAGTAGATTTGTATATTGCTCAGACGGTATAAACATTGGAAGCAGATTGTGGTTTCACAGCTTGTGTCGACCCGCAGTGCTCGTCCAGATGTTGTGCATCATTGTGACCACATACATTAATGCTGGTCCAGCATGAGATTTTGGTATTGGCATTGTTGGGAGTTCTGCAGACTCTATATATGAATGTACGGAGCTGCATGACAGCCTAGGATGTCTGCACTCTCAGGAAACCACAGTAGACAGCAATATTCATGTTTGGTGGGATCATACTCAGACAGAAATTAATATGGTGACGTGAGTATAACAAGGTGGCACGGGGTGGTAGTCATGGGCGAGTCTACTGGGTCACAATCACTGAGCACCCCGGCCCCTTGCACATACAAAGACAGATAGAGTCCCAGGTCTTCAGCACGGTCATTTACCTCCATCACACGGTCACTCTCAACACTGGTAATGCACCCTCCGGATGTACCACAAGCCACGATTCATTTCCAACGTTTGAAACTTTTAATGAACATGAGGTAACATGAGGTAAATAAAGTAATGCTTCCTGCGCTTTCCCTGCGTCTTCAACAAGTTACAGTATATGACATCAAAAGCTCCCATCTGGGTTTTGGGAACCAACAGTTCATCTGCAGTCACTCCCACAAAACCAGTGCCCAGCCACACTGACCGAAAGTCTTTAGCAGCATCCATCCCCTGGACCGAGGGCACATTCCATTCCCGACAGTGGAGAGCGTCTTGCCCTAGGCAAGCCTGCCCGGGCACTGCTGCAGAAGCAGGAACTTCCTGTCCAGACAGCCTGCTGGACCGGCCCCTCTTCTAAACCCTAAGTTCAATAGATGTAACAAATAACATACTCGGCACAGTTTACACAATACGAGAACATACATACAAACACAGCACAATACATTGGCAAAACATTAATACATGACATTATACACTAACACAGGGGTGAACCATCAGCATGCCGCGTGGGACACACATGCCCAACATATAGGAGGGAGAAGGCAGCTGAGAGTCCCCGCCAACTCCTTACATGAGCGAACCCTTAGAGTTTCAAGTGCTGCTCTGAAAATGTCAAAATTGTTTGGCCCCGACAGTTTCATCACCCCTATGATTTTCTGAATCTGCCGAGGTAAAAATGCTTGCAGCATCAGACAATTCACAGTTGGGATAAGCAACAGGACCAAGCGACTGGTGCCAGAGGTCAATCATCAGGAGCGCCTCGCCATCCCAGCAAATAGAAAGACGGCAGGCAGGGGAGCAGTGTGCTCCGGAAGATTGAAAGCTAGACAACCCTTTTTGGTCGTATTGCAGCACAGCAATTCATCAGGGACCTAAATCTACCAGATCTCTGGCCACTTACGCCACGTGGTTGTCACAACTTGACGATGACTGCAATTAATTCAGTGTGGTTCAATATATCGACATTTATAAACTTTAGCCACGCAACGAAAATCAGAGTCAAAGTCTCCCGGTAGCTCCAGCTTTCCATTGCTGTTGGATAATTGCTTGTTCTCAACTCCCCCCATACTCATGCTGGGCCCTCTGTCCCTCCATGTCTGATTTTGGGGGAAATAAATCACCGATGATGAGCTGCATTTTTACCTGCCCTGATCCTTAGTTAAACTTGGAGATAAGTGGCAATAAATATAAGTGATTGACCAACAGATTTGTACAATGTGTTGCATATCTTGCTGTTAGAAATGTCTGGGAAGGACAAGAAGAAGCTGAGAAATTACACCTTTTGGCCTTGGTCTGGAAATATTAACGCCAAGGACCATGGTATTAAAGGGATTGTCTATTTAGAGGAAATCCCTTTAAAAAAGTGCCAGTCAATGTGATTATTTGAACAGCCGGGTTCGTCTTCCAGCATCCATGTCACATCGCTGATTTAGATGGCGAAACATGTGGCCAGCCAGGCGGTTTCCCTGTATCATCCGTGTTCATGCAGTATTACATAATGGCCATTCAGATAAACGACCACCATGTAATACAAGGACGGCTCGAAACGTCCATAGCAAGAGCTAATGGTTGTTAATAGACACTCATTCTGAGATGTCTTTGTGCCCAATAGGGCTCACGGACATGGGTTGTCTTTAGAACTAATTATTATTATTATTATTATTATTATTATTATTATTATTATCCTTTTAGACTTTCTGAATAGTTACAAAAGTCAGATAAATAAGGTAAAAAAAATCGAAATATGGTGAATAAATGAATAATTATTGTGATAATTATTATTTATAAGTGTTAATAATATACGTTACAATATTAATGCTTATATTTAATATTAATTATTATTATTAATAATACTTAATTATATAAATAATCAAAATAAATGCTTTTTATTTTTCTTATTATTTTATTATTGTTATATTCGTCATCAATATTACTATTATGATTATCTGGAATGGCTGGTGGGAATCGAGTGTTGTAGCCTCCTGCATCCCTTTTTGCCTCTATAATCCATCTAACTCTACCTGGTATCACTTTATATATCCATTTTTAAGACCATAATTCTGAATATTTCCTTAAAATTTATTAAAATTAGAATCTTCCATTTTTTTTTTAAATTCCAGTAACATCCACAAGAACGTTAACCACATATCATTAATAATAAAACTATTACTTCCATATTAACATTTTTAATCTTATATTCCTATCTAAATAGTATTTTAATAACAAAAAAGAAAAATGAAGCAGAAGTAAATCGGTCCACTCCACTTCTGAACACCTAGATTACGTTTCTACATTCGGATAGACGTCTGCCTATTTAGTAAATAATATTTAGGGAATATTTCATTATTATTATTCTTCTTTCTCTCCCCCCCCCCTCCTCTTCCTCTTTCCCCCTTTCCCTATAATTATTCCCGAGGTATTATCTGAAAAAAAAATTGTCTCTGCGGAAATAAGTAAATTTAAATATTAACAAACTGCCATGAAACCACTGATCCGTCCGGCCTAAATTCTCCAGTGACTTGCTATTATCACTTTGTTTCATGTCACATATGAAAATAAACTATCGGCGTTGATGTGTAGGTATCATTTTTGAATTGCAGAGATATGGTAATAAGCCAAGGCTGCTTAGCATCGTTCCATTTTAACTACTAGAAATATACGCAAATTCCAGAGCAAACACCCTCCCGCCCGTGCTCTTGCACATACACACACACAAATCCACACCGGAGCATATACATAAAGTAATATTGGTGGGATTATATAAGTTTAAAAGGAAGAAAAATGCCTTTTAGGATCCGTATCTCCCGGAGCAGATAGGCACCATTATCAGGAAAAATGACTGCCTTTCAGTGTTGAAACAGTTAAAAGAGTTCGACGGCCACAAAAGAGATTTCTTCAGAATTATCTCCTGCCTCACATTTGCTCTTAGGCAAGCAGTTTAAAAAAGCCCAGTGATTGAGCCAGTGATCCAATTTGAAATGCAGAAATGATTAGAGCTGCTTGCCTCATTTCATATCGAAATTCTCTGATTTATGACAGGGCTGCAGCCAAGATCTATCTCCAAAGGGAATTAGTGTGCAAGTTTGCATATTTTTGCTATTGAGGTTTCTGATAGCAGCTGCTAGCTAGAAATGCAGAACTGGGAGGTGGCAGAGGAATATTTTTTTTAATTTTTTTTTTGTGTGTGTGTGTATAGCCGGTAAAGTAAGGCTTAGATAAGAACCTTATGCGTAGGACATATATACCCCCTTGACCAACGTGGTGCTTATATGCCGGTCCAAGCAAATAGACTACGGTAATTGTAACATACCGTAAAAGAATGATCAAGCCTCCAAAAGATAATCCAGCTACTAATGAGCTGTAGGACTTCAATCATGCCCCTGACCATATAGAACATATCATGAAGCCGAAATAGAATTCGGTAAAAAAAATAAAATTAAAAATGACTATCCTTACCTGGAATTTACATGAAGTGTTAACATTTAAAAATGAGAAAGATGGGATTTCATGCTCGTATTGCACAAATGGTTTTAATATTTTATTTAATGTTTTTTTTTTCTTTTTGTTTAGATGTGATCGGTTCTTTTTGAGGGAATAAAGATGATAAGCAAAAGGGTTTTAATTTGACATTCACTAGGGTCAAGGTCACAATTTAGCTTGGAAAAGGTTATTATGTACTATGGTATCATATGGTAAGTCAAGTTAGTAAAAGTTACATTTACGGCGCAGTTAGACATCTGTATAACACGGATGATGATCGCATCACAGGGAATGGAATGGCCGGCGGCTCTCCTGACCTGAGGGTGACAGCTGCATAGAAATACATGCTGTCAAACTTGGGTCGGTAGAGCCGCCGGCCAGTCCGTGCACTGCGATATGATCGTTGTCCATGTTATACGACCGTCTGACTGCGCCCTGGATGGGTGGACAATGTGTCTCAAGTATAGAGCTCAGTGGTCCAACAGGGGATATTCTCCAGCACCAAAGGATGGTGGTTAATATGTAGCATTCAATTATGTAAAATAAAAAAAAAGTAGAGGAGGATGATATCAAGTTGTACGGGCTGTGGTGCGGTAAATGAGGAACCTTTTGTTTTCCATAAAAGTTCTTTATTGTTCCAACGCGTTTTGGTACTGGACCATCGCCTTTCTCTTGGTAAAAAAATAAAAGTAAGATATTTGATTCTTTTTAACATGAGAAAAGCATCAGACCGATGCAGAAATGATTTAGGATAGTAAAAAACTATTTCAGAACACTAAAGGCTTCTGATTTACTGCCCCGCAGCCCGTTCAACGTGATATCGTCTTCCTCTACTATTAATCATCCGGAAGAAGTTTTTCTCCTCCAGCCACGGGTGCCGCAACAGCAGTTACAGATGTCTACAGGGTTGGGCCTTCACACAACACCGCCAGTTGAGCGGACACTACCGCCTTTTACTTTCAATACCATGTGATACTGCTTTATGTGTGTACGCTTTTGTTCCTTAGTTTTTTCAGGGGAAAAATTGTCAGAATGTCCACATTTAAAAAAAAGAAAAAAACATACTGCTTATGCATTTCAGATAGAAAAATCCAGAGTTGTATCTTTTATTAAAGTTTTTTTTACCCGAAACACGTAAGCATTGTTTTTTTGTTTTTTTCTTAACATATGTGCACATTCTGCTAAATTTTGTATCCCATATGATTAAAGGTTAAGTTTTAACTACTTTGCTTTGGAGCTGGGTGCTGTAGAACATCCATTTTGGACCATTGAGAGCTATTTGACCTGGAAGCCAGACTAGTGCATACTCCGTGGACTACACCGAGACCACAGACTGTCTACCCTGGAAGTCTCCTGGGATCCTCAACTCTAATACAGGAGTTGTAAGCTGAATTAACACTTTTTGTATTTTTCCAAGAATGGCGTGCCAAAGGGTGCCAACATACCATGCCGCTTGGCCAGGATACAAAGCTAGGACAGTCAAATGAATCATTGCTCAAACTAAAGAAAATCCTAGCTATGGCATGGGTATAAATAAAGTCAGTGGCCCTTGTAAGTAATGCCTGATATTATGTAGATAATTGGGTCCAGAAAACTGTACAACCTTATTTTTATGACTTTAACAGACTTTTTACATTTCAAATTTTTTAAAGTGTTGAGTAAAACTCTGTTGCATCTTTACAAGATTACTGAAAATTGTTCATTTTCTAAACTCGATTATCAGATTTTACTTTTTCATTAGGAACTGGATAATTGGTTTCACCAGCGCTTATATTCTGATGGCCTATCCTTAGGATAAGTTATCAATATCAAATTGATGAGGGTCTGACACCCGACATCCCCCAGAAATCAGGGGGGTTGCAGCACTAAACAGTGTACAGAGTGGGTTCAGAGCAGCCTCGTACTGCAGCTAAATTCCCATTCACTTTAATAGATTGTCAATATAAGTCCTAAACAACCCCTTTAAGGTCTACACTCATATTGCGTTAATGTCCTACAATCCCCATCCCGAGATCATTAAGACAAGCCAACCATCTATCTATCTATCTTCCCAAATGTACCTCACCCCATCCTTGCAGAAGACAAAGTGAGAACACATGCACGCTTGGCCAAATTGAACATACATATGTTTGGGAAAGTGATGTCCAGAAGGATTGATGTTTGCTGAATAAGTGTGCAGTCGACAGCTATGTGAGTGGTCTAAGCAATTATTGAGTCTGTTCACACTGTGTTCGGAGCTTATGTCCGTTAGTCTGGTGCAAAGGCATAGGCCACGTGTTTGCAACTACACAGCCTACAGAGCGCTCACAATGACTCCCGGTATATAAAATGATATACTTTTTTTATAGGATCCAGTTGTCATGAAGTGTTCAGACTACATTTTACATTAAAATTATATATCGATGTATTAAACCCAAGTTAATGCCAAACTGACACTATGTTGGCATACAATTTGGATAATGCTTGTCTATCGTTTGTTGCTGTAGATGTGCCCTAAACGGTAAAATCTGTGGATATTGGAACTTGTAAATAGAGGTTGTTTGACCTTCCCCATGTGATTTACAACAAAGGAAAAATATCTCCAAACTTTGGAACCAATGGTTGAAAAGACTACTTTCGAGTCCAGATTCTGAGGCATTTCAGAAGGCATAAAGAGGACTTCTTCATACAGTAATTAAAACTAAATTTTATCAAAATTCCAATAAAATTGAGAGAAAATTGTTCAATATGTGTTTGTCTAAAGGCCCCTATTAACATTAGGCTAACGTTGCCCAAACATGGTCGACATGTTCAACCGACAGTGTTAGGGCCCAACTGATGGATCAGGCATGTCCAATTTCGGACTGCTGATCTTTTTGTTCTGTAAGAGATAAGCTGCTGTACGAGATATCTAGCAGAGATTCTCTCTTAGAGAAGTTCCTACATATGGAGAAATAGGGAGAAGTAGCTGGCAACTGAACAATAGTCCAAACCATCATTTAGCCGACAGTTATCTATGGTGTATGGACTCTGTTATGCCATAGACAAATAATGAAGCAAGGCTGCACAGTACATGATCGGCAGTGACTTCATTCGTACAGAGAACTCCATCTTTGGATTAGCGTGGAAGTTCCAATGGTCGAACCCTTAGTTATCAATATCTTATCAACTATCCTTAGCATCCTTTATGACTTTTGTCAAAGGGTTCTCAAACACTAAGGTGATCATAGGGTCTCCTGTTGCTTAGACTCCCGGCGTTAAGTTGTAATCTACCAAGAAATCCGGACTTGAGACAACTCAAATGACTTAAGTTATGATATTATTATGGCTTAAAATGAAACATTGCAAATAAAAAAGGCCAATTTCATTTCCTTGATGGGATTTGGCCCTACATGTTAATTTAATCCTGAAAAGCCCTTTCATCTTCCTAAGACTTATTGGGAAATCGCTGGGAAAATTCAGGATTTATAACATGGACTAACATAGGATAAGTGCAGAGCTCAGTTATTATTTCTTGCCTAATGTGCCCCAATGGAGTATCTTACAGTGATAGTAGTTGCTGGATTACTGGACATTTCGCTATGTAAGTATATGGGTAATAGCATAAGCTCTTGACTACAGATGTATATTTTTGTTTAATCTTTCCTCGGAATGTAAAGTTAGAAGAAAATACTGGATATGTGAGCGGTTTAACATGTATGTTCTCCAAATCCGAATTTCAATTAATGGCATCATACAAGGATGACATATGTGCAGTATGAACACATCATTATTCTTCCTATAATGAAGAATAATCAGACGAATCTGCAGATGTTGGCGAGATCAGTCGTCCATCTAATGTGTATGGAGCGCTCCTGACTCTCCCTCTAGCATCTGTGCCAATTCCTGTACCTTCTGTTTCTGCTTTGGCGGCTGGGAGTCATCACGTTTTTGTTGCAGGTGATGCGTGACAGCATAAGTCCTGTTTTATTCCTGGGACTTTTAGTGCCATGATATAGGGGAGCTATGGGGTTAACTGTTTGGTTTTGAGTACCCCTTTTGAGAGCCCTGGAAAGGGCTGCCTGCTATTTAAACCTCTGGTTGTCTGACTTACACTGCCAGTCAATGTACTGTTTACCTGGTTTGTAGCTCCAGTCCTTGTGCTTGCATTGTTTTCCTGATTTCTCCAATTTTCAGCTTTGGCTTCAATTCTGACCATTCTTTTGTTTTCCGATTTTATCCCTGATGTGAACCCTTGGTATTGACCCCATATGGCGACCCTTTTTGCCTTCGTTTTGCTCATCTGACCAGTAAACTTTCCTTTGAAGCAATCCAGTGGACTCTATTGGTTATAAGACCAGATCTCTGGATTAAAGGGTGAATACCAGGGTTCCTCTGGAATCTTCCAGATGGAGTGGCTTGTGCAAAATCTGTCCGAGGTAGCCTTTTTTAGCCTGCGGCCTCTAAGACACATGAATCTCCTCCCGACATAATATAGGGGTAAAGAAGAATTCGGCCATTTTAATTTCAATAGTTAATTGTTTTCTTCGGCAAGTAGTCTGCTAGTAGTCTGCCTGCCGAAGAAAACAATTTGCTATTGAAATTGTCTGACAGGGAACATAAGTGGAGACACCATCACATGTTTCTCAACGCAGTGATTCTAGAGCAATGCCCCCATCCCTTATGGGAAATATGTAAAACATGCAAAACACAAGCCGCGGAGACACCATCACATGTTTCTCAACGCAAGCAATGACTAGCCAGGTCTTTCCCCAGGAAGGAACAACCATGGGAAGGGCAGTCTCCAATGAAGGAAACCACCTATGCCAAAACATGGTATCCATCCACAGACAGCTGTTTCGGGGTATTGCCCCTCATCAGTGTGGAGTAGGAAACTGGCCAGTAGGAGCAATGCCTAGGAGAAGACTGTGAACAAAGAGGATGAATGAACTCATAGAGATCGACATCCAACACTGCGGAGACACCATCACATGTTTTTCAACGCAGTGATTCTAGAGCAATGCTCCCATCCCTTATGGGAAATATGTAAAACATGCAAAACACAAGCCGCGGAGACACCATCACATGTTTCTCAACGCAAGCAATGACTAGCCAGGTCTTTCCCCGGGAAGTCTCCGCGGCTTGTGTTTAGCATGTTTTACATATTTCCCATAAGGGATGGGGGCATTGCTCTAGAATCACTGCGTTGAGAAACATGTGATGGTGTCTCCGCAGTGTTGGATGTTGATCTCCACGAGTTCATTCATCCTCTTTTTTCACAGTCTTCTACTAGGCATTGCTCCTACTGGCCAGTTTCCTACTCCACACTGATGTGGGGCAATACCCCGAAACAGCTGTCTGTGGATGGATACCATGTTTTGGCATAGGTGGTTTCCTTCATTGGAGACTGCCCTTCCCGTGGTTGTTCCTTCCTGGGGAAAGACCTGGCTAGTCATTGCTTGCGTTGAGAAACATGTGATGGTGTCTCCGCAGCTTGTGTTTTGCCGGGAACATAAGTGCTCAGCTGAGCGTTTCAATGTATGGGAGAATTGGAGCAGAGAAAAGTTGGATGAAAGAGCAATTGGTTCTCCGCTATCTGAGTATGCAATATCCAAATCAACTGGCATCCCTGATACAATATATAACTATATAGAATATAAAGCTATATCACCAGCATCCAACCAAACTCCAACCACAAGTGGTGAAGACGATCCTCTCATCCATTCAAGACCATCATGCAAAAAGTCCACCGTGTTAAAAGATCTCCTCCATCGGCATTGCTTAATTCTCAACTTAATACTGTATTGATTGAAATGATTAGGCCTCCAAAATCATTTTAATGGATGTCCTATTTAACGATATCCTAATAATACTTCTGTTCTGCTATTTCTTTGCCTATAAAGATGAGTTGGCAGTTGTCACTAAAGACGAGAGGATCGATTCATAACTAATCAACTTACGAATTTCCTGAAAATTTTGGATTCGCCAAGTGGACATTTTGTTGGATTCTTTTAAGGACATGGACGGGGTTAAGAAACAATAAAATGATGTTCACTTGTCTTAGGCCTGCCTTCGATCTGTCTTGCCTCTGACCAGTAAACTGCTTGCTCCCTCTAATATTCAAATCAGTCCTTGGATCCATTGGCACGGACTAGACTTCCCAAGGTCATATGGGATGTTACCCATATCAAGGACACCAGTGGTAGATGTCACTCTCCATGTGATTGCACTGGAGGATCGGAAGAGCAATCTGATAACCAGTGGAGGATAGGCTAGGCGTGGGACTAGGTCAGGTGAGTATAATTTTTTTTTTTTTTATCTCATCCTTGACCCAATTTTATTTGTGCCCCCTTCTTCTCACCCTTCCATGAAATTTGTGAAGGACTCCATTTTCTCATGATTCAGAGTCAATTCATTATCATGACCTGCTGGCAAAGGCCTTGAAAGGCTGCAAACTATCGGTGGCCAAATATGGACATGTATAGCATAAATGTCTCCTAGCAGAGCATCTTGAGCCATACTATTTTTCAAAGTTGGTCATCTCACATGCTGAATGGGATCATATCATTTTTCTTAGGCTGCATCCACATGTCATGGTTCAAATATGTTTTTGCAGTCATTGTACAAAAATCACAGCAAATAACATGATATGACTGCAGTGTGTGAGAACCCACTAAGGCTGTATGTTCACACGTTGCATTTTTGCATCTTTTTTTTCTGCAGCCAAAGCCTTCTGTCTTGGGCGTAAAATCACTGCTGTCAAAATGCCGTTTTCGTGTTGTTTTTCATGCTGTTTTTGTGTCTTTTTGCTGCATTTTTGGTGCTGATTAGTCGATGAGTCCTATAAAACTGTTTAAAGCTGTGCTCGATCCCATGCCATGCCATGTCTCTTCTTGGATGTATCCGATGCTTTCTGTATCTACAGTATTTGCAGTGGTCAATAATCGCTGGAGGTCCGAGTGATGGGCAGAGGTTTGCACAAATGTAAAAATAGGAAACTTTTGTAATTCTACTTCTTTGATATCTTCACTTTATAGAAAACTTAAATATCAGAATTATATTTTTTATTACCGTAAATAGCAATAATTTATGATATTTTAATAAAATACTGACCTTTACAATATTAACTAGTTTTATTTTTCTTGCGCAAGTTGTATTGCGTTTCCACCTACATAGGTGGTAGAGGTAGGAAACCTTCATCTGAATAAATAATTAGTGGAGCAGGGTCATTACTGCTAATTAGCAGTCAGTAGTGTGGCTTGTGTAACACCTGTATAGTATTCGGAGGGTCTCCACCTGCCTTCATATGTTCCCTGCTGTTCCTGGCAGGGAGTCTTCATTGGAATTCACACATTGTCTATGTAGCCTGGCATGCTGCGTGGTAACAGCCTTCATTTATGCCATCAGATAAAAAGTATGTGATAACAGCAGAAGAATTTTACTTCTTAGACTACAAGTCTATGTATTTGCTGGCTGAGCTGCAGAGAGTGAATCTCATACTAAGGGCCAAGCCGTGCCCCCATTATGGTGCCGGATGTTTCCTTTGTAGAGGTGACTCCTGTACAACTGACCATAGATAGATAGATATGATCACTTTTTGACAGTGAGGGTGATCAATGAGTGGAACAGGCTGCCATGAAAGGTGGTGAGTTCTCCTTCAATGGAAGTCTTCAAACAGAGGTTGGACAGACATCTGTCTGAGATGGTTTAGTGAATCTTGCACTGAGCAGGGGGTTGGACACGATGACCTTCAAGGTCCCTTCCAACTATAACATTCTGGGATTCTATGATTCAAAAAGATTGGCAGAACTCTGGTCCTGTAAGCACATGGGTAGTCTGTGACCCCTGGACAAAAGCCCTTTCAACCTGCCTTCTACCTGCAGTTCTTCTTCTGATTCGTACCAGCATGAAGTCATCATAATGGCATGAAGCACACATGATGTCACACTGGGTCAATAAACCACTAAAGCTGCCGGGGATTCTGGCAGGTAGAAGGAAGTTCATAGGGTACTGTCAGGTGGCCATGGACAAACAATATGACTGTGGACTCTTTTTGATAATCGCTAATAAATAGATAGATAATAGATAGATAGATAATAGATAGATAGACAATACATTGATAATAGATAGATAACAGATAATAGATATTAAATAGATGATAGATAATAGATAGATAAAAGATAGATAGTAGACAGGTAATAGCTAATAAATAGATAATAGATAGATAATAGATGATAGATAGATAATAGATAGATAGATGATATATAGATAGATAATAGATAGATTATAGATAATAGACAGATAATAGATAATAAATAGATAGCTAATAGATGATAGATAATAGATAGATAGATAGATAGATAGATAGATAGATAGATAGATAGATAGATAGATAGATAGATAGATAGAGCTCTGGCAAAAATTAAGAGACCACTGCAAAATTTTTAGTTTGTCTGATTTTTCTCTTTATAGGTATATTTTTCAGTAAAATGTAAATTGCTCTTTTATTCTATAAACTACTGACAACGTGTCTTCGAATTTCCAAGCACTAAATTTTGAATTTATTTTCAGAAAATGAGAAATGGTCAAAAGAACAAAAAAATGCAGTGCTTGCAGACCTAAAAAATCCTAAGAAAACAAGTTCATAATCATTTAGAAACAGCAATACTAATGTTTTAACTCAGGAAGAGTTCAGAAATCTATATTTTGTGGAATAACCATGATTTTTAATCACAGCTTTCATGCCTCTTGGTATGCTTTCCACCAGTCTTTCACACTGATTTTGGGTGACCTTATGCCACTCCTGGTACAAAAATGTAAGCAGTTCTTCTTTGTTTGATGGCTTGTTGTGACTATCCATCTTGCTCTTGATTACATTCCAGAGGTTTTCAATGGGGTTCAGGTCTGTAGATTGGGCTGGCCATGACAGGGATTTGATGTGGTGGTCCTTCATCCACACATTGATTGGCCTAGCTGTGTAGTATGGCGCATTGTCCTGCTGGAAAAAACAGTCCTCAGAGTTGGGGAACATTGACTGAGCAGAAGAAATCAACTGTTTTTCCAGGATAACCTTGTATGCGGCTTGATTCATACGTCCTTCTCAAAGATTAACCTGCCCAATTCCAGCCTTGCTGAAGTATCCTCAGATTATCACAGATCCTCCAGCAAATTTCACAGTGGGTTAAAGACACTGTGGCTTGTACAACTCTCCTGGTCTCCGTCTAACCATTAGATGACCAGGTGTTGGGCATAGCTGAAAATTAATAATAATCTTTATTTTTATATAGCGCTAACAAATTCCTCAGCGCTCTACAGTTTGCACACATTATCATCACTGTCCCCAATGGGGCTCACAATCTACTATCACTATGTCTTTGGAATGTGGGAGGAAACCGGAGTACCTGGAGGAAACCCACACAAACACAGGGAGAACATACAAACTCCTTGCAGATGTTTTCCTTGGTGGGATTTGAACCCAGGACTAATAACTGAGCCACCGTGCAGCTTCAGAGACTCATCAGTGAAGATTACCTTACGCTAGTCCTCTATGGTCCAATCTTTATGGGTTTTGGCAACCTTCAACCTGGCTCTCCTTTGCTTCTCATTGATGAAAGGGTTTTTTCTAGCTTTACATGACTTGAGCCCTGCCTCAGCCTCTAGGAGCCTGTTACCAACTGTTCTTGCCATGCACTTCACACCAGCTGCCATTTGCCATTCTTTTTGTAGATCACTTGATGTCATCCTGCGGTTGCTGAGTGACATTCGAATAAGATGACGGTCATCCCGGTCAGTGGAGAGTTGTTTTCGCCCTCTGCTGGTCTGTAGCTTTGTTGTCCCCAGTGTCTGCTGCTTGACCTTGTTGTAATGGACTGCCGTCTTAGAAATTTTAAGGATGGAGGCAACATGACACTCACTGTATCCCTCTGCTACTAAAGCCAGAATTGAGCCCTTCTATTCCTCACTCAAGACTTTTCTTTTCAACTCCTTTGGCATGGTTAAAAGTTATTTTTTCATTCCTATTACTTTTGGGATATTACTAGCATTTGTTTTGCCATTCAGCTTGTCCTATTGCAAGAGGATTGTGAACACCACAGTAGGGTTTTTTATACTTTCCTTCGTTAAATAAGATTTGGTTCAGGTGATCACCTAATCAAAAGCACAGTAAGTAGAATGAGGTGTCCTCTGGTTGGAATTCAACTGGCACTGGAATGGAATGGCTGTCAGACATGTAGAGACGCTGATTTTTAGAATACTGTGCAGTGGTCTCTTAATTTTTGCCAGAGCTCTAGATAAATACTGGACAGATAAATAATAGATAGAGAGATAGATAGAGAGATAGATAGAGAGATAGATAGATAGATAGATAATAGATAGATAAATAATAGATGGTACAAGATTGCTGTTATGAAGCCACTTCTGCTTCCAGCCCACACAAGTTAAATGCGTTTTTCAGCTTTTGTATTTCTTTCAATGAAATTACATTTCCATTGAGAAGTGAGGCTTTGGGATGACAGGGAACAGACATGCCACAAGGAACGTCAAGAAGAAAAGTAGAACAGTGGGAAGAGCAGCCATTTAACTCTGACAAGTAAATTGTTTTACATTTTCCAGCTCGCGATTCTGCTGAATAAACTTTTCTGAGTCCTCATCTCTTGACTATTTTAACATCTGTTGTTCTTGGACAACTATGCTACCAAGAGAGACTTTTCAGAGCTTGGTGTCTTGGCCTAGGAGGGTTTGCAGGCAATGAATTGTGTTCTTCCAATCTTCCTGCTAATTAATCCCCCTGTGTTTTATTCTTCGCGGTGTTGCTCATTCTTCGCAGACCCATCAGTGAGCTGATCTGCCGGAGGGGAGGTCATATTGGGAGATACACCTGAAAGCACTACTTTGGACTCCGAGTTTCAGACACTTTGAATGATTAAAACTCTGCAGAGGCCAAATGATTATAATATGTGATGGAAGCTGCTGTATTCCAGCATTATTCTTTATGCTTCCTATTAACCTTTTGACATCAGGGCATATTACGCAGAACCACAATGTAAATCATGTTTATCTGGAACAGCAGCGGACATCTCGAGGAGCCCATAGCGAGCGAGAATGAACCTTACTAGGGCCAGATTCACATTCTGCTGGCCATGTACATCATTTGACCACACTAATTGTGTCTCATAGGATCTGTGTCCAGGCATTATATGGCCATGTTAAGTGTTGCCAATCTATGAGCCAACTAGAAAATCTTGCAAATGTGTTTTTTTTTTAAATAAACTTTAAAGTGCATATCTGTCAAGTACTTTTTTTAAATAAAAATAAATTTGGGACAATATATTATTTGCAAGGTACAGTAATTAAAAGAACAATAATCACAGAAAATGTAAAAATAAAACTATATATCCTAATACCGCCTTCCTTTCTTTAATCCTACTTTGTCTAATATTACAATAAAAAAAAATGATATATATCTAAGTAACTTCCCCATGTCTGCCTACCCCTCCTTATTGTCCTGTGACTGCTGTAAGAGAGCTGGCTACAGCAGGAACCTCTCCCCTCTGCCCTATTTGCGGTAAAATAAAAGATCGCCAAATCGCACATTTGGCTAATAAAGGTTTCAGCCAAAAAAGAACTCGTGAGAAAAATATTATTCTTGTTCTTGGAAGGATTTCTACAAGACTAACTGTTTCAGGATCATGGAAGAAGGGGAAAAGGGGAAGAAGGTGGACCCAGGCAACTATAGGCCGGTGAGTCTGACTTCTATACCAGGAAAGATCTTTGAACAAATTATTAAACAACATGTATGTCAGTACCTGGATAAGAATGAAGTGATTAAACAGAGTCAGCATGGGTTTGTAACTAATAAGTCATGATAGACTAACTTAATTTCCTTCTATGACGGAATCACTGATTGGATGGATCAAGGAAATGCTGTAGATATAGTATATCTTGACTTCAGCAAAGCATTTGACAAAGTATCTCATACAATCCTTATTGAAAAAATGACTAAGTATGGAATGGACAAGGCAACTGTTAGGTGGATTCATAACTGGCTTAGTGATCGGACCCAAAGAGTGGTCGTAAATGGCTGCACATCCAGTTGGAAGAATGTCTCAAGTGGGGTACCACAGGGCTCTGTCCTGGGCCCTGTATTGTTCAACATCTTTATCAACGATTTAGATGAAGGAATTGAGGGTAAACTGATTAAATTTGCTGATGACACAAAGCTAGGAGGGATAGCTAATACTAGAGAAGAGAGAGAGAGGATTCAAAAAGATATAAATAAACTGGAGAAGTGGGCAGCAACTAACAGAATGGTTTTTAATAGGGAAAAATGCAAAGTACTACATCTGGGCAATAAAAATGAAAAAAGCATATACAGAATGGGAGGAATAGGGCTAAGCAACAGCACATGTGAAAAAGACTTGGGTATACTAGTAGATCACAGGTTGAATATGAGTCAACAGTGTGATGCAGCAGCAAAAAAGGCAAATGCAATTCTAGGATGTATTAACAGAAGCATACAGTCTAGATCACGTGAAGTCATTATTTCCCTCTACTCATCTTTGGTCAGACCTCATCTGGAATATTGTGTCCAGTTTTGGGCACCACATTTTAAAAAAGACAACAACAAACTGGAGCAAGTTCAGAAAAGAGCAACCAGAATGGTGACCGGTCTGCAAACCCTGTCTTATGAGGAAAGGTTGCAGGATTTGGGAATGTTTAGTTTGCAAAAGAGAAGACTGAGAGGAGACTTAATAGCTGTCTACAAATATCTAAAGGGCTGTCACATTATAGAAGGATCAACTTTATTCTCATTTGCACAAGGAAAGACTAGAAGCAATCGGATGAAACTGAATGGGAGGAGACACAGATTAGATATTAGAAAAACTTTTTGACAGTTAGAGTGATCAATGAGTGGAACAAGCTGCCATGAGAAGTGGTGAGTTCTCCTTCAATGGAAGTCTTCAAACAGAGGCTGGACAGACATCTGACTGGGATGATTTAGCGAATCCTGCTTTGAGCAGGGGGTTGGTCCAGATGGCCCAGGAGGTCCCTTCCAACTCTGCGATTCTATGATTCTAAAATGCACCAACTAATGAAGAGTGACCGCAACTATATTTCTTGTTTAATTTAAAGGGGTTGTCCATGGCTGACCTTTTTGGTGAACTATCTGCAGGATAGGTCATTGGTATGAGATCAGTGAGGATCCAATGCAAAAAACCTCCATTGACTCTCAAACTAAATGCTTGGACAGTGGCTAGAACTTCTATCTTCAGCTGAGTATCAGACTCCCAACATTCTCATATTGATGGCCTTATAGATTTACCGTCAATATATCAGTCCTGAACAACCCCTTTTTTAATGCATTTTAAGGTTTAGTAGAGATAGCCACTCTTGTATAGTATGGTAACCAACAAAGTGAATGGTCTTCCTCTCAGAATTTACTATTTACGAGAGCTGAAGGTAGTGTTAAGTCTACCCCTATTAAGAAAAAGAGTCCCTTATTTATAATGATTCATATTGAAGATGACTTTATGGATTTACTGTCAATATAGCAGTCCTGAACAACCCTTTTATTCATGCATTTTAAGGTTTAATACAGATAGCCACCTTTGTACAGACCCTTCTCAATTGTTCCCTTATAATATGTTAACCAACGAAGCAAATGTTCTTCTTCTCAGAATCTACTATCTACGAGAGCTGAAGGTAGCGTTAAGTCTACCCATATTAAGCAAAAGAGTCCCGGAGCATCTTAATGCATCACTTTAGTGAGACCCCTGTATGTTGCTAGCTCATAAAATCATGGATCTGAGCTGTGTTGGTGTCACATACAGCATCTACTCAGTGACTAGGGTTGTCACATTTACTGTATGCATTAAAGGTTTCACCTCTGGGACCCACAGCAGAAAAAAGGTGTCCACAGACATCTACTAGACAATCCACAGGAGCAAATTCAGCTCTCCTTTGTAGTTTATGGCAGTTCTGGAAATAGATGAGCAAGAACTCGTATTTGCAGTTCATCAAAGCTCGGAGGCCCAGCTTTGGTAACTAGTATGGCCCCATAAGTTCTCATGCACGCGGCCCTGTGGCAGATCTGCATTGTACAAGGTCATAATATGACAGACACAAAATTCTACGGTGCGTACAACGAAGCTTGAATTTCCCATGGCAAATTTTTCTTTTTTGATTCAGTTTCATATGGAATCTATGGGAAAACAAATGTGATATATTACATCATGTCATGATACAGAGATATGTTCACTGCATTGCTATACAGAGGCACCATATGGCGGCACATAAGAGTAAATGTTGTTTTCATTTTTATGTAATAAATTAATATTGCACATGAAAATAAGAAACGTAGCAAAATATATTATCTGCTTCTTTCTCTTCCTGTACTGATCGTTAACTCTCAATTTACAGGTAAAATCTGTGTTCAGTGAAGACAGATTTTTCCATTATTGAGATAGGAGATGACAGTTGGTGCTTTTAAATGTCTATGGAGGGAGGAGCTATAGACAATCACAGACATTCTCCTAAAACAACAGTAACATTTCTTCATAGAACTTTATAAGCACCAGCTATCATCGTCTATCTCAGTAAATGCAGATTTCTCTAATAATACATTTCAAAATGTTTCTTATTTTCACATGTAATATTGAGTTCTGGAAAAAAAAATAATTAATATGATGGTTACGTTTTCAGACATAGCAATATGGAACCGTAGGCACTCTGTGTGGTGGCATGAAATCAAGTTACATATTTTACTTAATGAGTGCAGAAATTATGCAGAAAATCAGCAACTTTAAAAACTCACCAAAAGCTCATCATGGGAACATAGCCTCACAGCTTTGCCTTGCCCATAGGGCTTAAAGTGAACCTGTTAGTAGGATTTTGCTAAGTAGACTACAGGCATTGTCATGTTGGTGCTGTTAAACTGATTAAAATGAGATCTGGGGTGAAGCAATTCATCTTGTGGTTCTTGTGTAATCAGTGTTCGTTGTTTATGAGATGCCCATGCTACGGGGCGGGACTATAGGCAAAGTCTTATTTTAGTGCTCTTAGGCTAGTTTCACACTAGCGTTCTTGGGCGCAGCTCAGGGCCACCGCTAAGCCCTGACCCCCGCCACGCCCCCTCCGGTCAGTTCCTCCTCTGATCACATGAGGCTGCATGCGATCAGCGTATCCTATATTTAGCGTTGGATATGCTGATCGTGCGCTGGTCTGATTTTGCTGGTGCTGAGCCCTTTAGGCGCTGCGCCCAGCGCACAAAAACGCGCTGTGTTGCATTTTTGTGCTCTGGGTGCAGCGCCAAAAGGGCTCAGCGCCAGCAAAATCAGACCAGCGCACGATCAGCGCACAATCAGCGTATACCAACGCTAAATATAGGATACGCTGGTCTCATGCAGCCTCATGCGATCAGAGGAGGATCTGACCGGAGGGGGCGTGGCCGGGGGTGGGACTTAGCGACGGCCCTGCGCTTCGCCCAAGAACTCTAGTATGAAACTAGCCTTAGCTAGAGAAACCAAGAAGAGACCTGCTAACAGGTCGCCCCGAAGCACAAACATGTTCATCATCACAGAGATGGACTGTTTGTTCTTATGGGGGGCCTGTGGGCAGGTCTATCCTTGGTTTCTCTGGCTTAAAGCAGGAAAGAGCGGGAAGATAAGACTGCCTACTGTCCCGCCCCGGAGCACGAGCATATCATTAGCTGCAAACCTCTAACACTGATTGCACAAGAACCACAAGACGGATTTCTTCACCCCAGGTATCATTTTAATCAGTTTAACACTGCCAGGCTGACAGTGTCTGTAGTTTACTTAGCAAAATTCTGCTGACCGGTTTGCTTTAAGGCTACACTCCCAGCATGAGCTTTCGGTGAGTTTTTGATGTTGCAGATTTTCTGCACTCATTAAATATTTTTTGGAAAATATGCAGCATAAAAAACTCATCATGGGAACAAAACTGATAGCTTGCAATATGTTGGATAATCAATTGGAGACCACCATGACATTTTTCCTTATGATATAATTGCAGCAAAAACTAAACAGCCCTAAAACCTTGCAATCTTTTTTCTTTTTCCCAAGGCAAGCCCAAGGAATGCGCTAATAAAGGGTCAGATAGTAGTACATAGAGCCCAACTGGTCAGCAAGATATCATTAGCTGGTTGTATACATGAAATACAGAGGTTAGAGAACCAGCAGTCAAAAGCCATCTCTTTACCTCCTTGAGCTGATCAGAGGATCAGAGTATCAAGAAAGGATTAGCACTGACTTGGGATTTGTGTGATTGGTTAATTTATTGCAGCGATGGCAGGTCTTTCATCTATAGCGGCATTTAATCAGTCCAGCCATGGAGGCTATTACCGGCCAGCACTTTATTTTTTTCTGTTTTTTTTTTCTCTCAAGCCATCTCGGGTCCTCGCCACCAGCTCTATCACACTGAAATCCCCAAATTATCTGGAACTAGCCTCATCCTCCGCAGTGATAATAAAAATTAGAAGAGATGTCTGATACAGCCGACGGACAAGCTTTCACATACACAAGGCAAATTAGAAATCATGCGAATGCGCACTTTAAAAAAAGAAAAAAATCTTCTCTCTCTCTTAAAAAGATGTGCAGGACTTATCGTCCCCCCGCTCTGATCCAAATCCTCATGGTTGAAAATTTATATTAGATTTTATCAGCGAAGTCTAAGTCTAGGAAAATCAATGAAGGTTATCTTTTATGTTGCAGGAACTTGTGGAAATATTGATTTTCATTTTATAGTGAATTTGGAGCATGGGTTTGTAATCACTGCAAAGCTGCCTATAATATTCTGTTGCTACTGTATCCTTTACCAGGTATTTCTGTTCTAAGCCCGATAGCCTTGTTCATCTTGATTATTTCACGTTTCTATGTTTGCGGCTTAAATTACTGACATTTTTTTTGTGTTTTACTATTCACTGTAAAATGTTATTGCTCAGTTCTTTATCTGCACTTATTAATACTGCCCTTTGGCAGCATAAGTTAATTATAGACTTCCAGAGATGAAGAAGGAACTGTATGTATTTCTACCGGGAAAATAATATTAGAAATTAAAAAAAAGCTTTGTGGTGTTGGGTAACTGCAATCAATGATCACATGTGATATGCCGAATCCAGTTCTGGGTGTCACACAAAGTGAGGGAAGACTAAGTGCAACACTAGGGGAAGAGCGGAAGGAAGCCCAAACGCTATAGAAAGGGGGAGTGGAGACCCCTAGGCAGATCTAATAGCAGCCTGCCTCCCCTACCGTCCCTATATTAGTTACACACCAATCGCCAAGGAGGAACCTAAGCCCTGTATATCCCTATAGCTAGGCCCTGAATAGGGAAGGTGGGGATGAGCACTGGCCAGTCCTCAATGTACACTAAAGAGAAGGAGGGCGATAAACAAGGAGAAGCAACTTAACTTATTAATAATAATAATAATAATAATAATAAATTTTATTTCTATAGCGCCGACATATTCCGCAGCACTTTACATTTCGGAGGGGACTTGTACAGACAATAGACATTACAGCATAACAATAATCACATAGATCATAATAGATACCAAGAGGAATGAGGGCCCTGCTTGCAAGCTTACAGTCTAGGAGGAAAGAGGTAGACACGAAAGGTGGGTGGTAACAGTTGCCCTGATTGTATAGACCAGCCATAATGTTAAGTGTGTAACAGTACAGACACAGAAGACTAATGGATGTATAAAGCATGTGGGAACATGATGCGGGGAACCTGGTTATGGTAAAAAACTTTTGGCTGTGCCACATAGGGATAGATTAGGTTAATGTGTTGAGGCGGTAGGCCAGTTTTCAGGGCACGCTTAAAATTGTGGGGATTGGGGACTAATCGTATTGACCTGGGAAGTGCATTCCAAAGAATTGGCACAGCACATGTATAGTCTTGAAGACGGGAGTGGGAGGTTCTGAATATTGAGGATGCTAACCTCAGGTCGTCAGCAGAATGGAGGGCGCGGGTAGGATGGTATACTGAGCAGACTTGAGCAGACTCCAGAGAGATAACACCAAACGTCTTCAAAAAGCTCCAGAGAGGAAGTTATCCGACTGCTACCTCTCCAAGCCTTCACAAGGGAAAAGGTGAATATCACCAGCGACTTCCTGAAGCAGACTGGTTGTCTATAAACACCCAGGTCCAGGTGCGTCAATTAGAGCCGGAGGGAGGTTGCCACTGGGTCCAAAAGATTAAGAAGGCGTCTGCAATGCCAAGCGAAGAGACCTTCTGCAGCCAGATGCAGAGCGACTGTCTGTAGCATCTAACACACCCGTGACACTAGGGTCCAAAATCATCAAAAAATTTCAGACTGACGATTGCTGAAAAATGCAGCAAAAATTAGTCAATCTATCAAGAGAGGCCCTAATGCAAAATCTGTAGCAGGGTCCGCACCTGCCATAAACTGACCATTGGCCCCTTAGTCAACTGGCCCTGATACGGTTGCAGCTTAATAACCACACCTCTGATCACGTCAACGCTTTGTGTATGGAACCCAAATGGGGCACCAGAAATTAGTACGGTTCTATATGTGCCGCCATGTAATGTATTGCATTTTGATAAGGATACCGCTGTTATGTGACATGTAACAGCAACCTCATTATGACTCCGTAAAAAAAAATTACCTGAAAATTTGCAAATGGTCCATAGCATCCTACAGGGGTCATAGTAAAAACATCATACAATATGAATCCATAACACCATCATGTGCGAGTCATTACTGTAGTAACCTGAAGACAAGTTGGTCATGAATAGCTCTTTCAGGGGAGCAGTTTTAGCTTAAGAGCTGCTGTTCACTATGTTTTCGCCTATAGGCCACCAACTGCCTTTGGTCTAGATAGTTGTATAGGAAGAGAGACAGAATTGAGGAAATAAGGAAGACTTACAGTACTTTCAGTGATGCATAATGGTGACATTTTGGGTCATGGTGAGCTGTTTTCTGAAGCTTGGCTTCTCGCCTTGAACTGAAATGTCACCATTATGGGCTATTAAGGCCACGTGCACATATTCAGTATTCAGTCAGTATTTTCCATCAGTGTTTGTAAGCGAAAACCAGGAGTGGATGATAAATACAGAAGTGGAGACGTTTTTCTATTAGGGTATGTTTCTACATTCAGGAAATGCTACGGAATGGACGCTGTGTACAGCCGAAGCGTCCAATCCGCAGCGTCCAAATGTTACAGCATAGAGAAGGGGATTTTGTGAAACCCCATCTCCACTATGCGTGCAGGGACACCTCCGGCTTCCCTGTGTAACCGGACATGCGGCACGTCTTTATGGACTACAGCATGTGTGGCGCCCTGCTTCTTACCGCCACAAAAGGGTTAAATATGTACTGTTTTGTATGTGTTTTGTGAGCAATGGGAGTTATGCTTTCTCTGCTAGATACCACAACACACACAATTTGCCTCACTCCCTCACTTGTCTGAAGCTTAGAGCTTTGCAGACATGCCCTAACTGGGAGGGGGAGGAGCAGAGTTGCTGTTTGAGTGAAGAAGAAGGAGGAGAAGAAGAACGCTCTTGGAAGCCATTAGACATGTGCTCTATCAAGGAGTAGAGATAGGAAGCATCAGGGAATCAGCCCCTAGACCATCCATGCTTTCAGAGCAGGGTGGTAAGCTGAGAGACTGTGTGGGATTACACAACCGACAGCATCTTGGTTTCCCCGGGAAAACTGCAGCAACTAGGATCAGTGAAGGATTGTGCAGGAGGGAACTTGAGCTGCCTCACACAGGACCCAAGCTGCAAGTTGCCAAAGGGGAAATACACAGTGAGTAGTGGCTATACTGGAAGTTTCTAAACTCCGGGAAGCCTTGGTCCCTGAAGGGATTAGAATAGGAGGAAGCTGACACTGAGTCACAGCAGAGAGGGAAAGATGACTCCCATTTTGCAAAGCAGACTGTAACCTGGTGAGAGTTGTAATATCTCCTCTGAACTGCACCTGAACTACAGTAAATGATAAAGTGATTTTCCTTGTCTCCTGCCTTATTACTCCGTGCCTTCTACTTCCATCACAATCTCTGGGGGTTTGCCCTGGTTGGAGAGGGTTTAACATCTGCACTGCCATCACCATCTACTCCCCCAGGGATCATCTGCAGTGCCGGCTATACTACAGTCGAACACTCCAACTGGCGTCATGAATCACTACATAAAACTTTATCCCTAATCAATTCTACCCCTTTTACATGACTGCCTGAGGCCACGGACCGGGTCACCGCCACTGTGACATTTCCCATTGAAGTTAACAGGCTCGGTACCGAGTATCCCACGGCCTCTGGGGCGCGTCACATTTCCATTTATCTTGCGGAGACGCAGTTTCCGCAAGTTAAATATCACAATGTATGTATAGGATGTGGTGATTCCGCATGGTTCAATGGGGGCAGCGCTTTGGGCGGAGCCGCGTCCTCTCCACAGCATTTCCTTAATATGGAAACATAGCCTTACACTTTTCCTGTGATTGTTCCACTCCAGATTTTGGCTTACAAATACTGATGTAAAATACTGACCAAATACTGATCGTGTGACCATGCCCTAAAAGTCAGTCTTTTTTCAAATTTCTTGCTGCCTCCACTCTTTGATATATTTGGAGGATTGTTCTTTACCTGGGAGGTTTGGCACCATGTTCTGGTGCTGCACTTATATTTTTACTGATAAATAGATAGATGGATAGATAGATAGATAGATAGATAGATAACAGATATCTGATAGATACTGTACATAGATAATAGATGGATGATAGATAGATAGATAGATAATACATAAATAGCTATATGACAGATAGATAGATAGATAGATATTGGATAGATAGATAGATAGATAGATAAATACATATAGATATAGATAGAGAGATATAGATATAGATAGATAGATAGATAGATAGATAGATAGATAGATAGATAGATAGATAGATAGACAGGGTGAGCCATTTATAAAGATGGATCCAAAATGGCCAACTTGAAAATGGCTGCCATGGTCACCACTAGAGTTGAGCGACTTTTGGTTTTTTAGGGTCGCGTTTCGTTTCGTGAAACCCGACTTTTCCAAATGTCGGGTCGAGCAAGATCGTCCGATTATAGGGAAAAGTCGGGGTCGTCCCGAAACACGAAACCCAATGTAAGTCAATGGGGAATAAAAGTCGGCAGTGAGAGGAGGACAGGAAACACACCTACAGTGCCCATTTGAATGCCAAAAGCATCAATTCTTCTTACTTAAGCTTGTCAACCTTAATTAACTTCATAATACAAGCTACGCACTGAAAAATGGGGGTTATTTGGCTACAGACTGTGGGGGGGAGGGCTGGCTCCAGGTTTTCATGTGCCCTGGGCGAAAGAGCGCCCATTTAACACATACCACAACTCATCATGCTCCGATACGGCAGAGAAATAGCGGTATAGTACAATGAAAAATACCGCACTTTTTACATCTCATGACGAGGCCCATCTATTTCTCCATACAGAATCATTGGTCCCATATAATGTTTGAAACAGTATATGATGAGCTCCACATAATGCTACAGTATATGTTGGTCCCCATGGATGAAGCTCTACTGTCTTATGGGCCCAAATAATGCTCCAAACATAATGGGCCCCATTTCTAATGCTCTAGTGTATAATGGGCCCTGTAAATGCTGCTCCAGTGTCTGATGTCCACCTTTGGAATGTTCCAGTGTATGGTGGGCCCCATCTATCATTCTCAGACGGTGTTAGGCCCAGTATGGATTGCACGTGATTGCACAAAGGTTAGAAAGGGTACCGTATCCCCGGATAACATGTATGGATAGCGTACACATTCAAAATATATGTCTCAGGAGGCAGGCTCAGACGGTGTTAGGCCCAGTATGGATTGCACGTGATTGCACAAAGGTTAGAAAGGGTACCGTATCCCCGGATAACATGTATGGATAGCGTACACATTCAAAATATATGTCTCAGGAGGCAGGCTCAGACGGTGTTAGGCCCAGTATGGATTGCACGTGATTGCACAAAGGTTAGAAAGGGTACCGTATCCCCGGATAACATGTATGGATAGCGTACACATTCAAAATATATGTCTATACATCAGGAGGCAGGCTCAGACGGTGTCAGGCACAGTATGGATTTGACGGCCCAGATTACACAGCGGAGGAGCAGGGAGAGGTAAAGATTGCAAATGCTGGGGCCCTGCCCAAGCAAGGGGGGCCCACTCGTGGGCGTCGGTACTGGCACTGGGCCCCTCATAGTACAGCGGTGTGTCTGACGGCGGGTGTGCACCACCACCGTCAGAGACACTTGATTGCACTATGAGGGACCCTGTGCCAGTGCCCGCGCCCAAGAGTCGGCCTACCCACCTGTCCAGGGCAACGGCACTTGCACGGTGTCGTGCGCTAGGTGGTGACCCCGGCCATGGGGGGGGAGGCAGCACAGTTAGGGAGTTTTAGAAAGTGGCATATGTTGATGTTGGACATTCAGCTGATGCAAAAGGCGAAATAGGTGAAGTACCAGGAAGAGGTGGACCAAAGCAAGCCATTTTTCTGTCACCCTATGTGTCATCAGGGGAAGGTGGGACAAAATCCTTGGAAACCCATGCGTGGTTCATTTTAATGAAGGTTAGATCATCTACATTTTGGGTTGACAGACGGGTCCTTTTTTCTGTCAGGATTGATCCAGCTGCACTGAAGAGATCTTTCCGATAGCACACTTGCAGCTGGGCAAGCGAGCTCCTGTAAGGCATATTGGGCCAATTCAGGCCAGGTGTCCAGTTTAGCGGCCCAATAGTCAAAGGGGAATGACCTGTGTGGGAGAACATCGATATGGGAGGAAAAGTAGTTTGTAACCATAGTTGACAACTGCTGTCTCCTGTCACTTTCCATCGATGCAGTATTACCAGTTGTGTGAGCGGTATTTGAAAAATCAGTCCACAACATTGTCATGAAACCCCTGTCTCCAACGCCACTTCTGCTGTGTGCACCACGAACACCTCTGCCAAGCTGCCCCCGGCCCGTATGGCTCGTGTGAGAACCATCACCGCTGCTGTGTGCTGGGAATGCCTCAAGCAACCGATTTACCAGAGTTGCTTGTTTATTAGCCAATATTAGGTCAAGGTTCTCCTGTGGCATGATGTTTTGTAATTTGCCTTTATAGCGTGGATCCAGGATGCTGGCCAACCAGTAGTCGTCATCGTTCATCATTTTGGCAATGCGGGGGTCCCTTTTTAGGATCCGCAAGGCATAATCTGACATGTGGGCCAAAGTTCCCGGTGTCAATGATGCACTGCGAGTGCTGGGTGGAGGAGCACTTTCTGGCAAATCCACATCCCTCCAGTCACGCACAAACCCTGTACCAGACCTTGCCACGCCAACATTTTCACTTGCCCCACGAGATGCATCCTCCTCCCCTAAGTAATCATCCCCATCATCATCCTCCTCCTCCTCTTCTTCCTCCACCTCGTCCAGGAGAGGTCCCTGAGCAGACAATGGCTGAATGTCATCAAGGATTCCCTCCTCCTCTTCCTCCTCATCAACATTGGCTGCAGACGCCTGCTCCTTAAGGTGCATCAAAGTTTGCATGAGCAGACGCATAAGTGGGATGCTCATGCTTAGGATGGCGTCGTCTGCGCTTACCAGCCATGTGCATTCCTCAAAACACTGAAGGACTTTACAAAGGTCTCTCAGCTTCGACCACTGCACACCTGTCAACTCCATGTCTGCTCTCAAAGTGCCTGGCCGTGTATCCTCCCACAAATGCATTATGGCCTGCCTCTGCTCGCACAGCCGCTCCACCATGTGCAGGGTGGAGTTCCACCTTGTTGCAATGTCGATAATGAGGCGGTGGTTGGGAAGGTGGAGCAATCGCTGCAGCTTCTGCATACGAACGGAGTGTACAGGCGACCGGCGGATGTGCGCGCACAGTCTTCGCACCTTCTGGAGCAGGGCTGTTAACTCCGGATAATTTTTGAGGAAGCACTGCACCACCAGGTTCAAGGTGTGAGCCAAGCAAGGTATGTGGCTGAGTTTTGAAAGGGCTATGGCTGCCACAAAATTACGGCCGTTATCACTAACTACCTTGCCTGCCTCAAGATGTACACTGCCCAGCCATGACTCAGTTTGTCGCTTCAAGTACTTGGCCAGCACCTCGGCGGTGTGTCTGTCGCCCAAACACATCATCTGCAACACATCCTGCTGACGCTTTCCACTAGCTGCTCGATAGGGGGACACATCGTGTGCAACAGTGGCAGCTGCAGATGGAGTGCTCGTACGACTGCGCTCTGTGGACGAGCTTTCGCTTCTGGAGGAGGAGGAGGAGGAGGGTCGAACGCCTACAGCCAACTGTTTCCTATACCGTGGGCTAGGCAGCACTGTCCCACCACCGCTGTCCCCTGTGGACCCTGCATCCACCACATTAACCCAGTGCGCAGTGATGGACACGTAACGGCCCTGGCCATGCCGACTGGACCATGCATCGGTTGTGAGGTGCACCTTTCCGCTCACTGACTGCTTGAGTGCATGGACAATGCGGTCTTTCACATGATGGTGGAGGGCTGGGATGGCTTTGCGAGAGAAGAAGTGGCGACTGGGTAGGTCATAGCGTGGTACTGCATAGGCCATGAGTTCGCGGAAAGCTGTGCTTTCCACCAACCGAAAGGGCATCATCTCAAACGAGATTAGTTTGGCAATGTGGGCGTTCAAACCCAGTGTACGCGGATGAGAGACTGAGTACTTTCTTGACCTACTCATAGTGTCTGGGAGGGTGAGCTGGACTTGAGAGCTGCATATGGTGGAAGTAGCGGTGGACAGGGCGGACTGAGAGAGGGTTGATGATGGTGATGGAGTTGGTGTTCTTTCTGATGGCCTAGAATCAGTCTTTCGTTGATATAACAGTGGGATTCCCTGACTGCTGTGGTCTTGCAACGACACCTCAACATTTGCTGCTGTGCTAACCGGTGGGCTTACAGTGGGGGAAACAATGTAGCGTTGCTGACTACCTTCGTTGTGATCAGTTGCACATGTGGCACTTGAGGTTTGGTGTTGTGTCCACGCTTGCAAGTGCATGCTGGTTAAATGTCTAAGCATGCAACTGGTATTCAAATTTTTCAGATTTTTCCCTCGGCTAAAGGTCTTTGCGCACTTCTTACAGATAACCTTGGCCTGATCATGAGGATTTTGTTCAAAAAAGTGCCACACTGCACTCTTCCTACTTTGGCAGACATTTTGCGGCCTAGCACGCTGTGATCTTTTGACCCTCTGGACAAGCTGTCCAGCAACTCTTTTGATGTTTGGAACCTGTCTTTGGAGTGCTCCGGGCCTGCCAGATAACAGCTGTTGCGATGTCGATGTCTGCTGTGGATGCTCCTCATCTGAGCTATTGGAAGCAGCACCCTCTTCCCCCAATGGATGCCAATCTGGGTCAACAACTGGGTCATCCATCACCTCCTCTTCTATGTCATGTGCACCTTCCTCTGTGTCACCGTGTATGGTGGTATAGTGTGCGGGAAGGGGCACCTGAGTCTCATCAGGGTCAGAATCTGGCTCTGTACACTGCGAGGACAATGTAGTGCTCTGAGTGAATGTACCAGCAAAATCATCCATCAGCGGCTGTGCATCAGTGCACTCCATGTCAGATTCATCTTGGCCTGGGTAATTCACCATTTGACTTGATAATCCAGGCATGGTATGTGAAAACAGCTCCATGGAGTAATCAGTAGTATGGCCTGCGTCATCCTTCAATCTTGGTTGGGGTGAAGGACACAATGAAAGGTGTGGTTCATGAACATGAGCCTCCAATGACGACTCAGTGCTTTTACTTTTTACAACTGAAGAAGAGGAGGCGATAGAGCTGGAGGCTGAGTCAGCAATGTAAGACAAAACTTTTTCCTGATGCTCTGGCTTTAAAAGCGGTTTGCCAACTCCTAGAAAACTAAGCGTTCGAGGCCTTATGTAGCCAGACGATGATGCAGGGTCAGCACCTCCTGCATTCGGTCCTATTTTGCTCTTGCCACTACCATCACATCCACCACCAACACCATCATTACCAGCTGCCAACCCCCGCCCAATTCCACGGCCTCTTCCACCAGCCTTCCTCATTTTTGGTAGAAATGTAGACAAAATCCAACAAACTATATAGTAATGTAAAACAAGGTACAAGGTGTCTATAGGACAGGGGAGATTTTGAATTTCTGCAGACACTTGTGGACACTGGACACTTTTGGATTGTGTGAGGCCCACTGATTTCTGAGCGCTATGTGACAGGCTCGATGGCACAGCTGTGACCAAAGTGACTAGAGGATAAGGGAGATTTTGAATCTCTGCACACACTTTTGGACACTGGATGGACACTTTTGGATTGTGTGAGGCCCACTGATATCTGAGCGCTATGTGACAGGCTCGATGGCACAGCTGTGACCAAAGTGACTAGAGGATAAGGGAGATTTTGAATCTCTGCACACACTTTTGGACACAGGACACTTTTGGATTGTGTGAGGCCCAATGAATATCTGAGCGCTATGTGACAGTCTCAATGGCACAGCTGTGACAAAAGTGACAAGAGGATATGGGAGATTTTGAATCTCTGCACACACTTTTGGACACTGGATGGACACTTTTGGATTGTGTGAGGCCCACTGATATCTGAGCGCTATGTGACAGGCTCGATGGCACAGCTGTGACCAAAGTGACTAGAGGATAAGGGAGATTTTGAATCTCTGCACACACTTTTGGACACTGGATGGACACTTTTGGATTGTGTGAGGCCCACTGATATCTGAGCGCTATGTGACAGGCTCGATGGCACAGCTGTGACCAAAGTGACTAGAGGATAAGGGAGATTTTGAATCTCTGCACACACTTTTGGACACTGGACACTTTTGGATTGTGTGAGGCCCAATGAATATCTGAGCGCTATGTGACAGGCTCGATGGCACAGCTGTGACAAAAGTGACTAGAGGATAAGGGAGATTGGATTGCTTTTAAAAAAGCAGTTTGCGGAGCAGTGGGTAAACAGCAATGCAGGAATGTCAGGAAGCCTTAGAAGGCAGCCCAACAACCAACACCACTGATACACCACTATATAGCCTCCCCTTGCACTGCACACACAGTGACTGGTGTGTTGTGCAGGCCAAATTGCTAGCAGCAGAAGCAGTTTTTTTGTCTTCTCAGCAGGACAAAAAAAAAAAATTGGGATTGCTTTTAAAAAAGCAGTTTGCAGAGCAGTGGGTAAACAGCAATGCAGGAATGTCAGGAAGCCTTAGAAGGCAGCCCAACAACCAACACCACTGATACACCTCTATATAGCCTCCCCTTGCACTGCACACACAGTGACTGGTGTGTTGTGCAGGCCAAATCGCTAGCAGCAGAAGCAGTTTTTTTGTCTTCTTCCCTGCCTAACGCTCTCCCTACAGAATCAGCAGCAACCTCTCCCTATACTAAGATCGGCAGAAGTAAGATGGCGGTCGGCGTGCACGCCCTTTTATACCCCCTGTGACGCCCACCAAAGCAAGCCAATCACTTGCATGCCCTTCTGAAAGATGGTGGTGACCCGTGCCTATGTCATCACGTTGCCCACAGTGTCCGTGGATCCTGATTGGCTGAAAAAGAGCGCAAAACAAACTTTTGAAACGCGACTTTGGCGCATAAGTCGCCGACCTCGTGGCCGACCTCATCCTAGGGTCGGGTTTCGTTTCATGAAACCCGACTTTGCCAAAAGTCGGCGACTTTTGAATTTTTTCGACCCGTTTCGCTCAACTCTAGTCACCACCCAACTTGAAAAGGTTCCCCCTTCCATATACTAATGTGCTACAAACAGGAAGTTGATATCACCAACCATTCCCATTTTATTTAGGTGTATCCATATAAATGGCCCACCCTGTAGATAGATAATAGATAGATAGATAGATAGATAGATAGATAGAGATGATAGATAGATAGATGATAGATGATAGATAGATAAAAGATAGATGATAGATAGATAATAAATAGATAATACATAAATAGCCAGATAATAGATAGATAGATAGATAGATAGATAGATAGATAGATAGATAGATTGATAGATATGGGATAGATAGATAGATAAATACATATAGATATAGATAGAGAGATATAGACATTGATAGATAGATAGATAGATAGATAGATATATGGGGTTAGCCATTTATATGGATACACCTGGATGGGCCATTTATAAAGATGGATCCAAAATGGACAACTTCAAAATGGCCGCCATGGTCACCACCCATCTTGAAAAGGTTCCCCCTCCCATATACTGATGTGCCACAAACAGGAAGTTGATATCACCAACCATTCCCATTTTCTTTAGGTGTATCCATATAAATGGCCCACCCTGTAGATAGATAATAGATAGATAGATAGATAAGGCTGACCAGTTTCACCCACCTCCCCGAATAGAGTAAAGCACGTGTGAACAGGTGCAAGCTGTCTCAATGGCACAATGCACACAACAGCAGTCTGATTGGGTGCATATCTCTTGTCACTTGCAGAAAGCTGATATGAGCTTTTGCTTGTGTACAGTAAGTGGCAGTGTGGCGCCCCCAGGAGTATGGTCGCCACACTGGCATTGCTTTCCTCCAGGGAGGGTGATGTCAGGCTTGGAAGCAATGAAGGGTCTCTCTAGCAGTTAACCATGTCATGCAACACAGTCTCACTCCAGGCCAGCAGAGGGAGCTCTGAACCAGAATTGGGGGAGGAGTGCTCTCTGAGGGCCAGGAAGGGAAATGAGGAGTTAGTGTGAGGAGGGCAACGAGTGTAGACGTGGTGAGAGAAACTGGAGGTTGAGCTGAGGACAGAGAGCTCCCTCCCAGTGAAAGCGCATGATCTGGAGCCTGGTCTCCATGGTTGTATGGATACTGAAGGTCCTGCAACAGAAACCAGAGGAGTAGGAAGCTGTAAATGCTTTATTCCCACCTAAGACTCGGAGGCACAACAGCGATGGGTGAGCCAAGAGAGATAGAGGGCTACAGCTGTCTGTCATACGAGGTAGTTCTAAAAGAAGATAAGAAGGAGGAACTTCAGTGTAACACTGTACTGGATGTACCTCAACTAAGTGCTAGGAAGGAGACTACACAACCTATCTGCATAGAGAGATTCCAGAGTTGCTTCCAGGCTAGCCTGCTCCTGTGCCATCTGTAATCGGGACCCTGGACGGCATTTGCCAAGTAAAGGTAAAGAAACTGCACCCTGTTGTGTCCTTGCCTTCTTCCTACAATCTCTCCGGCACTGCTACATCCTTGTGCCATACACTGCACCCTCGTTCCCAACACCTATCTACACTGCCCTGGGACCAACGGCCCTGCCTGTGGAGGGCTATAACATCACTGCTGCACCCCCACCATCTGACCCAGAGGATCTGTCTGCAGCGTCGGATTAACACCTCTCTTGCCGAACACCACAGGTGGCGTCATGAATCATTCATAAACTTTATTCCCATCACTCAATCCCCTTTTACATGGGCGCCCAGGGCCATGGACCGGGTCACCACTGCTGTGACACTCCCCTCTGAAGGACCGGCCCGGTACCGAGTACCCCACAGCCCTGGTAGGGCGACCCAGCAGCATACACTTTCTGTGTTCTGTTTGGAGCTGCTGGTCAGTTTTCGTTTTTGTATTAAACTACTGAAGGCGGTGACCGCTTCCATATTTGGCTGAGCTCCTGCCATCAGCCTAGGGGCAGGTGCAGACAACCATATTTTCAGTCCGAGTGCAATCCAACAAAACATTGGATCACGCTCAAACCAGTGTTATTCTGCGAGACCGAGCACATGTCCAATTTTTCAGTCTGTGGAAAAAAATTGTAGCATGCCTGAGTTTGAACTGATATACGGATCGCACTCAGTCATGCACATCATTGAGTCCATAGAAAAAATTGGACCACACCAGGATGACATTTGGTGCACTCCGATTTTCAATGACAGAGAGAGTGGAGGACATGGAGAATTTTCTTTTCCATTGTCTCATCTGAAATCATAGGATCACACTGTGATCACTCTCTGATCAGAGTGTGATCAGCATAATCGGCCTCATTCTCTCTGATGAGATAATATACGCTGGTGTCACCCTAGCCTCAGGCGGCTGTTTTTAATTATTGCTTTTTCCTACCTGCCCTTTATATTTGCAGCCGTTTATCCTGGGAGATGAATCGTTTATGAACATTCGGTTTAGAGTCTTACCAGGGAAAGGTTGCCTTGTCGTGGCTGGTGGGCTCGCATGGGTTGGCCAGTTTTTGTGTTGGGTGCCTTCATTGTGTAGGAATATTCTATATGGAAGTGATATAGTCCAGGATTCCTATGTTCAATGTTTGCATACATCTTGGCACTTGTAGAGTGCGCTGCTGTATTCTTTTGTAGATAGATCGATAGATGATAGATCTGAATGGATCGATAGAGAGAGCAATAGTACTTGATGGTCCTGTTTTTTTCGCTATAGTCCTACATTTGTCAAAAATAGACAACATTTTTCAAAAATCACCATCAGATCCTCCCTCCTTTGAACCTACCCAAACGTATTAGCCACAAAAACTTTCAAGCAATGTATCAGAACCAGTAAAATATGCCATTCGAGAGTCTGGACTTTTTAGATCACAGATGACAGGACACTTGATACAGTTTTTCATGCCAAATTTTTTTCAAAATTGCTCATAAATTTGCTGCAGATAAAAAATGCTTTTTGGTTTTGTCTATAACCAGTTTTTTGTTCTCAAAACCAAAAGTCACAAAAATGCACCAAAGTTAAAAACTCCTCGAGAAACCTCACTCCGGTGGGGAAAAGCAGTGGCGGACTAGAGTTAGGTGTGCCCCAAAAAAATCTGACATTCGGTAAAAGTTATAATTCATGAATCTGTCTAAAAAACTGGATAAGTAAAGTTGCTGAGGAAAAATAAAGAAAGTGACTTAAGAAAGAAAGACAACTTAAAAAGCAACACAAATTGTACAGAGAATGAAGCACAAATACTAACGCAAAAGAGCAAAAGTGGAAAATAGGCGAGAATTAATTGGGACCTTAATGTATAAAAAGTTGACAATTAGGCTAACAATTAACAATCGTATCTCCCATTCTAGTGAAACCATTGGTAATAACAAAACACAAAATTTGACATTTACAATAAGTAGACTTATTCTTTAATGGTACAGAGAGTTGATACCGAACAAGGCAGAGTGTACAGTAGGGTGACCGCAAAAAATCGATGTCGGAATTTTGTCCGTCTGGACCCCACAAAACGATTCCCCTTTCCAGATATTGAGAGAGCCAAAATTTGAGCTCGATCAAACGATGTTAACCCGTGCCGCTCGTCGCTCAAAGTTTGAAAAAATCCAAATTGAGGTATTTTAAGATTTAGGTATTTTGCATAGTCTGTTAGACTATAAAGAATGTGACAACAACATTGCAGAAATAGCCCTGACCAAATTTTCGAACCATTTGTGGTATTTGAATGCAGAGTTGGTGGGATTATCGTTTTTTGATCCCACCATTACAGACAATGAAAAGTTGTTAATGGCTAATAAATTGCTCAGTAGCACAGATGAACCATCAGAGCACGCTAGGGTTGTAAATCCAAAAGTTAGGAAAGAAAAATGAAAAGAGGTAGGAAGTAACCGACTTTAACGACCTTCTGACAAAAGATGAAGAACAAAAGCAATATGTCCTGCAAGTTGTAAGCAAATGCCGAGCATTATATTCTGACGTTTCAAAAACTACTTTAACAAAAGCTCTAGAATAGATTAGATAACTATGTAAAATTATCAACTCATGTAGGTTAGCGTGCTCTGATGGTTCATCTGTGCTACTGAGCAATTTATTAGCCATTAACAACTTTTCATTGTCTGTAATGGTGGGATCAAAAAACGATAATCCCACCAACTCTGCATTCAAATACCACAAATGGTTCGAAAATTTGGTCAGGGCTATTTCTGCAATGTTGTTGTCACATTCTTTATAGTCTAACAGACTATGCAAAATACCTAAATCTTAAAATACCTCAATTTGGATTTTTTCAAACTTTGAGCGACGAGCGGCACGGGTTAACGTCGTTTGATCGAGCTCAAATTTTGGCTATCTCAATATCTGGAAAGGGGAATCGTTTTGGGGGGTCCAGACGAACAAGATTCTGACATTTTTTCCCCCCCATATGAGATCCGGTCACCCTAGTGTACACCAAGCACTATCAATATGAGTCAAGTGAACAGGTATAAAAATAGCAGCAACACCAAATTATTGGAATAAATTGTACCCACTATATACATCGCTTCTTCTATCGCTTCGCCCCCTTGGAAGAATCGATATTAGCGAAACGCGCGTCGGGGTCCTTACATCCTTGTCACTATCATCAGGTATATATGCTGGTTTAATATTCGCTTATCTTTGGCTTACCTGTGTACACTGGCCCTTATCTGTGTTGTCCTTAGCACTTCTCTGGCACTTTGGCATATCAGTAGTGGGTATACACTTTGGGCTCACAGGTTCATATTTTGATATTCTGCCTCAGCATGATGCACTTTATATGACTTCAGAAATTATGTTGTTCCACATTTTTGCACAATGCACTTCTCATGACATGTTGTAATTGTTGTATATTGATTTGTGTCCACTATTCTCATAGACACATGGATTTATTGCTATGTACTGTATATAGTGGGTACAATTTATTCCAATAATGTGGTGTTGCTGCTATTTTTATACCTGTTCACTTGACTCATATTGATAGTGCTTGGTGTACACTCTGCCTTGTTTGGTATCAACTCTCTGTATATGATCTATTCCTAATTGTGACTAATAAAATTTCTAAGTATTTTATTCTGTCTGGAACTTCCTCTTCTTTTTGGGTTTACTTGACACTTGCTTGGAAGTTGACATCTATTTATGGTCTCTTTTTTGGGTTTCTTATACTTTACTTTGTAACAATTCTCGTAACCTCTGCTGCCAGTCGGAGGGGACTCGTTTTATTAGAAGCCGATGTAACGGAAATGTCTGATTTTCTCCGAGCCTGTATTATTATGATGGTTTTTGATCTCTGCATAATGTTAGAAATCACACTGAATATTTTATATGCAATACGTAAAAGCAACATTAGTAATTGGCTGATATAATTATAGTCACATTTTATGTTGTTTTTCAGTTCACAATGGAAATAACAGAGATGGCTTTTTATAAGCAGGTCACATTTGATATGGCTCCGGAATTGTGAAATTTGCTCTTGAAAACTCGCTGAGTTGCATCAGAATCATTATTTTTTTTTTGTCTCTGCCAATGACCAAAATAAGGTTTTATCATAAACCTTGTATTTTCCTGCATTTCTCTGGAGCTCAGCCGCACTCGCTGTAAACAGAATTCTTGCCCCATATGTTTGTTCATTGCAGCCAAGAATTATGCGGTGATAGAAGATTACATAGGGATTATTTATTGGCTTCCTGCTATATTAGCCTTAAAGCAGAACGATCTTCAAAGACTGAACCTTCAGAATAATATTCTGACAATTAGGTATTTCCATGTATTACTGAAAAATGCCGCAGCTCTACGACCAGGGTATGATTTTTCTGTGGCTACAAATCATTTACAGCTGAAATGTGATACATCTTATCAAGATTAACCTTGCGCTGTAAATTTATGGGGAAGGTGTGCGTTCATGCTCCCTCTGAAAACTGCGAAGACATTTCGTAAAATGGTATCAAATTTGACTACTGAATTAATCCATCTTTTTGCATATAGGGGGCAGTATGACAGTATAGGGCATGATGGATATGTAGTGGAGGCTGCATGCTTCTTTTTAGGGCATCATCCAATGAGGATGCAAAAGTGAGATTCATTTTGTGACCCAGATATGAGCTCATTACTGCTGGCCATCCCCCAAGAAGTTTAGTGTTAGGAAGGAAAGAGTCAAGAATTGACACAGAGTAAACTTTGGTCAAATGTATGGGCCCTTGTAAGGTTCTTAATTTTAAATCCTATGAAGACATATATGTTTGCCCCTCACTTTTTATTATATACAGTAGCAATGTCCCCCATTCAATACTAATGTCCCCAATCCTATTGTATATGCCCCTCATCCAGTACTAATGTCCCCCATCCTGTACTAATATCCCCCATAGCAAAAACAAAAGAGAACATTCAGCTCACCCCTGAGATGTAATTCCAAGCACAAGAAGGAGCACGGCTTCCTCACTGCTGCACAGCGTCCAAGGCAATAGGAAAGATAGAAGTGGATCCAGCTCACTCACAGGGCTTATTTAAAAATTAGAAAATTTTTATTGGATGATCCTTAAAAAATTCAAAATGACCAGTGTTCAAGAGCCGTGTTGCTCGAAACGCGTATGGTCTCATTACACATCACCCCCTGTCATTGCTGTGCCATCCGAGATGTCTGTTTTGTCATTTTGAATTTTTTAAGGATCATCCAATAAAAATTTTCTAATTTTTAAATAAGCCCAGTGAGTGAGCTGGATCCACTTCTATCTTTACTAATATCCCCCATCCTGTTTTATATGCCCCTCATTCATTACTAATGTCCCCCATCCTGTGCTAATGTCCCCCATCCAGTTATGTATGTCCCCCATCCTGTGATAATGTCCCCCATCCTGTGCTAATGTCCCCCATCCAGTTATGTATGTCCCCTATCCTGAACTAATGTCACACATCCAGTTATTTATGTCCCCCATCCTGAACTAATATCCCCCATCCAGTTATGTATGTCCCCCATCCTGTACTAATGTCCCCCATCCAGTTATGTATGTCCCCCATCCTGTGCTAATGTCCCCCATCCAGTTATGTATATCCCCCATCCTGTGCTAATGTCCCCCATCCAGTTATGAATGTCCCCCATCCAGTTATGTTTGTCCCCCATCCTGTGCTAATGTCCCCATCCAATTATGAATGTCCCCCATCCAGTTATGCATGTCCCCCATCCTGTACTAATATCCCCCATCCTGTTTTATATGCCCCTCATACAGTACTAATGTCCCCCATCCTGTACTAATGTCCCCCATCCAGTTATGAATGTCCCCCATCCAGTTATGTATGTCCCCATCCTGAACTAATGTCGCCCATCCAGTTATGAATGTCCCCCATCCAGTTATGTATGTCCCCATCCTGTACTAATGTCCCCCATCCAGTTATGAATGTCACTCATCTGGTTATGCATGTCCCCATCCTGTACTAATGTCCCCCATCCAGTTATGTATGCCCCCTATCCTGAACTAATGTCGCCCATCCAGTTATGAATGTCCCCCATCCAGTTATGTATGTCCCCATCCTGTACTAATGTCCCCCATCCAGTTATGAATGTCCCTCATCTGGTTATGCATGTCCCCATCCTGTACTAATATCCCCCATTCTGTTTTATATGCCCCTCATCCAGTACTAATGTCCCCAACCTGTACTAATGTCCCCCATCCAGTTATGTATGTCCCCCATCCTGTAATAATGTCCCCCATCCAGTTATGTATGCCCCCTATCCTGTACTAATGTCCCCCATCCAGTTAAGTATGTCCCCCATCCAGTTATGTATGTCCCCCATCCAGTTATGTATGCCCCCTATCCTGAACTAATGTCCCCCATCCAGTTAAGTATGTCCCCCATCCAGTTATGTATGTCCCCCATCCAGTTATGTATGCCCCCTATCCTGAACTAATGTCCCCCATCCAGTTAAGTATGTCCCCCATCCAGTTATGTATGTCCCCCATCCAGTTATGTATGCCCCCTATCCTGAACTAATGTCCCCCATCCAGTTATGTATGTCCCCCATCCAGTTATGTATGCCCCCTATCCTGAACTAATGTCCCCCATCCAGTTAAGTATGTCCCCCATCCAGTTATGTATGCCCCCTATCCTGTACTAATGTCCCCCATCCAGTTAAGTATGTCCCCCATCCAGTTATGTATGTCCCCCATCCAGTTATGTATGCCCCCTATCCTGAACTAATGTTGCCCATCCAGTTATGAATGTCCCTCATCTGGTTATGCATGTCCCCATCCTGTGCTAATGTCCCCCATCCTTTTCCATATGTCTTCCTTCCTGGGCCTTTTTCAAGGTGTATATATTCTCGTTTCTTCATAAAAAAAGATAAAAAAACTCAGGTTACGCAGGCTACGTGTGGACGTAGCCTAAGAAGACTGGAAGAGCCAGAAAACCAGAAAAAGAGAGTAAAGAGTAACAACAGAGAATCATAGATAAATGGAAATTGTTATGCCAAAATTCGCAAACTTTCTCAACCACAATGATATTAAACAACAATTAATTTATTCCTCCTCCTATATGTGTAAATCAAGTGTTATGAAGTAACAATTTCTAAGTTGGAGGCAGCCTTTAAAAGTGGACTCTAAAAAACAGCATCTGGATTTGTTCTTTATTTTGCCCAATTCACAATACAACTATTATTATCACTTTTAAAGATTGTTATTATTATTCACACCACAACCATTGATATGATCACTCAAGATTCAGCGATGAAACCGTAAGTCAATAGGAGAATAGTTATGGGCAATTCTATTTAGTTACTAGTCAAGGTTTGAAAATCAAGGAACATTTAACAGGTGATAAAGACAAGTCTCAAACATAGTCCGGTCTTTTCCGTGGTATGGATGCAAAACCTGGACGATAAAGAAACAAGACAGAAGAATTGACGCCTTCGAAATGTGGTGCCGGAGAAGGATGTTATCAATACCATGGATGGCAAGAAGAAGACACAAATCAATCTTGTAAAAATAAAGCCAGACATGTTAGTCGAAGCAAGGATCACCAAGCTATGACTTACCTACTTTGGACGCATCATATGAAGAGAGTAATCACTGGAGAAGGACATCAAGGTTGGAAGACTAGAAGGAACAAGGCGAAGAGGAAGACCAGCAACCTGATGGCTTTACCAAATCAAGAAGACCCTGGTGGACCTATCTAGGCTTACACGCGATCAACCTTCCTACAGATCGTTCATCCATCAACACAACATGGCTCGAAATCAAACTAACAGCGACAGATTGGTACAGTGAGTAGAGGACCATGCTCTTGCCGATTTACAATTTACAGCTGGGATTCAGAGTTGAGACATTTTCAGCTCCTAAAAACAAATCTGTGTCTGTATGACATATAGTGCGGGCATGTATATATCTGTCATTGACTTTTATTGTAAAAAAAATTAAATGGAAATGCGTAGTTTTTTTTCTTAATGGCGTTGAATAGAATGGAGGAGTCAATAAACAGTATCTTGATGTTAAGAAACAAAATCTTTGGAACAGCATACATATCTAAAGGGGTGGCCTCAGGCCAGAAACTAAACCAGCACATGCAATAGCCATGGAACTACCCTCATCAATATAGTATACAAATGAAGTATTGGAGTACCAAATCCACCACTAAAGAGTAAAATCAAAAATAGCTTTATTAATCTCCTAAATATGAGACACTAAGACAACATGTATTAGACAAAGTCATATCATTGCAGAGTTAATTGAGACAAAGACTCAGGTGCAGCAGAATAAGATATACCATATACACGTCCACCCTATATAGAATGGTTTATACACTTAGTTTTAAAGCGTGGATATAACTATGATATCCTCTTCATTATCATGTTTTTTGAGTGATCACACAATCTTTTTTTGATTTTTAAAACATTTTTGCTGCATATTAATGGGTTACAGTAGTATTGGTCCTTGTAACGGCAGTGAAGGGGTGTTGTTCATTCCTAGGCACATCATGGCACTGGAGATCCCTATTGCGAATGTATCCTGTGCAAGTACAGCCAGAACGTCAGTTCCGGCACCGTTACATGACGTGTGCGGGTCAGTGACGCCATCTTGGCGCCTTCAGCTGACGCGAATTCCGGGTCTTGCTTTCTGGCCACATGCACCATTTACGACGAAACTCCACAGCTGCCGGCGGGGCTTAAAAAGGGACGCAGGGACAGATCACACCATCTCAGCCTCCTGACGAAGCCTAAGCGAAACGCGCATAGGGGCTTCATGTGCGACATGCAGTACAATCATGGGTATGAATTATTGAAATAATGGGATCTTCTGTGTGGGCCGTAATAGTAATATGATTGCTACTATGCTATATTACTTAATACACCTATCACATTGAATCTGATACGGCTACACATGTGATCACTATTTCATTACAGATTTTTTCTGGGTATACCTGAAGCACTGTCACTTTACTGGGATTTGTATATCCTGTCACTTTTCCCTGCTAGGTTGTCCAGTTATGTTGCACGTGTTTTTGCTGCACCTGAGTCTTTATCTCAATTAACTCTGTAATGATATGACTTTGTCTAATACATGTTGTCTTAGGCTAGTTTCACACTAGCGTATCGTCATGCAGCGCACGGCGCCACTAAGCCCCGCCCCCTGCCCGCCCCCTCCAGTCATCTCCTCCCTACTATCGCACAGTGCTGCATGCGATCTGCGCACCCTATCTTTAGCCTAGGGTGCGCAGACCGTGCGCTGGCCGTGCGCTAGTAGGATTTTTGCGCGCGCTGCGCACTTTTGAAGTTTGCGTTTTGGTGCGCTCGGCGCACCTTCAAAAGTGCGCAGCGCATGCAAAAATCCTACTAGCGCACGGCCAGCGCGCCCTATGCTAAAGATAGGATGCACAGATCACATGCAGCGCTATGCGATAGTAGGGAGGAGATGACCAGAGGGGGCGGGGCTTAGCGGCGCCGTGTGCTGCGTGAAGATACGCTAGTATGAAATTAGCCTCAGTGTCTCATATTTATGAGATTAATAAAGCTATTTTTGATTTTACTCTTTTGTGGTGGATTTGGTAGTTCAATTCTTCATTTGTATACAGCAGGGTTCCCCAACTCCAGTCCTCAAGGCCCAACAGGTCATGTTTTCAGGATTTCCTTAGGTGATAATTGCTTCACCTGTGCAATACAAAGGAAATCCTGAAAACATGACCTGTTGGTGGGCCTTGAGGACTGAAGTTGGGGAACCCTGATGTATACAGTATCTGGATGTTAGCATATAAGACTATGACAAAGCCACTCTCTCTGTTACAAATGTGGGCTACAGACACCTGTGGCTACATACAGGGTATGCTGCTTTGTTTTCCTGGCCATGTGGCGTATCTTTTTGATGTAGCCCATAAACATGGAGTGACCAGGTCCCCAATATACTAAATAGGGCCAAGAAGAAAATAAATCTAAATTATTCTAGTCAACATTATAGGTGTCATTCACATCAATGTGTCACAAGAAATGCAACATATAACCGACGGACTTACTGTATCTGATCCTCAACAGGAGCAGAACAGAGAATTGTCCTAAATACGACTCACTGCCAGTTCTAAAGCAGCCAAGTGTCATTTATTTCCAACTTTGCCTGAAACCTCGCCTGAAGGGACTTACACCCTGAGGAACAAATGAGTGACTCTGTGTCAAATACGAGCAGCTGCTAACAGTTAATAACATATTCTGCACATTATTTATAGAGGAGCAGCCCGGCGCCTCCACGCTGCACAGGGGAATTAAAGGAAACCTGTCCCATCGTAGTAGTGGTCCGATCTGTAAGGTAACCGGTCTATTGCAGGAGAAGATGAACAGATTGATGATAGAATTATAGAATAGATTTTGCCAAAATTCTAATTTGGCCGAGAAAATCTATTTGCATTAAATGTATTCAATGAGAATCAAATGTACCTTACTTTTATGTTCTGAGGTCAACTCAGACCCCATTTCTTGATCAATGAAGGGTTTAAAATAAGATTGCACTCCCTTCTCTTGGGCCCTGATATGCCTTTCCTCGCCACTCCTCACCAGTCTTTCAGTCCTTTTCTGGTCGCCTCTGGTCTTCTTCTATCTTATTTTGTCACCAGGTTTTTGCATTGTTACCTCATCTGAGAGCAGCATGACGTAGCGAAAGAGACCCTGATTCCAGCGATGTGTCACTTTTTTTTATTGCGGGAAGCAGTTGTGATACAATCAGAGTTTTCTGTGCTGTACATATAGCAGAGCTGAGAAAGCTGACTCCACCCATATTGCAGCTTTCTACATTGCATATTGACAGTGAGCTGCTAGTCAGTGCTGGGGGCGTGGTTGGACCAGGAGGCACAAGACACCTAGTCCTGTAGAGATAATCTCTTGCTGATAAAACACTGATAGTATTGAAACTACAGCACACAGACTAAAATGTGACATGTCACTGAAATCAGTGTTTCAGCCCCTAACTCATTATGATCTTAGATTACACAGCGAAAACCTGCTGACAGATTCCCGTTTAATAGTTATCTACAACATCTCTCCTTCTGACCAGGACTCCTGACAACATGACGTGCATCGGCCTGCAAAGTCATGGCGTCACAAGGCTTAGCGGATGCTCTAAATACCACTTTGAAGATGTAAAAGAACCCGAGGTAACTACAAGGGGACTAAAAGACCAGTTGGGAAGCGGAGTAGAAGGATGGGTGAGGGCTAGGTTATACTCTTCCTGTGGTTTTAGAATCCAGCCTCCAGTAGGCAGGCTTAGCAATGATTGAAAGCTATTTTGTAAATATACATTTATATCGGTGAACTGTCTATCAATAAATAGGACCGCCTCCTGGACTCCTAAGCCTAGAAATAATAAATGGAAAAAATGACCAGTCTTTTCAGCTCCCCAAAAATATAAGATGTTACCTGCTGATCGACACATGTCTGTGCACACAGCGTCTCTACAAGAAACCAACAGAACTGGAGTTGTAGGTTTTCTACACTCATTGCATCTACAATACTGAAGATCAGTGCTGCGGCTCTAGTTGTATTTAAAGAAAAGTTTTCTATCCTCTTAAGAAAAAATACACCATAGGTGAAAAAAATGATCTAATTTACCGATGACTTATAATGCTACCGTAGGCTATTAAGGAGTTATTTGAATAATTACTTCCCCTGTAATGGGACTAAATATTATGCGTCCAATTTATTATGATATTTGTGCCTTTTTTTGTTTAGTTTTTGGTATTTCTAGCCAGTTTTTCATTTGTGCCGTATTCTTCTTTTGATTTGCATCTTTTTTAAAAGTCTATTATATATTTGAATGATTCAGAAAAAAGTATGCTGCGTTCATCATGGCAGCTTGAATGAAAATTCCTTTATTTCGTGACTATCATCTTAGATGGTAAGGTGCATATCGATTTGCCTTTTTTTAATGTTTGTCATTTTGGGTGAGATACGAGCAGTTTTTAAATTATTTTGGCTGATTCAACAAGTTTGAAAATTTTGGTGCAAATTTACTTCAGTCCCCCACCCTTGAAGGAATTGAAGTACACCTTGAATTTTTTATTTTATTTTTTCTCCATTTTAGCAGAACATGCCACTTTTCGTGCTAAAAAAAAGTTGCAAAACAGGTCTGATTGCAAAAATGAACATTTTTGTTTTTGCGAAAAAATGATGAACTACTTGGGCCATTTGAAGATCTTGAGGGAAAAAAAAAAATAATCAATCTGGCTCTGTTAGATATTTTATGCAACCTAGTTGACAATGAAGCTTGGCCATACTGAAAAGTAGTGTGGCTTAAAGGAAAACACGGCCTAACACCACGCAAAACAATGGGTCAAAATTGTGGTGAAAATTTTTGGCATAAACTAAGCCTATTAAAAGTAGTGTAAGTTTAGGGTATGTCCACACTGAGTGAAAACTCCAAGTTTTTGAGGAGGAAAACTTGGAGAGTTTCTGCTCCAAAAACTAGTAAAAAAAAGCTCAGTGTGAACATACCCTTTAGACTAGACTCGAGAGCCTTAAATTTGCACTAGGTGCAAATGATCAAGCATGCTCTCATCCGAGAAAATCTGACAAATCATGCTAATCACACTCAAAGGTTGAGAAAAAAATTCTCCGTCTTCTCCTTTCTGTCAGTGCGCGTAACTTGGACTGAACTCAAATGTCATCCGAGTACAGTCCAATGTCTTCCATGGATTCATTGACTTCCTTGGCCAGTATGAATATCGAGTCAAACTTGGGCATGCTGCGACATTTTTCTTGGACTTTTCCAAAGTCGGACATGAGCACGGCTCAATACACTTACATTGGTCCTAGTGCGATCCAACAAAACGTCGGATCGCACTAGGACCAATGGAAAATATGGTCATCTATACAAGCCCTAGATCATACTCGGACCAAAAATATGGTCATCTGCACTTGCCTTTAGACAGATTTATCATACAGCAATAACCATTGTGGTAAATGTGCTGTATTTTAAGATAGTCTACCGTAAGTTGGCACCATCTAAGAATTAGAAAGTATTCATATGTCCGTCAAGGGAGTTTTTCCTAGTGGTACCCAGTGTCGGACTGGGGTGCCAAGAGCCCACCAGTAACATTGACCTTGGGGAACCCACTTTTCACCTGCATATAAATATTACACTACCCTCGTTCAAATTTACCTATATCTCAATATAATAATAAACTGTGTGGTTTGGTTAATAAATGGTGAGATGCTACTTTTTTTCTGTACAGAGTGAATCAAGTGAATTAAACCAAGTACTGCCCATAAAATGGGATTGGTGGCCAGATCTGCACAGGGGCCCACCGGGAGATTCCCCTGTTCCCCTATGGACCAGTCTGAGCCTGGTGGTACCTGTAACCAAATGCTATGATTAAGTGATGAGGAGCAGTTTAGTGTTGCGTCCCCTTTGATGGCAGTCATACTGTCCCCACGATGGGTACGTCGCTGGCTCTCTTCTTGGCATCTTGTGAAATCAAGACATTTTCCTAAAAAACCTTGGCTAAAATTAAATTAAATTAACACAATGAATAATAATTAGTCCAAACAATAATCCCTAAGTCCCCTTATACATACACCAAAAAAATGTAAGAATATTTTTTTCTCAATCTTCAAGTAAGACGTGTTCCTCAATGTGTTTGTAGGCTGCTGTTGACCTCCAACTGTCGTGTTTACTGGGATGAGTGAGTTGGTCCTTTTAATGCTCAATATTACAGAACAGCCGGCAATCTGCTCTGTACGGATAAAATCACAAATCTTCCGGAAAACTCGGAGAAATGTGTTCTCTTATCCTTATTTTTTTGTAATTTAAAATAGAGTTCAGAAAGGCATGGTGAAGTTACTTTCATGGTCTCTACTGAATGCTCTCAAAATTAAGGTGCAGCTCACACGGTGAGGTTCCGGTGGGCAAGTACCTCGAATAAACTTGTACACAGCTGCCAAGTGAAAAACGAATGGACAGAGCTTCCAAAATATGCCAACATAGTACAAATGTGGGGACATTCATTATTTTTGCACAGTAGAACAATTATCCTTGTTGATAACAGCTTAAAGGGATTGTCCAGAATTAGAATTATTAGCGATATACAGAAGTGAAAAATTGCAAGTTTTTGAGATTCCGTAATTAATTAATAGTCCACTATTCAAAGTAGTGCCAGGATAGTGGTAATAGCAGATATGTCATTAACATATGAAAACCAGGAATACCAGGCTGTTATGTCTAAAGTGCCAAGTGGGATGTAAGAAGGAGGGATGCATGCAGGACGTCCTGTAAGCCAATTGACAAAGTTGTTTAGTGGATTGGCATGAAGGATTAGAATAAGGTCCCCTTCATCTAGATCAGAGGTCTCAAAACTAAAATGTGGTCTGGGTCAACTTAAAAAAATACTGTTATGGTGCGGGCCACATTGTTAAGTTTAGGCTGGAGCAATTCAGCCCTACAGAGGTCGCATGGACAATATTCACTATGTTTAACTTTTACATCATACCTGGAAATGGTGTTGCATTGTGATTCCAAGTGTACTGCAACCCTACAGCCCCCTAAACACAATATAATGGCCCTACAGCTGCTCTACATAGAGTATGATGGCCACATGGACTCCCTTTACGCAGCATAATGGCCATACAATCTCCCTACATACAGTCTGGGGGCCCCCCTAAATATAGTATTATGACCCACATTGGTCGTAATGTGCTGACACATTGTGTATGTATATGTTAGCATATTGGCATATTTGTATAACTCAGCATTAATTTAACACTAAGGCTGGATGGGTCCTATTTTTTCTTTTTGTCCCTACATACAGTGTAATCACATTCAGCTCCCTTTTTTTTGTAGTACATATCTGGAGGTGTGACCCACTACAGGGTCAGGCACCCTTATCCACCCATCATTCCCACATAAGGTTTTAATTGTAAGCCAGGTCTGTTTTCTGTTTCAACTCTCATTCACATAAGGCTATTTTGGTACATAGAGAGGTAGGACATTTAGTGTTTAAGGACTATCCATATGACAAGATCACCTTGACGTGGTTGGATGATTTTTATGAGCTTTGATCAAAAAACGCTAACGAAGTACCTTTACATTTTTAACATTTAAAGCAATATTGGAGTTCATGAATTCATCAGTCGTAATGTGACCACACAATTCTCCTACATACAGTATGATGGCCCCTCAGCCCCTCTGAATATAGTATGATGGCCCCACAACCCCCTACATACAGTATGATTACCCCACCTTCTCCTACATATAGTGTGATGGCCTCACAGATTCCCTACTGTACATACAGTATGATTGCCCCTAAGCCCCTCTAAATATATTATGATGGCCCCAAACTTCCTCTACATACAGTATGATGACCCCACCCTCTCCTATATAAAGTATGTTGACCCTGCTCTCTCCTACATACAGTATGGTGTCCCCTCGGCCTCCACAGACTTCCAACATACAGTATGATTGCCTACAACTCCTTTTCATACAGTTTTATCACTCACAACTCCTTGTAAACAGTATGATGACTCCATATTTTGCGATGTGACACATACAGTGCCTTGGGAAAGTATTCGGCCTCCTGGAACTTTTCAACCTTTTCCCACATATCATGCTTCAAACATAAAGATACCAAATGTAAATTTTTGGTGAAGAATCAACAACAAGTGGGACACAATTGTGAAGTTGAATGAAATTTATTGACTGACTATTACTGTGATAGTTTTATACAGCCAAAATGTTATGATGCAAGAATTAGTTGTCTGCATGTGATGTAATAATAAGTGTCTGGTAGATCCTGGGGAACAGTGGAGCCAAATTCAACCTAAATCAAATCTACAACGTGCCAATAGGTTATAACCATCTACGACTTCAGTGCACACCGTCTAAGTGGAGCTGGAAATGAGGTATTTTGCAGGCTTCAAATATATTAATTCCTCTTTTACCCCTGGTACTAGATCTGGAGAAGTGGAAAGGGGACTTACGGGAACCTATTAAAAGTTTGAGAGCCACAGGTTGGAGAACTTGGCGGTAAAGCGAATCAGACAGAGTGGACACTGTATATCATTGTCATTACAGTCTTTGCTTCCGTTTCTTGTAACGCTGTGATGTCATGGCTACCAAAGTATTGTTTCAGGAAACATCCACTTTGTGTTTCCTTCCTTTACATTCTTTATCGGCATAATACTGATGGAATAGGAGTGCGGCATGAATTACAATGTGTGCAGTCTCCCTCAAGGCTACAGTTATCATAAATCCTCCAGGATCTTGAAGATCAAATTTTTGAGTTGTTAATGGATATTATTAGTGTTTATGTCATGCAGATATCGGGTGATATTAATATTCCGTTTATATCTTCAAATACTGCAATGTAAATAATATAGTCTGCAACATATATACTGCTCAAAAAAATAAAGGGAACACAAATAGCCTGTTGCAAATGGAATAGTGTGCCCCTTATTTTTTTGAGCAGTATATATATATATATATTATATATATATATATATATATATATATATATATCTCACCATTGGTGTACTTTGAGGTTATAGAGAGGATCCCTCGTTTATAGTTCTCATCACTCCGAGATAGAATACATAGACCCTGATTCATCACTGCGTTTGCGTCTCTTTTTTTTGTCTAGTTCTGTGTTTTTTTGCCCTTTTTTGGTTGCACAAAATTCATTCTTCTATTTGCACCATTTTTAAGTCTATTTTATATGTGCTTACTTTCTTTTTTTTCTTCACTTTCTGGGCAAAGTTTAATGATTCCAAATATTTTTACACAATTCTCAAACTTTACAGCTCTCATACCGGTCATGGACTATATGGGAAGACCTGAGTAGTCTGTTGCAGTCCCCGGGTGTTTCTCACTGACCTGATTCAGTTCATTGAGGGGTCTCTCTGTAAACATACGTGAAAGATCTGTCAGTCAACGTGAGCTGAGCAGGGAGAATAATAGTAATCGCTCATTTATGTCCCGCCCATAGATCTTAACAGCTCATTTGCATATTAAGAAAAAATGTGGATTTCGGTGGAATAAGACATCGAATTGCAGATATCAAGGTATCATTCTATTCAGCTTCTTATGACCTACATGCCCATATAGAGCGTTCATCCTACTGTTGGATTTCCATTAAATGTCAATTACATTTTGATTAAATCAAGATTATTCATCATTTAATGAATAGTTATACCTTTTTTACTATGTTTTCATCGATTCCGCCCACTTTCAGTATCTCTGTTGCCTCAATGGTAACATTCATTGCTTGCACCCAAAGGATAATAATTAGTGATGAGCGAACGTGCTGGGATAAGGTGTTATCCGCCATGCTCCGGTGCTAACCGAGTGTCTTCGGCGTGCTCGAATAATATGTCCTCACGGCTGCATGTCTCATGGCTGTTCGACAGCCTCAACACATGCAGGGATTGTCTGTTTGTTAGCCAATCCCTGCATGTCGATACATCTGCAAGACATGCAGCCGCAGGAACTTGAACATATTTTTCGAGCACGCCGAACATGCTCAGTTAGCACACAAGCATGCTCAGATAACACCTTATCCAAGCACATTCGCTCATCACTGATAATAATCTGTCCGGGGTGATTTGATAGTCACACAGGTGTATGGTTCTGTGCTTTGTCATTTCTGTGCCATACACCTGTGTGTCCATCATATGACCAGGACGAGATAATTATCCATTTAAAGTAATGAATATGAGATTTTGAAATCACATATATTATAAATTGTATAAACGTTTAGTATGTAATGAATAGCCATTTCTTTTCTGAGACTGTGGTGGCTCCTTTAAGGAACTAATTCTAAAGGAACTGGTTTTCTTCTCACTGTCGCTAGTTATGTAGTATCAGATTGTAATAAATGTAAATTAATAGATGTCAATTCCAGGTTAGGGAATTTATTTTCGCAAGTGTTATTTTTATTTCATTCCTTTCTAAATGCAGATTTTTATTAATTGAAAGTTGATATGCTTTGATATTTCTGATTATTTTACACTGATACCGCGTAACCTGCATTCTTACAGAATTACGAGCATTGTTTTGTTCTTTTTTTTTTTATGGTACAGTATTTTACCGTGTTTTTTTTTTTTTTCTCCTATGAGAATGATTTATGCGCAGCGTCTATAAGGCTGCCTTTGATGACAACACTACTGTGATAATCTTTATACAATCCAAATATTCAAATTGGTCCATGACCCACTGCGACGGAAATAAGTATGAGATCACGCTCTCACGATTGGCCGCTATATAATGCAAACAGAGCTGGAATGCTGGAGCTTTTATGGTGGAAAAAAAAAATAGCACAGCGTACAAGCTGCGATCTGTTTTATTCCGAAGACAATAAGATTAACCGATTTAGTAGAAACTGTTGTAAAAAAAAAAAAAAAAAAAAAAAGCCGGTAAAAAAAATGCCCCAACCGTCAAACATAAAGCAAAAGCAGCGAGGAAGTGGGGAATTTACATATTTACATTATGCCTTTCTCCATGTAAGCTGAGAAGTCTGGAATTTTTAATGTTAACCCCTAGATGCCATGACTGCACTGATGAGAAGTTTAAGGGTTAAACCCTCCCTCTGATAACTGAATCCCATCATTGCTATACTTTGATGAAAGTGTTAAATGAGAATTCATGTTTGACTACATATACAGAGGATTTCATCTCTCTCTTGATACAACTGATTACATAGGTGCAGTGTTCTATATTCCTTCTTTAATGATATGTTTAGAACATCTTTTATAAGGACTCTGAATTATGCCATTCCTCCCGTATACCTCTTTGAAATTCGTTATTAAAGTAGCACTTCCAGTAAAAGTTTTCTCGGACTATTTCTGTAATTTACGAAAGTTTGTATGTATGTCTACGTGGACCCTCTGATTGCCCGCACTTGCTCATATATCAGGTGATGTGTCTGTGCCGGATATTAGAATTTTTCTATTTGTAATAACAAGATCCATTTGATATTATGCATGATATTCTCTGGCTAGCATTTCCTCTAATTGCCGACATGGGCTATATGATGTGCTATTTTATGTAGGTATTCACCTTTGATATAATGATGTTTTGAGTATTTTCACTATATGATGTTTATATAATCAGGGCAATCATGGCCGGCTGTGCCCTTATAATTCTTGTGGCTGACAAGTGGCGTTTTTAGCATGTATACTATTCCTTGCCCTTCCCTGAATAATGCAATTTTACATTATAGACCTATAGTTGTCGTTTAGATTTTTTCCTCCCCCTCATGTTTTGTTATATTACATGACAGGAAACATTTGGGATCCGCTTTCCTAATGATTATATATTCTTGTCAGAGTTTTGACAGGAGAAACTATAAAACCCAATTGCCAAGAGGAATAATAGAGGGATTTTACAATTCTGCATCAGCATTGGTATTTTATGGGGAAATTAGTTATTGCTTAAAGGGAATCTGTCACCCCTATTTTCGGCCTATGAGATGCGGCCACCGCCATCAGGGGCTTATCTACAGCATTCTGTAATGCATTCTGTAATGCTGTAGATAAGCCCCCGACGTAAACTGAAGGATAAGAAAAGCGAGTTAGATTATACTCACCCTGGCGTCCAGTCCGGTCGGATGGGTGTCGCGGTCCGATCCGGTGCCTCCCATCTTCTAGCAATGACGTCCTCCTTCTTACTTCTGCCATGGCTCCTGTGCAGGGGCACTTTGCCCTGTTGAGGGCAGAGTAAAGAACTGCAGTGCGCAGGCGCCGAACCTCTCTGACCTTTCCCGGCTCCTGCGCACTGCAGTACTCTGCTCTGCCCTCAACAGGGCAGATAAAGTACGCCTGCGCAGGAGCCACGGCAGAAGTAAGAAGGAGGACGTTATCGCTAGAAGATGGGAGGCGCCGGACCACGATACCGGGGTGAGTATAATCTGACTCGTTTTTCTTCTCTTTTAGGTTACATCAGGGGCTTATCTACAGCATTACAGAATGCTGTAGATAAGCCCCTGATGGCGGTGGCCGCATCTCATAGGCCAAAAATGGGGTGACAGATTCCCTTTAAATGGGCATGTCAGCAGTTTCTTTTGAGCACAATCGAAGCCCCCAAAGACACCACCACCACTTTATTTACCGGAGTTTCAGAAAGATCTCCAAAAGCATATCATTGCTGGCAAGTAGTAAAGAATCTGACATGCCTGGGTAAGGAGACTTATAAGCCGTGTCTCTCTCCACCAGAAGAGAAGTAACCCATTAGACCACACAGTCAGAGGCCTCGCAAACAGCCAAATTAGATCTCATACTTTGCATTGAGGAGGGCAAATGCCTCAAAACACGTGTCTGCAAATTAAGATTCTGGTTTGGCTTTTATTCTAAGTCATATGTCAATGGTCAATATTGACTTTTAGGATTGCTACTATCAATAAGAGCAATTTACATAGTTCGTTACCCAGAGGTGCATTGCATGGCCTATAAGTCTCTTTACCTTGTCATTCTCCACAAGGAGAAATCTTATCTCTTAGACCTCAGTCAGAGTCTTCTCATACAGCTAAATCAGATCTCATGCTTTGCACTGAGGAGGGGCAAACTCCATGAAACATGTGTCTGCAAACAGAGATTCTGGTATTGATTTCTTACTGATTCTTAAGGTAAGACTCATTAAAGGATCGATATTGACTTTTAAGATTGCTACATCCAATAGTTGGCACTAGAGTTCAAGTCCTCTTCTTCTCTGTTGCCTAATTAATTTCCCAGAGGAGCATTGCATGGCCTATAAGTCTCCTTACACTGGCAAGTCAGGCATGTCACTCTCCACAAGGAGAGACATTACCCCTTAGACTCTCTGTTCTTGGCATTAAATCATTTGAAGCATTTTGATTTTCTTGATGCGGACCTCTCTTTAATGAACGCCCCTTCTACTCCCCACATGTAATTTTAATAAAAATGCAAACACTAGTCCTAATGTCAGGAGAAATCGCTTTTATTTTCAATATTTTATGGACGGAAAGAAGGAAAATTAACAGGACAGACAAACTGCCCCCCAAATCTAATAATATCACAAGGTCATACATTCAGCTCCAGATCCATCTTGCATTGAAATTGCTGCAGTTTTTCCCCTTCATATGATTATAACATCTTTTAATAACAGGGTATAAAAAAAAAATCCCTATTACATATAACAGTAAATCCTCAATGGGAAAAAATTATAGAACAAGCTCTTCAATTTTTTTTTATTTCATTTTTTTTAATACCTCAAAGGACAAGAGGTGTCATGCTTTGCTTCCTCTGCTTTGAAATGTATTCACTCTGTGTCTTTTATAGTCCCGAGACTACATATTGAAACATTAACAATATTATTATTTCAGCGGCAGTAAAACTGTACATCATCAGGCGGCAAAAGATAGAGAAGGGGAAAATTACATTATTCATTCAGAATAATTTCCTACGAGAAAATAAATGTAAGAGCGGATAAGGGGTTTGAAATGGATACTGATTCTCTGAATTCTTTCCTGTCTGTTTCAGGAAATAGTGAGATCTTGTTGATAGCGAGGTACAATGTACCTAAAGTTCACTCGCAAACATGGTTTTCTGCTCTGAAAAGTCATCTGCATTTTCCTTTATAATTCCAAACCACTGGAGATCTGCGTAATCGGCGAGATCGGATCCAGTATCGTTTGGAAATATCCTTGATAATGACTTAGCTATTCGGATCGGTGGAGAGGCAGGAACGCTTTTATCCCTTTCTTATTGTTTAAAGGACATGACGCCGAGAATATAGAAAATGTCTTGAGTTGGTAAAAATATGAATCTTAATATTCTGGATTTTTTGATTATTTCTGCTAATTGCTGCTTATCTTATTCTTCTCGGCAGAAGACAAAGGCCCCCGTTCCTCTGGTGCTGAGTGATGGTCCCAAATGGTTGTTGGATGTGACCTGGCAAGGAGTTGAGGATAGCAAGAACAACTGCATTGTGTACAGCAAAGGTAAAAAGAGAATGATCTTGTTCTAATGTTGTTGATTTTTTTGGGATTCCCGATATTGCCGTTAATTAGCCATTAGAGAGATATGGCCTCCTACCGGTGGGTGGCGGAGCTGGCTGTGGAGTCAGGCTACATTCACACATCCACGTGATACTTTCTTGTTCGCTTACCCATAGAGTTTCATGAACCACACACACATCAGTTTTAAAAACGTGTCCATGTCTATGGTCCATGAGACTCAGAACATGTTCTATTCTGATCAGATTTAAGTCTACAAGGATGCGCAAAGGCCCCATCTCACATAGCGAGATCGCTAGCGAGATTGCTGTTGCGTCACCGAATTTGTGACGTAACAGCGATCTCGCTACATGTGACACATAGCGGCGACTGCCCCCCCCCCCCCCCGCCGGATATCGCTGATCATGCTCGAATGTCCTGGGCCATTTTTTGATCTCTGGCGTCCCGCTGGCCAGCATGCATCGCTGCGTTTGACGCTGACGAGCGACCTCGTTGGCGACGCCGAACTCAGGAGTCGTCAGAATAGCTGCTGTGTGACAAGGTCCCAACGACCGCCGAGGTCGTTATACAGATCACCGGATCGTTGCTGCGTCGTTGAGTAGATCTGTCTGTTTGGCAGCTTAATAGGGACCATTTAGCGACACACCAGCGATCCTAACCAGGTCGCATCGTTGTTGGGATCGCTGGTGCATCGCTTAGTGTAAAGGTACCCTTAGCCTCATTCGGCAATCAGTTTTTCATGGACAAGTATACTCCAATGTTTTTGCGCATATCTCTCTTACCTACAATCAGAGTCAGACTGGGAAGGCAAGGGTCCATCAGTAACCAACTCCTTGTTTCCAATTTTCAGCTACATGCATATGTGACACTTTCCTCAATCACAAATTTATATAATAATGATCTGGGTAGATTGGTAAATGAATAAGATGCCTCCTTTGTCTATATATAGTGATTCATGTATATAGTGCCCAGTACTGCTCATAGAAGAGGGTGGTGGCCCACCGGAGGATTCTCCTGTTCTCCTGTGGGCCAGTCTAATCCAGCCTCTAGTATTGAATGGGGTCAATCACATGTCCATGATTTTCCATGGACTGAGTGATGATCAATTTTGATCCGAGTGTGGGATCAGAATTGGCAATGCAAATCTGGCATCCAAGTGCGGTCACTTTTTTACGGACTGTTACATAAGACAATAATAGAGAATTTTTGTTTTCACATACAGAAAAAACTGACCAATCTCCGACCAAAAATCATGAATAAAACTCTCGTATATGAAAAAAACTGACAGGTGAATGAGGGTTTAGACTGAAATAACGCTGAGAAGCAGCCTTTATACCACAGTGTTGCATCTTAGTTTCATCCATTTTTAAATTATGTATTGTTATGGCTTAATTCAGACGTACGAGAAAAACAGACTGATTACCCTTTTTCATAGTTTGGTCAAGAGTATCATCGGTTTTTCTCGTACGTGAAGAAATAAAAAAAAGTTTCTCCACCTTCTCCTAGGTCACAGTCCGTGAAAATCAGACCAATTTTCAGACCAAATCTGTACAATTTTTTTCACGGACCCATAGACTTGCATGAGCTATTCTGATCAAAGTTAGATGTGTCTCTGCTATTTTGCACATGCCACTTGATCCGTGGAAAATCATGGATACGTGAAGAGCACCATAGATAGGTATGAGCGCTGTCCGTGAAAACCACAGATCGCACTGGTGCTCTAAGAAATGACGTCTGAATGTGGCCTAAGAGTCAACGGGTAAAAACAAATCAAACAGGTGACCTGCTTCAGTGAAAAAAAAGGAATGAGAAGAAAACTGATGCAACTAGGACGATGCCTGAGAAAAAAATCAGTGCTTTTCTCTTGGTTGGTAACACATGGATGTGTGAATCTAGCCTTGGGTGTTGAGCTCCCTCCACAGGATTACTCACAGTACTCTTGCTCCAATATGTAGCTTCCATGGATCCACTTGCTTAATAAATTAGGAGATCTATTTAGTCCATTGATGGGTGCTCTGGTTTGTAGTGATACCGGAAAGATGAAAAGTGTTCTAGAACCCAGTGACGTCAGGTTTTTCTATGGGTCGCAGCACAAGGCAAAATGATGTGATCCATACGACATGGAGTTTTAGGACTGCGGCACAAACCCTTTTACTGTTTTCTGAAATCTATACGTATATACAGTATATAGCACCGCTACTTACCGTACTTATGTGCAAATAGCTTATTTTGCTATTCAACATACTATACTCTGCTGATATCACAGGATCCACCAATCACAATAGGCGATATCATAGCTGACCCTTGCGTTAAACACAGCCCTTGTGACCCTCGCATTAAACACTTCAACATGAAAGAAAGGGTCAGGATCTGGCCATTGTGGTTAATGTACAAGTGGATTTCCTGAAACAATAGGAAGTTAAAGTCTAAAAAAAAAAACCTAGTGGCCAGTATGGAAATTACAAGTTTTTTTTTCTTAATACAGATGGCAACATGTAAAAAAAATGTGAAAAAAAATTCTGATGACACATTCCCTGTAAGTGTTTCAGGGATTCCAATAACCTTTGCAGTTGGGATCCACAGGTCCATTGTTCTTTTCAGGCTAGCTGTACAGGTGTGTCTACCCTTATTTTTCTTGAATTTGGTTAACAGCTACAGTTTGCGCTAAAAAAGTGGATATATTTTAATGGCCTTGACAAAACAACCATTGTGTGGCCACACATACATTCATATAGCATAAGCACCTCCCAACAGAGTATCACTAAATCATTTTTTTAAAACGCTCTTAATCTGGCGAAATAGGTTTATGTTAGGTCAAGAGCAGAGATGAACGATCCCGGGGTTCATACCGAACAGTTAGTGTCCAGTGCTAAACGCTGAACACGGACTTTGCGCAGAATGTTCAGAGTTCCAAAGTTCGGGTCTTCATTGTTTTCTATGGGGTTTGGGCTCTGGTATAAGTTCGGGTACAGTTCTGATACCTGAACTGAACTTTGGACTAACGTTCGAGTTGGGTAACAGAACTCGAACTTCCACGAGTCAACCCATCCCTAGTCAAGAGAAAAAGTAAGACACATCTGTACCTAGCCACTCAGCTTGTAATGTTAACATTATGTGTGGCATTTGGGAAACATATTTTGGGGTAAAATTACCATGTATTCAAATAACGTCATAGCAATGTGTGTATTGAATAAGGGATTATTTAATCTTTGCCAACATTTTGTGTCCAGGATAATTGAAAGCAATAATAGGTGTAGGGCATGTAGGTCATAGGAAGCTAAGCAAAAAGTTACTTTGATATCTGCGATCCAATTTCTTATTCCAGAGAAATCAACATTTTTCTGTTATGAAAATGAGTTGTTAAGATCTATGGGCCGGACATAGATCTCCCCGAGAATAAGAAGCACTTCTTTTTAATGAAAGCATGCGTTACCAGTGTGAAAGATTTACATCAACTTTTTCAACAAGTCATTTGTATTTCAAAAGTTATGTTCCCAAAATATCCTAAAGGTTTTTAAGACCCTGTTTTGCCTTCTTGTACGTAAAGATATACTTTTGACCTGATGAAGACCCTTCTCGTGGGGTTGAAACGTGTCGTCCAGTTAAGCCCCTGTCACACACAGCGAGATCGCTAGCAAGATCGCTGCTGAGTCACAAGTTTTGTGTCGCAACAGCGATCTCACCAGCGACATCGCTGTGTGTGACACCTATCAGCGACCGGCCCCCCTGCCGGGTATTGCTGATCGTGCTTGAAAGCCCTGGACATTTTTTTGATCGTTGGTCTCTTGCTGGCCAGCATGCATCGCTGCGTGTGGCAGGCGGGAGACCAACGATCAGCGAGCTGGAGCTGGTAACCAAGGTAAACAGCGGGTCCTGTGGCTGGTAGCTGGTAGCCAAGGTAAGCAGCGGGTTTCTAAGCGCCGTGTGGCACTTAGAAACCCGCTGTTTACCTTGGTTACCAGCTCCCAGCTCCAGCACGCTGGTATCTAAGGTACACAGCGGGTAACTAAGCGACGTGCATCGCTTGTTACCTGCGTCGTCGCTGGTCCTGATCGCTGGTGAAGCTGTCTGTTTGGCAGCTCACCAGCGATCATGTAGCGAGGCACCAGCGATCCTGACAAGATCATATAGTTGTCGGGATCGCTGGTGCGTCGCTATGTGTGACGGGGCCCTTAAACCAAAGTCAAGTTTGTTCCTCATTTCCATCTGTTGGTTTTGTCCAGTGACCTATTGTAGATGCCTCTTTCTTTACACACAGATTGAATCAGGTCTGATGTGTCCAAGGGGCTGTCGCTCCTTTTGATAACCTGTTTGCAGAAGACTTTCCTGTACTATTGAGATTTGTCATTTCAAACAGCTGCTAATTGTAGTTACACTTTAAGCAGTGGTCTCAATCAATTGTTCCTTGTCAGGTAAGAGCTTTGAAAAAGCTGCCTGGTCATGATAACCTCATCCAGTACAAAGTGTGTCGATATAAATTCCAGCTCTCAGAATAGATTTTTTTTTTAGACGTTGATAGAGAAGTCCAGGGGTGCAATCATAAGACATTGAATCTGTATACATTATATATCAGCGTTGCTCTAGAAGACCACTTAACTCAAAGAATAAACGAGAACCTTTTGTAACAATCAATGACAGTATTTTTTTCTGTACTTTCAATTCATAAATTGTGTGAGATGTGGGTAAGATATCTTTTGGGGGCCCCAAAATACTAAGCAGAATCTATCTGTATACGCTAGAGAAAAGGAGGGCTGGGCGTCTAGTATTTTAAAATGCCTATTTTGTACTTAGGATCCTTTTGTAAGGCCATGTAAAAGCGTTTATTGTGTATGCTGGGAGGTTTTTCTAGTGCAAATGCTAAATATTAAGTTTAGATAATAAAAGCCCCTCGATCACTCTTGAGTCTATTCATAAAAAGATATCTTTTTAAAATAAAGCAGACCCTTTCTGTAACCGTATAATTAGATGCTATTGTCAAAGTTAGTTGCATTGGCCAAATATTTCAGTAGTATTACATGCCAAACATTGATAATAAATGGGTGACCCTGTAGTACATGGTTGTCTACTGATCTGGGAAATACTATGGTTACCAAGGGGCGATCCAAAGAGTTACTCCATGACTTAATTAGACAACCTAATTTTGTGCCTAGATGATAATAGGCTATAAGTTGAAGGGATTCTGGTTATAATGGCCCATATTGCCAAGCTCGAGATCAAGGGGTGATCCAAAAAGTTACTCCATGACTTCATTAGATATCCTCATGTTGGGCTTAGACGAGTATAGGCTACAAGATGAAGACCTGACTTTAGTGGCCCATATTGTCAAACTCCAGATCAAAGGGTGATCCAAAAACTTACTCCATGGCTTCATTAGATACCCTAATGTTGGGCTTAGACAAGTATAGGCTACAAGATGAAGACCTTCTGATTTTGGTGGTCCATATTGCCAACTTCAAGATCAAGGGGTGATCCAAAAACTTACTCCTTGACTTCATTTGACAACCTCATGTTGTGCTTAGAAGAGAATAAGCTACAAAATGAAGACCTTCTGGTTTCCATGGCCCATACTGTCAACCTCAAGATCAAGGGGCGATCTAAAAACTTACTCCGTGAAATAATTAGACAACCTCATTTTGTGCCTAGACGAGACTAGGCTATGAGAAGTAATTCTGGTTTTGATGACCCATATTGCAAACCTCATAATCATTGCAGAGTCCTTCAAAACTGTAAATCTAAACATAAATTGACCACAGCCATCACATTATGAGGAAAGATATAATACGGAGCACACAAGTCTCTTATGGTAATACTGCCTATTGTTAACCAAGACAACTCTTAGTTGTGCCTGGAAGAGACTTTGATGATCTCTTTGTTGATTTCACAGAACATATTACAATTTTACACATTATATTCTAGGTCCCCAAACGTAGGCGCACACTGAGATGAAATATGTTTTTTTGCCAAGGCAACCTACCAACTATAATAAAGAAGAAGAAAAAAAATTATGAAGCCCAAGAACTTAAGCAAACAGGCATTCATATCAAGTTATTTACATCCGAAACATTAATCGCAACATCAAAGACTTTAAAAAAAAAAAAAACTTCCTCGAAACAATTACAAGTTGTTCTTTTAATCATTACATTTTACACACTCAGAAGTAGATTTCTTTGTAACCTTCACAAGCCTTTGAAAGCACCAAATGAAATATTAAATATATAAATACACAGCATCAATTTGCATTTAAATAATGTATGTCAGGTTCTGTAAAAATAACATTTGTTGTGTAGGAACGTGCCCATTTGAGGAAAGGCTGTCTGCTGGGAACTATTTACGCTCCGATCAGATGCTCCAGCATGGCGCATCCCCTTCAATGCTCTCTGCTCTAAGTTGACCTCAGATGAAAAGACAAGGCTTATTATTCACGGCTTGAAAGTTAACCCTATATTCACTCACAATGGAAACCAATGCCACCCTCCTCAAGATTACGGGTTGCCCTCCATCACTGAAGAGGTCTAGAAGAGCTTTTCTTATCTCAATATCAATCATGTTAGCTCAAAATATTCAAGGAGTTCATGGCAGCCATCATCAAAGGCTTAAGAATGGTCTTGCTCCTTGATTCTTGGCAGGGTAAATACCCATTTTTATGAATTTGTTCTATGAACCATTATTAAGGTATACCCCCGGTGATAACCAATAACTGGGTTTCCTGACATTCATTTGTTATACAGATATGCCTTTTCTTACCTTTTCTCTTGACTCTGCGTGTCCAATTCATAACCTCATCCATTTGGTACCTAATAGAGATTATTGAGCCTTTTGACATTCGAAATTGCAAGGTTCAACAAATTTTTCCCATAACTTCGATTTGCCGTGAGTTGGTTCTCTGTGACTCACAACACTTCAATGTCTATAAGTGACCTGAAAATATGTGTGCAACACTTTGAGGTCTCCTATGAATGAATTAAACCCCCTTCCCAAAATCACAGGATCATAAAAGTTAGATAGGTACACATCCAAAATAACAGCACTTACGACAAGGCACTGTATTGTGTTTGCATTTCTGGATGTAATCTTTGACTAATAAGATAGTTGTGCAAAAAAAAAATAAATTCACGCACTTTGTGAGATAGACAGTCACAGCTAAATGTCTGTGGAAATTTACTTTGCATTTTTAAAAACCAATCATTCCCCCTTCACAAAAAGGATTTCACAAGAAATGTAAAATCTCAGCACAGTTGCTTTTGACAATCAAACACACTGTCTCTGACCAACACTGATTATCATTTTTTTTTTTAATGTTGTAATGCCCTGCTATTGCTTTCTAGTGTTCTAAGAATGAAGTGTAAATTGTAATTGTAATTCAAATGTAGCAGGACAGATGCCAACTACACCATATCACTGATCAATTACACTATATGTGGCTCTGTTGCTGGCACTTCTCCTTCCTCTTTCTCTCTGTCTTTCTTTCTTCACTGCTGCTGTTATATGACACATTGCTGTTTGGAGTATTTGTCCAATGTTTTAGAGCTTTTTCTTTCTATCTGAGATTTGAACTCTGACATCGTCTCACAATCCTAAATCACCCTAAAATGACTGCTGCATTTCCTGCCTCAGCTTTCATACAGGCAATGATAGTCCATCTTGATTTGGATCACTAGACCATGTGATGTAATAGCTGCAAGACATTATGGGGAAACCTTCGTAGTCATGCCTGAGATCACGTCAGCCATCTGTGGCTGATGCAACCGTCTTCAGTCTGTGAAAAGGATGAGTTGATCTTTTTGGTGATTTGCACAAATGAAATTGCAGATTGTTCGAATTCATTAAGTCATTGGAAATTCATAAAATTTGCGACAAATTCAATTTGCATTGCTTTGCTTATTTATAGCCTGTATCTCTTGATATCCTTTTAAATGTATAGTAATAAAAAGGAAGGCATTTAGTTCAATTTTGTATTCTATGGCCATGTCCTGCATAGGAAATGTGTATACAAACTAGATATAGATTTTCAAAAAATATTTCCAAAGTTTCTTCTTTTCTTTTATGACATTTTTTATATGGATTGAAACAGTGAAATAATATTTAGACAGTTGTAAACTCATGAAAAGCATGGAATTGTTCTGGTATTTAAGCTCACATGTGACCTGGGATCACAGAATATCTGTGACTGCTGGGGATCCAAGCTCAGTGTTAAATATCGGCCAATGTGTTTTTTTTATGGATTTCCCCTGATCTCTTTCACATAACATAATTTTTTTTTTTCTGAAATATGCGAAAATGGTCATGACCATAAAATCTTCTCCCTATCGTCACTTCTACTGCCTTGTATCTTTGTGGGGATATGACTTTCAGTTAATTGACAAGCTTAACATTGGAGTAATGTGCAAAATAACGGTGATGATGACTTTATGTTCATCTCAGATCCATTAATGGGAATAAATTAATATCTGCATGAAAGAAGGAGAATGTTTTATTTAAAAGTTATCAGAATTCAGAAAATAAATGATAGTCTAAAAACATTGAAAAAAACTTTCATAGCATAGAAAGATCTGCATTGTACAGTTAAGGGGGTTTTACACATAGCGATATCACTAGCAATATCGCTAAAGCATCACAGATTTGGTGACGCAGCAGCGATATCGCTGTGTGATACTTACCTCCGACCGGCTCCCTCGCTGTCTGTCGTTGATCGCGCGAGATCGCGCAGCTCCATTTCTCGTCAGGCACTTCCTGCTGGGCTTCCTGCTGGCGCCGATGAGCGACGCGTGAACGCGGGCGGGAGGACGTCAGGATCGCCTCGTCTGACAAGTAAGTAACGACCGCTGCTGCATCTCTGTGAGATCTGCCTGTGTGGCGGCTCACTAGCGACCATTTAGCGATGCACCAGCGATCCTGACCGGGTCGTATCGTGGTCGGAATTACTGGTGCATCGCTAAATGTAAAGGGGCCTTTAAACTCAGTATATCAGCACATAATGACAATTCAAACCAAGCACAGCCTTAGCTTGGTTTAGCAGTTTAGTGTATAGGGGTGTAACTATTATTGGTGCAGGGGTTGGATCACACCCAGGCACTGGAGCCTAAGGAGCCCAGAAAAGTTCCTTTGACCCATATGAAGCCTAGCTATGAATTATAGGCAGGTTGCTGAGTTAGTTAAACATGGCAACCCTTTCTTGTAATGACAGAACCCCTTAGATCTCCATTATTCTTTTATTGCATCACTACACTAAAATCTACTCTCTTAGATGCCAGGTAACAAGAAACATATGAGCAGAATATTCTAGTAATATACCACAACTACGTACCTTGCCCCTATGATATCTCCGCACATGGCTGTAAATAGGAAATAAAATCACATTTCATACATAACCCATGTAAAACTATAGCTGAAGAATAATATATTCTGCCAATATTTTCGAGGTCACACCATTGCATTGTTATTGAATAAGAGACGTGTTTGAGCCTTGCAGTCTAATTATCTCGTCTTCCTCATTACATGTATGGTTACCTGCGTTTAGAGGCGTTATTAAAGCAGGGTGTCGGGACAAATATTTAGCAATGGGAATTATACATTCATAAGACGATTAAGTTAGCTAGTTAAGAAATTCCAATATTGCTTTTTAAATGACTTCAGGATATGGTAGGTACTAAGGTTATTATCTGTTATCAGGAATACAGCGGAATTGTACGACTGGATAATAACTAAACAACTGACACAATGTAAAATTACATTATCAGTGTGTTAAAACAAAATTGCGCCCTAAAGGAGTGTACATGCCAGCTCAGAGCTGCAATGTAATTATGCTTAACTCTGATAATTAAAATACAGCAGAGATCAACAGAATCATTTTCATTAAGAAAATTATTAATGATGGTGGTATAACGGTAATTGATTGCAGAGCACCACAGGATAACACCACGCTGTAAAAACTCAACATGTTTCCCAGATGTCTGAGACCATTCGATTATGTTGCAGAAGATAGGCGATGATTCAGATTGAATAGTGGCAGTAATCCGTGGACATGACATAGGCTTCAAAGAGATCCAAAATTCCAGACCTCGTCACCAATGGAAAGTAATTGGCAGACAATCTTTGGAGGGGGAAGGGAAGCTGTCCTATAAAAAAGTCATTATTAACAGTCTGTTGTCATAATGTTCACGTGATGTTGTAGCATAATGTATTTATTTTATTTTTCATGTTTTATTATTTCTTTATCTCTCATTCAGTCTCGAAGGGATTTTATGGTTTTATCAATAGTTCCCACAAAAGACTCGACCTGGGACTTTCTATACCCCCAATCTGAAGATAGCTTCTCGCAGCCAACAGCTATTCCTCTCAACCTCAAGTTCAACACTGATTAGAGTTGAGAAAATCTCTCGAAATTTGATTTGGGTAGATTTTCTCAAATTTGTATAAATAAATTTGGCATAAATGAAATAAATTTACTTCTCTTCAGCTGTGGCCATATCTGTCCTGATGTTGCCGTTCCATACCTTATCTTCCGATTAGCTCCTCTTGCTTCTTCTAGTTCTTCCGGGTTTTTTCAGCGGGCGCCCTTGACCATGATCATGTGCGGCACCATACAATTCATTGACACGCGTTGCATCCCTCATGACTATGTGGGACCCACCAGAAAACCCATAGGTAAAGGATGAAAGAAGAGGAGCTAATCAGAGGATAGGGTGGAGAGCGGACTGGATTGGGGAGGGCTGAGCAGAGGTAAGTATGCAGGTTTATTGGTTTTTTATACTGTTCCTGGCTCTTCTGCCCACTACTTTGCTGGATCTGCACAAATTGAATCCAAATATTCTGATTCATTAGAAATTGGTAGCAAATGCAATTTGTTAATTCGTTAATTTGATCATCTGTGATGTTTGAGTTTGGGGCAGCATATGTGTGAGCTCAATAGTAAGTGGGTAGTGAGATGATAATTGACACCTCTGGCAAAACTTATCTTCCTCGATAACAAAAGGATCTGGTGTGGAATTCAACAAGCTTGATCAAACTTTTTTCATCTGGTGAGAAAAAGCTGTCTTATATACACGATTAACATCAGTCTCTGACAACAAACTTTGCTTTTATATGTATGGGCACCTTTGTAGAAAGTGATGCTTGCAGTTGTATACAAGTGTTTCAGAATACCCATTTTTAATAGAGTAGTGGGTGGGATCAAAACTAGGTGAGTCCTACAAGTTCTGAGATCTCTGACTAAACACAGCTATGATTTGGGGGAACCTATTAGGAATCTGCAATGGAAAATCAAAGAAAAAGTATAGGGTAGGCCTTATATGGTTCTACTTTTTTTTTATTACAATGGGTGAAACTGAAAATGATCTAGCAGCTTAAAGATGTATCTAAGGAAAGAGCCACTGATCAGTCTATGCATTGCATTTGATCTCGCTTTGATTTATGTGGCTGTCTGATTGTGCCCTTACGATAGGTCACCAATGTGGTGGCCAGAAATGCTTAGTTGTGGAGCTACACATCTTTGTAGACGGAATAGTGGCCGTGGCTGGGTACCGCACATCTTAGGGTATGTTCACACTTTTTGCTGCTTTTTATGCAAATTTTCAGCTGCTTTTTACAGTAATGGCAAAGCCTATGAGATTTCAGAAATCTCATGCACACACATTGTTTTTATGTGTCATCAGGATTTTGCACTTTGCTGATTTATCTGGACATAGAGCATGTCACTTCTTTCAGTGTTCTTGCAGTGTTTTTCACCCATTGGCTTGAATGGGTGTTGAAAAAAACGCTGCAAAAATGCAGGTATCATTATTTGCAGCGTTTTTTCTGCAGAAAAGTCATGGGGGCACTTAACTTTTACCATGCACAAAGAGATCCAAGTTAGCCCAAAAAACTCACCAAAAAACACACCAAAACCGCACCAAAAATGCACCTAAACCTGCGTTTTTGCCGCAGCTTCTTTCCTGCCAAGAAATCAGATTTTGCTGCAGAAAAAGAGCAGCAAAAATGCCCAGCGTGGACTTACCCGGTGGCAGATGTGCAATACCCACCACCGGGAACAGCTGATCGGTAGAGGTATCGGGTGTTGAACCACCACCGATCAGACATAGATGACCTATTCTAAAACTAGGCCATTAAAGTTAAAGTCGCTGACTTTAACCCAATATCTATAATTCGTCATAGAGTAATGAGTCCCAAAAACACTGGCACGAAGCAGAAACTAATAATAAAGTGCAGGCCGAAAAAATTAAAATGAGGAATAAAATAAATAACTTTTATTGAAAATGATTAAAAACAATAAGTAATATATATTCCAATACAGTAGAAACAACTAGCATGTGTCTAACGATAGTCGCAAAAGTGGTCCTAATAAGTAAGGCATCACCAATAAGTAGTTGAATTTACATACAGTCATATGTTAAAGTTTGGGCACCCCTATTAATGTTAACCTTTTTTCTTTATAACAATTTTGGTTTTTGCAACAGCTATTTCAGTTTCATATATCTAATAACTGATGGACTCAGTTATATTTCTGGATTCAAATGAGGTTTATTGTACTAACAGAAAATGTGCAATCTGCATTTAAACAAAATTTGACCGGTGCAAAAGTATGGGCACCCTTATCATTTTCTTGATTTGAACACTCCTAACTACTTTTTACTGACTTCCTGAAGCACTAAATTGGTTTTGTAACCTCATTGAGCTTTGAACTTCATAGCCAGGTGTATCAAATCATGCAAAAAGGTATTTAAAGTGGCCACTTGCAAGTAGTTCTCCTATTTGATTCTCCTATGAAGAGTGGCATCATGGGCTCCTCAAAACAACTCTCAAATGATCTGAAAACAAAGATTATTCAACATAGCTTTTCAGGGGAAGGATACAAAAAGTTGTCTCAGAGATTTAACCAGTCAGTTTCCACTGTGAGGAACATAGTAAGGAAATGGAAGAACACAGGTACAGTTCTTGTTAAGCCCAGAAGTGGCAGGCCAAGAAAAATATCAGAAAGGCAGAGAAGAAGAATGGTGAGAACAGTCAAGGACAATCCACAGACCACCTCCAAAGACCTGCAGCATCATCTTGCTGCAGATGGTGTCACTGTGCATCGGTCAACAATACAGCGCACTTTGAACAAGGAGAAGCTGTATGGGAGAGTGATGCGAAAGAAGCCGTTTCTGCAAGCACGCCACAAACAGAGTCGCCTGAGGTATGCAAAAGCACATTTGGACAAGCCAGTTACATTTTGGAAGAAGGTCCTGTGGACTGATGAAACAAAGATTGAGTTGTTTGGTCATACAAAAAGGCGTTATGCATGGAGGCTAAAAAACACAGCATTCCAAGAAAAACACTTGCTACCCACAGTAAAATGTGGTGGAGGTTCCTTCATGCTTTGGGGCTGTGCGGCCAATGCCGGCACTGGGAATCTTGTTAAAGTTGAGGGTCGCATGGATTCAACTCAGTATCAGCAGATTCTTGACAATAATGTGCAAGAATCAGTGACGAAGTTGAAGTTACACAGGGGATGGATATTTCAGTAGGACAATGATCCAAAACACCACTCCAAATCTACTCAGGCATTCATGCAGAGGAACAATTACAATGTTCTGGAATGGCCATCCCAGTCCCCAGACCTGAATATCATTGAACATCTGTGGGATGATTTGAAGCGGGCTGTCCATGCTCGGCGACCATCAAACTTAACTGAACTGGAATTGTTTTGTAAACAGGAATGGTCACAAATACCTTCATCCAGAATCCAGGAACTCATTAATAGCTACAGGAAGCGACTAGAGGCTGTTATTTTTGCAAAAGGAGGATCTACGAAATATTAATGTCACTTTTATGTTGAGGTGCCCATACTTTTGCACCGGTCAAATTTTGTTTAAATGCAGATTGCACATTTTCTGTTAGTACAATAAACCTCATTTGAATCCAGAAATATAACTGAGTCCATCAGTTATTAGATATATGAAACTGAAATACATGTTGCAAAAACCAAAATTGTTATAAAGAAAAAAGGTTACCATTAATAGGGGTGCCCAAACTTTAACATATGACTCTAATAGGAGTAGAAGAGCATGCCAAGAGAAAAATAAGTAATATATACAGTGGGGAAAAAAAGTATTTAGTCAGTCAGCAATAGTGCAAGTTCCACCACTTAAAAAGATGAGAGGCGTCTGTAATTTACATCATAGGTAGACCTCAACTATGGGAGACAAACTGAGAAAAAAAAATCCAGAAAATCACATTGTCTGTTTTTTTTTCATTTTATTTGCATATTATGGTGGAAAATAAGTATTTGGTCAGAAACAAGCAATCAAGATTTCTGGCTCTCACAGACCTGTAACTTCTTCTTTAAGAGTCTCCTCTTTCCTCCACTCATTACCTGTCGTAATGGCACCTGTTTAAACTTGTTATCAGTATAAAAAGACACCTGTGCACACCCTCAAACAGTCTGACTCCAAACTCCACTATGGTGAAGACCAAAGAGCTGTCAAAGGACACCAGAAACAAAATTGTAGCCCTGCACCAGGCTGGGAAGACTGAATCTGCAATAGCCAACCAGCTTGGAGTGAAGAAATCAACTGTGGGAGCAATAATTAGAAAATGGAAGACATACAAGACCACTGATAATCTCCCTCGATCTGGTGCTCCACGCAAAATCCCACCCCGTGGGGTCAGAATGATCACAAGAACGGTGAGCAAAAATCCCAGAACCACACGGGGGGACCTAGTGAATGAACTGCAGAGAGCTGGGACCAATGTAACAAGGCCTACCATAAGTAACACACTACGCCACCATGGACTCAGATCCTGCAGTGCCAGACGTGTCCCACTGCTTAAGCCTGTACATGTCCGGGCCCGTCTGAAGTTTGCTAGAGAGCATTTGGATGATCCAGAGGAGTTTTGGGAGAATGTCCTATGGTCTGATGAAACCAAACTGGAACTGTTTGGTAGAAACACAACTTGTCGTGTTTGGAGGAAAAAGAATACTGAGTTGCATCCATCAAACACCATACCTACTGTAAAGCATGGTGGTGGAAACATCATGCTTTGGGGCTGTTTCTCTGCAAAGGGGCCAGGACGACTGATCCGGGTACATGAAAGAATGAATGGGGCCATGTATTGTGAGATTTTGAGTGCAAACCTCCTTCCATCAGCAAGGGCATTGAAGATGAAACGTGGCTGGGTCTTTCAACATGACAATGATCCAAAGCACACTGCCAGGGCAACGAAGGAGTGGCTTCGTAAGAAGCATTTCAAGGTCCTGGAGTGGCCTAGCCAGTCTCCAGATCTCAACCCTATAGAAAACCTTTGGAGGGAGTTGAAAGTCCGTGTTGCCAAGCGAAAAGCCAAAAACATCACTGCTCTAGAGGAGATCTGCATGGAGGAATGGGCCAACATACCAACAACAGTGTGTGGCAACCTTGTGAAGACTTACAGAAAACGTTTGACCTCTGTCATTGCCAACAAAGGATATATCACAAAGTATTGAGATGAAATTTTGTTTCTGACCAAATACTTATTTTCCACCATAATATGCAAATAAAATGAAAAAAAAACAGACAATGTGATTTTCTGGATTTATTTTTCTCAGTTTGTCTCCCATAGTTGAGGTCTACCTATGATGTAAATTACAGACGCCTCTCATCTTTTTAAGTGGTGGAATTTGCACTATTGCTGACTGACTAAATACTTTTTTTCCCCACTGTATATATAAAACTGACAAAATAAAAAAGGAAACACATGTAACACAAAAGCCTGATTTCAATAGGTCATTTTATGATAACATCTTCATTTCAACAACACATATAGCAGAACAGGGTATGTATATGCTGATGGATGATCGAGGGGATATAATAATAATAATAATAATAATCTTTATTTTTATATAGCGCTAACATATTCCGCAGCGCTTTACACATTATCATCACTGTCCCCAATGGGGCTCACAATCTAAATTCCCTATCAGTATGTCTTTGGAATGTGGGAGGAAACCCACGCAAACATAGGGAGAACATACAAACTCCTTGCAGATGTTGTCCTTGGTGGGATTCGAACCCAGGACCAGCTAACCACTGAGCCACCGTGCTGCCCATATCAAAGCACTTTAATGGTGTGAGAGCAATTCCTTTAAAGGGAACCTGTCACCTGATTCATGATGCAAAAACTACGGGCAGAATTAATCAATTCCAGCATGCTCGGCTTAAAAGGCTCTAGAGTTCTAGAAAACGCATTCTTTGAAAAGACAGCGGGGACCATAGGGAGACACAAGACCAGTTCGGCAGTGATCCCCGTACCACTCCAGGTGATTGACACACCTATGTACACACATGGAAGAGACCTGTCAATCAACTAGAGCGATGCGATGAGTAGACAGCCGGTGGCAGTGCTGGGTTGTTCTAGTCTCCCAAACTACTTTTTGAAAACCATACATGTCTGCAATCGTGTAGCCAGGCTCTGATTCAGGCTGTCTGAGGTTTGAACAGCATGAATCGAGTGACAGGTTCCTTTTAATTGAAGTATAACATGGAGTTGCTATACATGCATTCGTTCAACAGTCCAGTGAATGTTATATTTTACAAAAACAAGAATCTTCTGTCTCTGTATTAAGTAAGACACTGCAAAATTGTATTTTTGTCATTTTCCCAAAAGCAGAAATGAAGTCTGGGCAGAAGACGTTACAATTTCTGCTTGAAGGAAAACAGAGAAATATATATATGTTCTCTTAGCTGTCAGAACCCTTTTGCCTTATCTGAGAAAACTGTCATGGCAAGAACATCACGGAATGGACAGGAGTCTATTAAATTAATAAGCTGCAGGATGGTGTCTGGGGAGTTATGATGCGCCATAAATCCAGTTTGATCATGGTGGACAAGTCTTAAATCTACAGCTTTCTAATACGTACCCTTCGTGGATTGAAGTTTCATGCTAGAAAAAATCATTATCTCTGGAAAATTAAGACTTATCTTTTCAATTTAGTTTTTTTTTTTTACCAAGATGAAAAACATTTCAGAATTACTTATATTAAATATTAGAAAAATATTGATTTATGCTATGCTGAAAATTACGGCTTTGCACAGTTAACCCCATAAATACATATGTTGGCATCAGGGACATATTTTAAGATTTCTTTTCAATACTTTCTTTTATTTTTGCCTTTGTTGATTGATTTCCTGCAATTGCAGGTCAAGGTTAGTTGCCTGTATTAGTCTACAGGAGAACCTGGAGAAGCTTAACGTAATGCCAGAAACAAAGTACTTTTTGAAGGGTTTGCACATGATTAGAAAAACATGGCTGCTTTCTTCCAAAAACAGTGCCACACCTGACCTTAGGCCGGGATCACACATGCGAGAAACTCGGACGAGTTTCTCATGGTAATACCCGGCACTGCCACCGGCACTCGGATCGGAGCGTGCGACTGCATAGCAATACATAGAGCCGCACACTCCGCTCCCGAGTGCTGGCGGCAGTGCCGGAAATTAACATGCGAGACTCATCTGAGTTTCTCGCATGTGTGATCCCGGCCTTAGGCTGTGTCTGGTAATGCAGATAAAATTGATTCACTTTAATACATCTGAGTTGCAACATCAGGCACAACCCATAGATAGTTGTGGAGCTGTTCTTGGCATCTGTGTTTTTCGAATCTTCTACAACCAACCATGCAATTCTGGGAGGTTTCTTCATCCAGGGAGGTGTGCAACAATTCGTGGAGAGGCCAGAGATGGGTATGGCATTGGTAAAGGGCATGGCTAGAGACAAAAATTGCTGCAGATGGTTCTTCATCTTAGATATTTCCTCTTCTTAGTTTCTTGCCTTGTAGAGTTGGCAAGTATAGCATAGGGTTTACAAATCATACTAGGCATGGTCAAGAGATAACACAACAGACACAACTTGGGTCATTACTCATGTAAATATATAGTTAAAAAAGGCAATTAAAAGATATAAAATACGATATAGTGATTGCCCCAGTTGCTCTGTGAAAGGGAGCGGTGACCACTCAAGACAAGAAAACAAAGAAAATACACCCTGAAAAGTGGACTACCATGAAAATACCGGAAACAAATATTCAAATTAAATTGGTCAAGTCATATTGGGTAGCAACCAATGTGCTTTGGGGTTTAGCACGGTTGACTTGGAAAAAGGCATTTAAAGGGGTTTTCTGGTCTAAATTGATAAGTCTGCTGTCACTCTATGTGACTGCAAACCCTTGAATCCCCCCTCCAGTGCACGCAATGTGCGCTGCAAGGATTAGTCAGTTTCTGAGCCTGGAATAGAGGGTGAGTACGTGTTATGCATACTCCCAGCTAGAGCCCATCTAGTGGGCTTGGACTCACTCAATAAACTTGTATGGAATGAGGCCATGCTCATTACATGGCCACATCACTAGACGGGGTGCAGTCTTACCCCATACAAGTGTATGGAGCAAGGTGCGCCCAATGGCCCTGGATGTATAACGCATACGTATTCGTCAGTTCTGGCTCAGAAATTGGCAAATCCTCGCAGCGCACAATGTGTGCGCTGATGGAATTCAAAAGTCTACAGTAACTGCAGATTTATCTATTTAGATCAGACAATCCCTTTAAGGAAAAGCTTATAATATGTTATAATATTAATGGACCATTTGTTGTTAGCTGATGACATACTGCTAATGGATTAATGATTAGCATTTGTGTTACCAAAACTTTCACAAATGTTAGTGCAAGAATAGATTTTTGAAAAATTCCTTTAAAGGTAATCTGTCATATTAAACTAACAGTATAAGTTTAGCACATAGCTTTGTAGGGGATATAGCTCCTATAAAAAAAACACACCTTAAAGAGGTTGTCCAGGCTTGTGACTGCAGACTTGTGAATCCTCACAGTGCACTCTGTCAGGATTCTCTCGTGACGGCAGTGTGAGCAGCGGGAGAGTGACAGCAAGTATGTGATTTGCATACATGCTGTCACCTGCCGACTAGATGGGTTCAGTGCAAATGTACTGTGTTAGGTCAAACATGTCTATTTGGAATGTGGCCAGAAGTATCAAAACACTACAATTACGGTCAGTTGACCGCTCGCTCCCGGCACCGAGATTGGAAAATTCTCACCATGCGCAGTGTGCGCAAACTAAAGATTTACAAGTCTGTAGTCACAAAAGAGTGACTGCAGGCTGGTAGCCTAAGGGTCCCGTTACACAAAGCGACGCACCAGTGATCCCGACAATGATACGACCTGGTAGGGATTGCTGGTGCGTCACTACATGGTCGCTAGTAAGCTGCCAAACAGGCAGATCTCTTCAATGACGCACCAGCGATCCCGACAACGATGCCACCTGGTAATGATCGCTGGTGCGTTGTCACACAGCAGCTATTCTGAACGATTCCAGCCTGCGTCCCCGAGTTCTGCGTCGCCAACGAGGTCGCTCGTCAGCGTCAAAAACAGCGATGCATGCTGGCCAGTGGGACACCGACGATGGAAAAAATGGCCCAGGATATTCGAGCATGATTAGCGATATCCAACGGGGGGGCCGGTCACCGCTATGTGTCACATGTAGCGAGATCGCTGTTGCGTCACAAAATCGGTGACGCATCAGCGATCTCGCTAGCAATCTCGCTATGTGAGACGGGGCCTTAAGTCTGGACAACCATTTTAAGCACTCTAATTGCTGCCTCTGTTCTTCAGAAAATGAAGTTTAGTTAAATAAGGTAATTACTGTGCCCGATGCATCCTTGGTGTGACCCAACAGGTTGAGTGCACCATTCAGACCATTGTTTTCTCATCCCCGCCTTCCTCACTGGCGACTGACAGCTTTAGCTTGTATAAGATGTTTCTGCAGACAGTGTTTGCTCCAGAAAAAGCCAGCGCTATCAATTACCATTGAGGCAGGCAGGGCATATGCAAAAACCAGTGAGCAAAGCGGTGCACTGAGCTTTTATGCCACACCCAGAATGCACCAAGCCCACCAATTAACATATTTGATTAAACTTCAGTTTCTGCATAATGGAGGCAGCAATTAGAACACTAAAGATGAGATTATTATAGGGGCTATATCCCCTGCAAGCCTGTGAGCGCTCTTTATTGTCTGCCCCAATGCCAAATGCTAGGTATATGGATATCCACATTTTGGTGCATGGAGTAATCTTCATGCTTTTTGTTTTTAAGATTGTTGTCTTTTGAACTCCAAGAACAGACATTTTTGGCTCTAATCTGCTGACTGACATTGTGCTGCAATCAGAACAGGACAGGAATATCTTTTACATACCCACTGGTTCATACACTGTATGTCTGGATTCCTGAAAGTTTTGTGGCCATGCCTAGAATAAAATATTATATAGATGAGATCCGCCCTTTATAAACTCCCTTTACTATTGGATATTTATACTGAAAATGTGGAGTTATATAATTCACTGCTACGGAAAGACCATACCATTGCCTGAAAATAATCTAAATGAGTCCCTTACTGAACAGACTGTGCTGTAAATTGGATTTGTGACGACTGTAGTATAATTAGCTGAACAAAAAGGTCAATTTTAACATTAAAATGTTACTTTGAAGTTCATCTAATGAGACGTATACATGTTCACAGCTCGCCGTTCCAGAATAAAACAAAAATAGAAACTATCGAGGGGCTTAAACGACAGATGAATATATGTAATAGTTACAAATTGGCAGAGACGTCTCCATTATGTCACCAAGAGGGTCTTCTCTTTGGGATGTTATGACTGAAACAGAATTATCTTTAGAAATTTTGTTACAGGTATCAAAGTCTCCGCTGTTGCGCCAAAAAAAGTAGAGCTCAGGTCCTTATGCACTGGTGGCAATGGTGTACTGTGTGTCATGTCCCACAACTTGGGAATCATACAGTATTTTATTACCATTGTATGGTTGTTGCTATACTGCTATGTAATCAGGTTTGCCCTTTGAAGTTTGTCCTGTCTCTTTTCCTGTAGCCCAGCTCTGATATAAGTAACCCCTCCCATCTTCATCCTCAGTTAGTATTTGTCAGCCATTTTTCTAAGTTCATCTTTGTACATCTCTGGTTCAGAATTGTCTTTTCACTTGCTCTTGCTGTTACTATTGTGCATAACACAAGAATTCAGCCTGAGAATCAACTTCTTCTGGAATCTTCATATGTACCTCTGCAGCCGAGTTAAACTAGGTGATGAAGTTCTTGGTGTGAGTACTGGTACATAGACACATCCATAGAAACGCTGTCTAAGGAGCCTCACACTCGCAGCATAGTTAAGTCAGAATAGTCTGAAAATGAGAAGCTACATTAGCATATATTGACCATGTCTTCAGTCTCAGAGAAAAGCAGCACTCGATTGGCCAATTCTCCCCAATCCCCATCTGTATAATTTATTGATAGAATACATCTCTCTCAGATCTCCAAAACGATTGGGTTGACAAGTCTCTATGACATGTAAAAAGTTGTCCGGAAGTGCAGTTACTGGAAAAGAGGGCCACATAAAGGAACAGTACAGTAGATCCTATGGAGCTTGTACAAAACCATCATATGACCATGTTCATCAGCCTTTGGGTATGAAACATTTTTCATATAACATAATCAAATGCACCAAAGTTTATGAAGTCATAAGTTTACTAAATTGGCCACTTTACTAAAGTGACTCTATTGGTGTTCTTGTATAGTAAAGCCATAAACAGCAGGCAGACCACAATGAGGGTGTTATAATGCTCCTGGTTGTGACAAATGAACTGACTTCCAACGGATTGCAAGACGTGCACCTCTTTAAAGGTATTATCAACATTGATAGCCTATCTGGTGGGGGGGGGTCCGACTCTCAGTAGCATTGGTTCGCACTTGTACACATATTACTTTCCATAGCGGCTGTTCTTGGTATTGCAATTTTGTCCCTCAGATGGGAAAAAGTTGTTATTCTTAGCAAGAAGTATGGCTTGTGCAAGTACAAAGCTGTAGAAATCTACAATTAAGATGCTGCACAAATACTGTAGACCCTTTAAACAGTTGATCGGCAGTGGTGCTGAGAGTTAAACCGCCACCGATCTAATATTGATGATCTACCCTAAGGATAGGCCACATATTTTTAAAGCCAGGATAACCCCTTCCACATTGCAGATGTATATCTTAATATGTTTTCTGGGAAGATCCCGTTGGATGAAATTCAGTTGCTTTGTTATCCTGCAAATTGGTTTGCACAATATTACCAGAGAAGTAATTTATATTGGAAAATACGGTTTTGTGTCAGTCTATTCCCACAATCCATTATACAGACCATTCCCAAAGTGGCTGAAATCATTATGAAGCCAATATTATTATTAAACGTATCCTAATAACTAGACAGGCTACTGTAAGGGGGAATTTTCTACCCAGCCCTATAAATTATTCTTTCACACTTTTTACTACTTAAAGTGGAAAAAAAAAATGAAAATCCTCAGAGGTTCATAAATCCTTTAATTTCTGCTTAATATCTACTATTTCACCAAGCTATAAGCTAAAAAAGATTGATGTGTACTTCTTCGACTATAATATCCATATCCTACAGCTCGGATTCATGTATTAGTTTTGTAAGATGCAGTACTTTGGGGGTAAGGAATGAATAATGGCTCATGACTGTCTAATGCTCCATCCAAACTCTCCTGACGAGCTCCTAAAACTTACCCAGACTACTTTATCTACATAAATTGTGCCTTCATCAAATAGATGTTACTTGATTCGAAATTTACATCTAAAGTACTACGTTTGCCCGTAACCAGACTTTAGGTACGATTTACATTACAGCCATAAAATCCAGTCTCCATCTTTTCTTTAAAGCTCCCTTTCCACTTGAAATGACAGTCAGCTGAATGATGGTTCGGTTAGTTGTGTGGTCAACAGCTATCTCCGCCATCTCTCTCATACATAGAGAGATTCGACCATTCGACCAAGAGCAAGAGCTCATTTGACCGAACACTCCTCTGTTCTCGGTGACAGATCTGCCGCCAGATTTGTATGGTGGCGGCTTATCTCAGAGAGAACAAACGGAAAGATATCAAATCCTTAACTCCTCCCAACAATCATCTGTCCAAGGCCCCCAAACACATTAGACCAGGAGTCCCCAACCTGTGGTTAGGAGCCACCTGTGGCTCAAGGGTCCATGATATGTAGCTCGCGGCTGTCTGCCAACTTGGTGCATTGGCACCAGGTCTACCAAAAGGCTATGAAAAGAAGGTCTCCAGATGATGACTTTTGCGAATAGCTCCGCACAGAAGATCAGATGTGGATGCACTTATACTTTAATTAGGGATTTAGATGTAAATTAAGCAAGGTAACCTGGAGATAGGATTGTATTACCTGCCCAAGGAGAGGACTGAGGCTGAATATGGCAGTGTGGTGGGAATGTTTGATGTGAGAATACTGGGTTAAGGTGTGAATCACTGGATGCCAATGTATTGCCTAGTTATGATTTCTGCGGGAAAGTTTTGGCTATCATTATACCGGTAATGGGGGCTCTACTACTGTGAGGGGGTCGAAAGCTGGATGTTGCTACTCAGGAGATCTGGATGTGGGTTGCATCCCCTCTGAAAGCTAAATGTGGCTCTAAGGGTCAGCAAGGTTGGGACCGCAGCATTAGACCATCTTTATCGGCGAGTTTGGCATTAGTCTAATAATGTGCATGAGGGCTTCTTGGCATCTGTTATTTATGATCTTAGCTTAGTGTGAGACAGCTTGTAGCTGTGATATGGAGGGTAAAATCTTTAACTGCTATGATCATCATGACCTGGTCTTTAGAGGTCTTCCACTCTAAAAGGTTTCTGACATGATTAAGATGTTTCAGAAGAGACATCAGTTGGATTCTGGGGACTTTGACCTTCACTGATACTCAAAGAACAGTGTCAATTCATATCTCTCTAAATATTTTTGACTTTGGTAAACTCAATGTAGATGTTTATTTTATCGAGAACTTATTGAAAATTGCAAATTTTACTTTTTAACATGCCTGATCTTGCTTTATGGAGACAGCCAGGAGATCTTTATGCACTTCAGCCTTGATATTCCATCAGCTTGGCACATCTTAAAAGGAATCTGTCAGCAGGTTTTTGTATTTAATCTGAGGGCAGCATAAGGTTGGGGCTGAGACACTAATTTCAGCAATGTGTCACTTATTAGGCTATTGTTTCAATACAATGAGAGTTTTATGAGCATTAGATTAAGGCTATGTGCCCATGTAAGCAGAAAATTTCTACTTCAAAACCGGACTCCTTCCTAGAAACTGCGCGTAAAAAAAAATTTCCGTGATTTTTGCGCGTTTTTGATGCGTTTTTTCCGCGCGCCTTCTGTCTCATAGGAAATAGCTAAAAACGCGGACTTTTCCGCAAATTTAATAAGCATGCTGCGTTTTTAACCGCTAAACGATTTTTTAGCGGTAAAAAATGCATCAATGGGCACAAAAAGTGCAGAATTCATTTAAAATGAATGGGATGCTTCTTTTATGCGTTTTTGAAGCATTTTGACCGGGACAAACGCTTCAAAAACGTGCAAAAACGATTATGTGTGCACACAGCCTAACACTACAGGACCACTGACCATGTGCATCCTAGTCCGTTCTCTGTCCCAAGCACTGATTAGCTGTTTACTGTCAATTTGCAATGTACATAGGAAGCTGTGGTGTGGGTGGGGCCAGCTTTCTGAGCTCTGCTACATGCTACATCTAAGAACTCTGATTGGATCACAACCACTTGACCCAATAAACTAAGTGAAACATCACTGGAATCAGGGTTTCTGTCTCTACATTATGCTAATCTCAGATGTGATAGCAAAAACCTGATGACAGATTCCCTTTAAGTGCATGGAAATTTTTTGACCCAAATGTTTTTCTGCTTATATTTTTTCCACTAATTCAGGAGCATTCCCATGTTAATCTCTGACCATCATAAAGTGAATTTAATAAAACCTATGTATACCTAACCTATAAATACCTAAATAATAATTCCTAATTAGCTGAAGAGACACAGAGCCCAGAAATGTAATTATTATCTCTGAATTCACTGTCACTCTATCAGACTAAGCAATCCGTTTGCAATGCTTCTCCCGGATGCCTAAGGCTATGTGCCCACATTAGCGTTTTTAAACGCTCAGGAAACCGGACTTCTTCCCAGAAAACGCGCAGTTTATTTCCGCGCGTTTTTTGCACAAAAAGCGTGCGTTTTTGATGCGTTTTTTTTCGCACACTTTCTGGGAACATTGGAAACATCTAAAAACGCGGAGCTATGCGGAAATTAATGAGCATGCTGCGTTTTTAGCCGCTAAGCGTTTCCTGAGCGGAAAAAAACACATGCCTTGGCACAAAAAGCCAAAAATGCATTAAATTTAATGGGAAGCATCTTTTAACCCCTTCCTGCCATCCGACGTACTATCCCGTCCATGGGACCTGGGTCCCTATGCCCATGGACGGGATAGTACGTCTACTGCGATCAGCGGCACCCACGTGGTGAGCGCCGCTGATCGCGGCCGGGTGTCAGCTGATTATCACAGCTGACACCCGGCACAATGTGTCAGGGGCGGTCACGGACCGCCCCCGACACGTTAACCCCTTGCACACCGCGATCAAACATGATCGCGGTGTACCAGGGGTTAAAAGGAAGCATCGGCAGGGAGGGGGCTCCCTCCGTGCTTCCCAGAGCCCCCCACGGCAGCGCAATGTGCAGCGCTGCTGCCGGGGACTCCTTTCCTGCAGGCCCCCGAATCCAAGATGGTGACGGGGGCCTTCGGGGGCCTGCAGGAAGCTGGCTTCCTCAGTGCCTGCAAAGCGCAGGCATGAGGAAGCCTTCGGCACTGCCTGTGACAGATCGCTGATCTGTCACAGTGATCTGTGATGTGACAGATCAGCGATCTGTCACAGGACAGTGATGTCCCACCTGGGACTATTTAATAAAGTTAAAAAAAAATAAAAAAAAGTGTTAAAATAATTTTAAAAAAATCGCCAAATAAATTAGAAAAAAAAAAAAAAATTCCCCCAATAAATCCATTTTTTGGAAATAAAAAAAAGAAACAATAAAAGTACACATATTAGGTATCACCGCGTCCGTAACGACCTGCCCTATAAAGATGTCCAATTAGTTAACCCCTTTAGCGAACCCCTTAAAAAACGAAGCAAAAAATAATGATTTATTATCATACCGCCAAACAAAAAGTGTAATAACGCGCGATCAAAAAGACGCATATAAATATCCATGGTACCGCTGAAAACGACATCTTGTCCCGCAAAAAACGAGCCACCATACAGCATCATCAGCGAAAAAATAAAAAAGTTATAGCTCGCAGAATAAAGCGATGCAAAAATAATTATTTTTTATATAAAATAGTTTTCATTGCATAAAACCGACAAAACATAAAAAAGACCTAAATGAGGTATCGCTGTAACCGTACTGACCCGAAGAATAAAACCGCTTTATCAATTTTACCGCACGCGGAACGGTGTAAACACACCCCCCCAAAAGAAATTCATGAAACGTTGGTTTTTGTTCATTCTGCGTCCCAAAAATTGGAATAAAAAGCGATCAAAAAATGTCACGTGCCCGAAAATGGTACCAATAAAAACGTCTACTCGTCCCGCAAAAAATAAGACCTCGCATGACTCGGTGTATCAAAATACGGAAAAATTATAGCTCTCAATATGTGGTGATGCAAAAACTATTTTTACAATAAAAAGCGTCTTTTAGCGTGCGACAGCTGCCGAACATAAAAACCACCATAAATAGTAAATCAAACCCTCCGTTATCACCCCCTTAGTTAGGGAAAAATAATAAAATAAAAAAAATGTATTTATTTCCATTTTTCCATTAGGGTTAGGGCTAGGGTTAGTGCTAGGGTTAGGGTTAGGGTAGGGTTAGGGTTAGGGTTAGGGCTAGGGTTAGGGTTAAGGCTTAGATTAGGGTTAGGGGTGTGTTGGGGTTTGGGTTGGAGTTAGAATTGGGGGTTTCCACTGTTTGGGCACATCAGGGGCTCTCCAAATGCAACATGGCATCTGATCTCAATTCCAGCCAATTCTGAGTTGAAAAAGTCAAATGGTGCTCCTTCCCTTCCAAGCTCTGCCATGCGCTCAAACAGTGTTTTACCCCCACATGTAGGGTATCAGCCTACTCAGGACAAATTGCAAAACAATTTTTGGGGTCCAATTTCTCCTGTTACCCTTAGGAAAATCATAGAATCATAGAATCATAGAATCATAGAATCGTAGAGTTGGAAGGGACCTCCTGGGCCATCTGGTCCAACCCCCTGCTCAAAGCAGGATTCGCTAAATCATCCCAGTCAGATGTCTGTCCAGCCTCTGTTTGAAGACTTCCATTGAAGGAGAACTCACCACTTCTCGTGGCAGCCTGTTCCACTCATTGATCACTCTAACTGTCAAAAAGTTTTTTCTAATATCTAATCTGTGTCTCCTCCCATTCAGTTTCATCCCATTGCTTCTAGTCTTTCCTTGTGCAAATGAGAATAAAGTTGATCCTTCTACAATGTGACAGCCCTTTAGATATTTGTAGACAGCAATTAAGTCTCCTCTCAGTCTTCTCTTTTGCAAACTAAACATTCCCAAATCCTGCAACCTTTCCTCATAAGACAGGGTTTGCAGACCGGTCACCATTCTGGTCGCTCTTTTCTGAACTTGCTCCAGTTTGTTGATGTCTTTTTTAAAATGTGGTGCCCAAAACTGGACACAATATTCCAGATGAGGTCTGACCAAAGAGGAGTAGAGGGAAATAATGACTTCACGTGATCTAGACTGTATGCTTCTGTTAATACATCCTAGAACTGCATTTGCCTTTTTTGCTGCTGCATCACACTGTTGACTCATATTCAGTCTGTGATCTATTAGTATACCCAAGTCTTTTTCACATGTGCTGTCACTTAGCCCTATTCCTCCCATTCTATATATGCTTTTTTCATTTTTATTGCCCAGATGTAGTACTTTGCATTTCTCCCTGTTAAAAACCATTCTGTTAGTTACTGCCCACTTCTCCAGTTTATTTAAATCTTTTTGAATCCTCTCTCTCTCTTCTCTAGTATTAGCTATCCCTCCTAGCTTTGTGTCATCAGCAAATTTAATAAGTTTACCCTCAATTCCTTCATCTAAATCGTTGATAAAGATGTTGAACAATACAGGGCCCAGGACAGAGCCCTGTGGTACCCCACTTGAGACATTCTTCCAACTGGATGTGCAGCCATTTACGACCACTCTTTGGGTCCGATCACTAAGCCAGCTATGAATCCACCTAACAGTTGCCTTGTCCATTCCATACTTAGTCATTTTTTCAATAAGGATTGTATGAGAGACTTTGTCAAATGCTTTGCTGAAGTCAAGATATACTATATCTACAGCATTTCCTTGATCCACCCAATCAGTGATACCGTCATAGAAGGAAATTAAGTTAGTCTGACATGACTTATTAGTTACAAACCCATGCTGACTCTGTTTGATCACTTCATTCTTATCCAGGTATTGACTTACATGTTGTTTAATAATTTGTTCAAAGATCTTTCCTGGTATAGAAGTCAGACTCACCGGCCTATAGTTGCCTGGGTCCACCTTCTTCCCCTTTTTGAAGATAGGAACAACATTTGCTCTTCTCCAGTCTTCTGGCACTTCTCCTGTTCTCCAAGAATTTTCAAAGATTATGGAGAGTGGTTCAGAAATTTCTTCTGCTATCTCCTTCAGTACTCTGGGGTGTAATTCATCTGGACCTGGAGACTTGAATTCATTTAGGTTAGCTAAGTGTTTCCTCACTATCTTTCTGTTTATAGATATCCTGGATTCTTCTATTCCCTTAATAGGACAGTGAATAACAGTTGGTGTTACATTTCCTTTCTGAGAGAAAACAGATGCAAAATAGGAATTTAAAAGTTCAGCCTTCTCAACATCCTGTCTTACCATTTCATCATTTTCATCCTGTAAAAATCCTATAGCATCTTTGACTTTTCTTTTACTTTTGACATATCCCCAAAATCCTTTATTATTGCTTTTGACATCTCTTGCAAGCCTCAATTCATTTTCAGCTTTAGCTAATCTGATTTGTGCCCTGCAGATTCTGCAGACAGCATTATATTCTTCTTTAGATATGCCTCCCTCTTTCCATTTTATAAACATTTTTTTCTTCCTTTTTAGCATGTGCTTAAGTTCTGTGTTCACCCATCCTGGTTTCCTTAAATGCTTCCTATTCTTCCCTCTTTTCGGAATTGTTAACAACTGTGCTTTGAGAATTTCATTTTTCAAGATTTCCCATCCTTCCTGGACATTTTTGTCTTTAAGGATATCCAGCCATTGGATCCCTCCAATTATCTTTCTGAATCCCTTAAAATCTGCCTTTCTGAAATCTAACCTTGACGTCTGAGTCTTCACAGGTCTTCCGCCTCTAGTTATCCAAAATTCTAAAATAGCATGGTCGCTACCTCCTAGGGTTCCAGCCACTTTTACCTCCTCAACCATTTCCTCCCTGTTTATAAGGATTAGATCCAAGGTAGCAGTTCCCCTTGTTTTCTCCCCTACCTTTTGGAAGATAAAGTTGTCAGCAAGAGAGGATAAGAATTTCCTTGACCTGTTAGTTTTGCCTGAGAGAGATTCCCAACAAATGTCTGGATAGTTGAAATCTCCCATGACAACTATGTCATATTTTTTGGAGAACTTGTCCATTTGATGCATAAAGAGTTCATCCATATCTTCAGCTTGCACAGGCGGCCTGTAGTAAATGCCTACAATGGTGTCCTTTCCATTGTTCTGTCCTTGTATTCTTACCCAAACAGTTTCCACAGAACTCCCAGTCTCTGAAGCTTCAATCTCTGTGCAGATATACGCGTTTCTAACATACAATGCAACACCTCCTCCTCGTTTATCAAGTCTGTTTCTTGCAAATAAGTTGTATCCTTCTAGTCTTGTATTCCAATCATGTGTATCGTCCCACCAAGTTTCAGTGATTCCAATGACATCATATTTCTTTTCCTGTGTTAGTAGTTCCAATTCTCCTTGTTTGTTGCCCATGCTTTGTGCATTAGTATAGAAACATTTTAGTTTGTGATTGGTTTCTCTTTCTCCAATATTTTTATTAATTAGATTCTTTCGTCTTTGTTCTTCCTTTCCACTTCTATTAGCAGAGTTCTCAATAGCATTTGTCAGGTGTATGGCTTTTTCTGGTCTTTTGCTTCCCTTCCCATGTTGTTCTAGTTTAAAGCTCTCCTTACAAGTGTAGCAAGGCGACTTCCAAATACATGCTTTCCAGTCTTCGTAAGGTGCACCCCATCTCTAGCAAGTAGTCCATCGTATAAGTAGTTCACTCCGTGATCCAGAAATCCAAATCGTTGCTGACGGCACCATCGACGTAGCCAGTTGTTCACCTGCAGAATCTTATTCCACCTCCTTGTTCCATGGCCATCCACTGGGAGGATGGAAGAGAAGACCACCTGCGCTCCCAGTTCTTTCACTTTCTTGCCTAAGTCTTCAAAGTCTCTGCAGATGGTTTCCAGGTCGTTTCTTGCGGTGTCATTTGTCCCCACATGTAGTAGCAGGAATGGGTAGTCATCTGTAGGTCTAAAGAGTCCTGATATCCTGTCAGACACATCTTTAATTTTTGCACCTGGAAGACAGCACATTTCTCTTGAAGTTATATCCGGTCTGCAGATAGCGGCCTCTGTTCCTCTCAACAGGGAATCCCCCATGACCACCACTCTCCGTTTCTTCTTCACAACATTTTTCTTTCTCCATCCAGGAGGACTCTGAAGGCGTACAAGGTTGCTGTTTGTTGGCAAAGTCTTATCCTGATGTATTTCTTCATTGTTTTCCTGCGTGAGAGCCTGGTACTGGTTTCTGAGCAGTATGGGTGCTGACTGCCTCCTGATCCTCCTGCTTCTCTGGGTCACATGTCTCCATTCCTCTGTTTCTTCAGGTGCACTTCGAATTTCTTCTCCTTCTGTAACATGAAGAGATAATTCTGCTCTGTCCAAGAACTCTTCACCTTCCTTAATGATCTTCAACGTAGCCAACCTCTCTTCGAGATTTTGCAACTTTTCCTCCAACAGGGACACAAGCTTGCATTTGTGGCATGTGAAATTTGGCTTTTCCACTGGTAAGTCTGTGAACATGTAGCAAGAAATGCAGCTCACCAAATGGCTCCTGGCCTCTTCCATCTTGAGATTTCTTAAAAACGATGAAAGATGAGCCAAAATATCGGCGCGCGGTTTTTCCGATTTCCTCTTTTCAGCTGCAACGGCCAAAACCCAGTGATCGTAGAGCTCGCGGAGACTCTTCACTTATCCCAGAAGGCACTGGGAATATGCAAATGATCTCCTCAAGACTCTTCCCCTGGTTTTTTTTAAATAAAAAATTGGGGGCAAAAATATCATTTTTGTGGAAAAAAATGTTTTTTTTTATTTTCATGTCCGAGTGTTATAAACTTCTGTGAAGCACTTGGGGGTTCAAAGTGCTCACCACACATCTAGATAAGTTCCGTGGGGGGTCTAGTGTTCAAAATGGGGTCACTTGTGGGGAGTTTCAATAGTTTAGGTACATCAGGGGCTCTCCAAACGCACATGACACCCGCAGACCATTCCATCAAAGTCTGCATTCCAAAACGTCACTGCTTCCCTTCCGAGCCCCGACGTGTGTCCATACAGTAGTTTTCTCCCACATATGGGGTGTCAGCGTACTCAGGACAAATTGGACAACAACTTTTGGGGTCCAATTTCTCCTGTTACCCTTGGGAAAATGAAAAAATTGGGGACTAATTGATCATGTTTGTGGAAAAAATACAATTTTTTTATTTTCATGCCCGGGCATTATAAACTTCTGTGAAGCCCTTGGGGGTTCAAAGTGCTCACCACACATCTAGATAAGTTCCTTAGGGGGTCTTGTTTCCAAAATGGGGTCATTTGTGAGGGTTTCCACTGTTTAGGTACATTAGGGGCTCTCCAAAGGCAACATGACACCCGCAGACCATTCCATCAAAGTCTTCATTCCAAAACGTCACTACTTCCCTTCCGAGCCCTGACGTGTGTCCATACAGTAGTTTTCTCCCACATATGGGGTGTCAGCGTACTCAGGACAAATTGGACAACATCTTTTGGGGTTCAATTTCTCCTGTTACCCTTGGGAAAATAAAAAAATTGGGGACTAATTGATCATGTTTGTGGAAAAAATACAATTTTTTTATTTTCATGCCCGGGCGTTATAAACTTCTGTGAAGCCCATGGGGGTTCAAAGTGCTCACCTCACATCTAGATAAGTTCCTTAGGGGGTCTAGTTTTCAAAATGGGGTCATTTGTGGGGGGTTTCCACTGTTTAGGTACATTAGGGGCTCTCCAAAGGCAACATGACACCCGCAGACCATTCCATCAAAGTCTGCATTCCCAAACGTCACTACTTCCCTTCCGAGCCCCGACGTGTGCCCATACAGTAGTTTTCTCCCACATATGGGGTGTCAGCGTACTCAGGACAAATTGGACAACAACTTTTGGGGTCCAATTTCTCCTGGTACCCTTGGGAAAATAAAAAAATGGTGACTAAAAGATCATGTTTGTGGAAAAAATATGAATTTTTTATTTTCACGCCCGGGCGTTATAAACTTCTGTGAAGCACTGGGGGGTTCAAAGTGCTCACCACACATCTAGATAAGTTCCTTGGGGGGTCTAGTTTACAAAATCGTGTCATTTGTGGGGGGTTCCACTGTTTAGGTACATCAGGGGTTTTCCAATCGCGACATGGTGTCCGATCTCAATTCCAGCCAAAAACGTCAAATGGCGCTCCTTCCCTTCCGAGCTCTGCCATGCGCCCAAATAGTGGTTTACCCCCACATGTGGGGTATCAGCGTATTCAGGACAAATTGCACAATAACTTTTAGGGTCCTGTTACCCTTGGAAAAATAAGAATTGAGGGTGAAAAGATCATTTTTGTGGAAAAAATATGATTTTTTAATTGCACGGCTTTATGTTATAAACTTCTGTGAAGCCCATGGGGGTTCAAAGTCCTCACCACACATCTAGATAAGTTCCTTAGGGGGTCTAGTTTCCAAAATTGTGTCATTTGTGGGGGGTTTCCACTGTTTTGGTACATTAGGGGTTTTCCAATCGCGACATGGTTTCCGATCTCAATTCCAGCCAAAAACGTCAAATGGCGCTGCTTCCCTTCCGAGCTCTGCCATGCGCCCAAATAGTGGTTTACCCCCACATGTGGGGTATCAGCGTACTCAGGACAAATTGCACAATAACTTTTTGGGTCTGTTACCCTTGGAAAAATAAGAATTGAGGTTGAAAAGATCATTTTTGTGGAAAAAATATGACTTTTTAATTGTACGGCTGTATGTTATAAACTTCTGTGAAGCCCTTGGGGGTTCAAAGTTCTCACCACACATCTAGATAAGTTCCTTAGGGGGTCTAGTTTCCAAAATTGTGTCATTTGTGGGGGGTTTCCACTGTTTTGGTGTATCAGGGGCTTTTCTAATCGCGACATGATGTCCGATCTCAATTCCAGCCAAAAACGTCAAATGGCGCTGCTTCCCTTCCGAGCTCTGCCATGCGCCCAAATAGTGGTTTACCCCCACATGTGGGGTATAAGCGTACTCAGGACAAATTGCACAATAACTTTTAGGGTCCTGCTACCCTTGGGAAAATAAAAATTGGGGTGAAAAGATCATTTTTGTGGAAAAAATATGATTTTTTAATTGTACCGCTGTACGTTATAAACTTCTGTAAAGCCCTTGTGGGTTCAAAGTTCTCACCACATATCTAGATAAGTTCCTTGGGGGGTCTAGTTTCCAAAATGGGGTCACTTGTAGGGGGTTTCCACTGATTAGGTACATCAGGGACTCTCCAAACGTGACATGGCGTCCAATCTGAAATCCAGCCAATTTTGCACTGAAAAAGTCAAACGGCGCTCCTTCCATTCTGAGCTCTGCCATGCGCCGAAACAGTCGTTCCCCCCACATATCAGGTATCAGCGTACTCAGGACAAATTGCACAATAACTTTTGCAGTCCAATTTCTCCTGTTACCCTTGGTAAAATAAAAAAAATTGAACCTGAAGTATTTTTTTTATGAAAAAAAGTTAGATGTTCATTTTTTTTTAAATATTCAAAAAAATTCCTGTGACGCACTTAAAGGGTTAACAAACTTCTTGAATGTGGTTTTGAGCACCTTAAGGGGTGCAGTTTTTAGAATGGTGTCACTTTTGGGTATTTTCTATCATATAGACCCCTCAAAGTGGCTTCAAATGTGATGTGGTCCTAAAAATAAAATGGTGTTGTAAAAATGAAAAATCGCTGGTCAACTTTTAACCCTTATAACTTCGTAACAAAAAAAAATTTTGGATCCAAAATTGTGCTGATATAAAGTAAACATGTGGGAAATGTTAGTTATCAAGTTTTTTGTGTGCCGTATCTCTGTGATTTGGAAAATTGCGAAATTTTCAAAATTTTCGCCAAATTTCCGTTTTTCTCACAAATAAACGCAAGTTATTTGAATGAAATTTTACCACTAACATGAAGTACGATATGTCACGAGAAAACATTGTCAGAATCACCGGGATCTATGGAAGCGTTCCAGAGTTATGACCTCATAAAGGGACAGTGGTCAGAATTGTAAAAATTGGCCCGGCCATGAACGTGCAAACCACCCTTGGGGGTGAAGGGGTTAAGCATTTCTGCTGCATCTGAGCTGGCTGAGCCTAATGACTCTTCCTTCACATTAGATAACAGTTATCTAAACCCACTGATTTCTGAGGGATTGGCTGACCATCTAATGTGTATGGAGGCCTCCCAGCTCACAACTGTCAGAGAGAAAAATCCCCCCTGTTGAATTTTAGCAATTGATCCCTTTGTTTGGTGTGGAAATGAGTGGATGCCTGAGGAGCCTCATAGAGAACACAGGAGCACTTGGACCAGCCGATCATTCCAGTGTATGGGGAATCCGGAGACATAGCTGATGGCCATCAGGGCTATCTAGCGTACATCTCCTGCTTCACCATAGAGAAATGGCACATAGGACTGCTAGATGCCTCACAGCATACAAAGCACAGACTGTCGGAATGAAAATCAGTGGTGTAAAATAGCATGTTCCGTATTCTAACTCTCTGATTTTACAGGCCGATCTTCTAGGGATGGATGGAGTTACAAAAAGGAGGTTTCTATTGGATGTGGGACATTAGATTTAGGAGCAGTACTTGTTGCAGATTTTGGCTTTCAGCAGAATCATCGGCACTTAGACATTGAGAGAGAATAAACTGTTTGACCTTGAACGTACAGTGATCATTATCTTTATCACCATAACATGGAGGTTTACGGAAGATCTTGTCCAAAACAAACCACTCAGGTTTGCCATCCGTATGGAAATTTCAAGACAGTTCGTAAAAATAGGGCAGTTTTTGGTTTGTCTGTTTGTAAAAAAATTGAAGGCTTCCGTGATTTTTTTGAGACTGAAGAAATGTACACAGATTATTTTAACTAAAATTATCATTATTTTTCAGTCTACATTGTATTCAGCTAATGTCTTCTTATCAACACTATGGACTGTAGACATGGATAGCTTATAATTATGATTAATTACAATTATTCAATGTGTCAGCAACAAATATTGCTTGTCCATGATTTGGTTTTTTTATAAACTATCCATAAAAACTAAAAAAGTCATGTTGACAACCCTGAAGCCTATGGAAAGTCATGCAGTACAGCAGGGGTTGGGAACCTCACGCTCGCGGGCCGTTTATGGCCCTTGATGACCTTTTATCCAGTCCTGGACAGATTCCTTGTGACTGCAGAACTTGTGCCAGCAGCAGTATTTTGATAGCCACCAACCTATTAATTCCTACTTACCCTGTGAGCATGGGCACACAGTATTCATTACTGAGCGCTGAGGTGCATTCAGTGAAAGATTACTTGCTGATACCAATGACAGCGTCAGGGCGCCCATTGTGGGTGGAGTTAGCACGCAATTTGTACGGCCCCCGAAAGATGGTATATATCTAAATGACCCTTGGCAGAAAAAGGATCCCTGCAGTACAGTATGAACAAGCTTTAACTATTAATACAGAGCTATCTGCTGTCTGCTCAAAACAGTCCTTCCACAACATAAGCCTGCTGCTGTTGTGTACACCAATAGTACAGGGAAATACAGATTTTACTTTGACTTTCTAATATTGTTTTAAGATTTTTGTACAAAATGAATATAATGTAATAAGACATGGCAGATCGCGAGTCTCCCCTGTGTAATACACCAGGCGAAAAATGAACTGAACTTAATGATATAATAAGAACTGTAAATAAATCCACAGACGCTGGTATTAATTTTTGTATATCCATATCTATATATCCTCTTGTGTGTCTAGAAATATTTCATTAGAGGCAGCTCCAAAAAGCAGCATCCAGTGTATATTTTCCGGCTTCTTTTAATACCTGTGGGGCACTGTGATTTCTCCTAGCTGGACTAAAGTTGTATCGACGGGAGACCAAAACCATAAAGACAGAAATGTTAAAGAAAAGCTACAAGGAGCAGCTTTGAGGCAAGGTTTCAAGCTTTGTCATCACGCTTGAAGAATTTTCTGTTTAATGTACTGTAATGCAGTATTCAATGGGGACAAGTTTAATTGAGTTTTACACAACCCAGTTGGGAGTAGCGCTGCAAGGTAGGTGATGTCTAGGTTTTTAATCTTCCACTCCGGAGAGGCTTGTTGACGAAGTGGTTCTTTTTCTTTGTAAGGGAAAAAAAAGGAGGCAGGAGGAATGATACATCCGTGGATAAAACCAATTGGCAACCCCCAAAGGAACAAGGGCGATAAGGCAAATCCAGCACTTGTAAGAAATAAAGGAATCCAACTGTTCATTTAAATGAGAAACAACGCATGTGATTGAGGAAAGCAACGAGGCTGGATGCAGGACTGAGGAGCCGGGGCTGCACACAGGAAAACTGCTCTGGAGGAAAAAGTGCTTTCCTTCTCGCAGGCTGAGAGTCCAGCAATCGAAATAACCCACATCATGACAACAATGGACAACTAAGCCCACCAACGAATTTAGCCTTGTCTGTAGACTTTCAGTTCGGGAGAGATTAAATCCCTGATGTAACAGAGATTAGTTTGTCAACCGCAAGCCCTAAAATGTTATAAGAATTGGGTAACTGAACATCGGATGAAACTTTAAAAAAGTTGATTATTTTATTATTTGGGGTGTGGCTATAGGAAGTGCAGAGGTACAGATGTAGTCATCACTGACATTAAAGATAGAGAGTCGCTCTACAGCACAGTACTCCATATACTGTACATAGCGGGCGCCAAACTAATAGTAATTGTATTAGTACTGTACATGTAGGGGGGCCCGAGCGTGGACCAGGCTGACAGCGTGCTCGGGCCCCCCTAATGACCGGGCCCCATACTGTTGTAAGGGCTGTAATGCCCTGATGGCGGCTCTGACTGTACTCTATGTAAACAGAGCAGTTTGTCATCTATATGATTGGTCACACCCAGACCCATTTGACTGGCTTGGCCCAAAGGCCCCGCTTCTACATATCTAATCATAGAATGTTAGAGTTGGAAGGGACCTCCAGGGTCACCGTGCCCAACCCTCTGCTTAATGCAGGATTCACTAAACCATCTCAGACAGATGTCTGTCCAGCCTGTTGAACTCTTCCATTGAAGGAGAACGCACCACCTCTCATGGCAGCCTGTTCCACTCATTCATCATCTTCACTGTCAAAAAGTTTTTTTTAATCTGTATCTTCTCCCTTTTAGTTTCATTCCATTGCTTCTCGCGTTTCCATGTACAAATGGGAATCAGGATCATCCCTCTACACTGTGACAGCCCTTCAGATATTTGTAGACAGCTATTAAGTCTCCTCTTAGCTTTCTTTTATGCAAGCTAAACATTCACAGATCTTTTAACCGTTCCTCGCAGGACATACTTTGTCCTACGAGGAAGTGACTAGGGATGAACGGAACTGTGGAATTTCAGGTTCTGGTGCCCAACCCGAATTTTGATCCAAAGTTCGGTTTGGGTACCAAAACTGTACCCAAACTTGAACTAGAACTCTCTCTCTGCAGTGGACTTTCGCCGGGACTCTGAAAATAGCAATGGCGTTCCTGGAGAAGTCTGTGTTCAACGTTTAGCACCGAACACTAACTATCTGGTACGAACCCCAAACATTTAAGTTCGAGATGGCTCATCTCTAAGGCTACTTTCACACATCAGTTTTTTGCCGTCAGGCAGGATCCGGCTTTTTTTAGAAAAAACGGATCCGGCATAAATTTTGGAGAACTGTAGAAACGGATCCGTTTTTTTGCTGGATCCGTCTCTGTTCCTGGCGGCTGGCCAATTGGATCTGAGCATGCGCAGACTTAAAAAAAACGGATCCGGTGGCTGGATCCGTCTTTTTCTGGATCCGGCGCATTCCGGCGCCCATAGACTTTCATTGTAGCAAAAAGCTGGAAGCGCCGGATCCGGCGCTTCCGGCTTTTTCGCCGGAGACAAAAAACGTTATAGTAGCCGTTTTTTCCAGACGCCGGAATGAGACAAGTTGCCGGATCCGGCAAAAAACGGATGAAACGCAATGCCATCCGGCGCGATCCGGCGCTAATGCAAGTCAATGGGGAAAAACCGGATCCGGCATTGCATTTTGCCGGATCCGGTTTTACAAAAAAAAGCCGGATCGCGCCTGAAGGCAAAAAACTGATGTGTGAAAGAGGCCTTAGAGTGACGTTTAGATGTGCAGCACATGACTGCTGATGCTAGTGACTTGCTGCAGCTGTCCGGTGACGGATGGGATGTCATCACTTTTGGTTCTATCAGGGCTTCTCTACAGGCAGGGTTTTTTTTAAGAATGCCTAACTGTTATTATTTTTCTACCATTCCTACCTTAATGTCAATTTTTTAAAAAAAACAAAGAACAAAACCTTATTCTCCCCGTTGCTCGCTCTCCTCTGTCGTACATAGCATACAGTCTTGAATAGATTGCCGAAGAGATAAAAATAAAATCTATTCTCCCCTCCTTTCCCTCCATCTATAGAGTTTTTTTTTCACGGAATTATAACATTTCTATACACTTACAAAAGTCTTCATGCAAGAAAAGGGGAACTGCAGACAGCTGGGGGGTAGAAATGTCTCCTCTAACATTATACTGCAATAGATAAATCTTAATCACATAATCGGAGTGACCGCCCTTTACTTTCAGAACAGCATCAGAGCATCATTCACTTCTTCTAGGTACTTACACACAGTTTTTGAAAGAACTCAGTAGGAAAGTTGTTCCAAACATCTTGGAAAACTAACCACCGATCTTCTGTGGACATTGCTTATACAGCTCCTTCTATCTCTTCATGTAATCCCAGAAAGACTCAATGATATTGAGATCAAAATTATCAGTAATGTGATACCATCAGGGAGACATCTGATTGGCTCCAAATTTATTCTGCAGCCGAACAACAACCCCAAATATACAGCAAAAGTCATTAGGAAATATCTTGAGCGTAAAGAAGAACAAGGAGTCTTGAAAGTGACGATATGGTCTCCATAGAGCCCTGATCTCAATATCATCCAGTCTGTCTGGTTACATGAAGAGACAGAAGGATTTGCGTAAGCAACATCCGCAGAAGATCTGTGGTTAGTTCTCCAAGATGTTTGGAACAACCTCAATGCCATGTTGATTCAAAAACTCTGAGCAAGAACAAGTGTATCTAGAAGAGTTGATGCTGTTTTGAAGATAAAGTGCGGTCACACCAACTATTGATTTGATTTAGTTTCTATTTTGTTCATTCATTTTGCATTTTGTTAATTGAGATTAATAAACTGTTAACACTTGCACTCGCGTTCCGTTTTTACCGCATTGTGGAATTATTTAAACCATGGAACTTTCTTTTTTTTTGTTTCTTTGCACAACGAGTGTCCCCTATATAGGGTGATATCTGTCACAAATACACAACAAAATCCATATGCAGAATTTTCTTTAAAATCCACAATGGATTTTTTTTCCTGCCCAAATTTGGCGCATGGGAACATATTCCTATAACTCCGAGGTGAAATGCTTTAAAAATTGTCAACTTGACAGCAGCTACAGACATCATAGAATTATCGGACTTTTTTTTAGACACCAGTACATACGAGAAATGACTAGAACATATAACTGGTACATGGCTTCCTCCCATATATTTCCACTTGCTGTAAAATACCTGACAGGGGTGTAGGATGGGGGGAATACTTGAGCGGCCATTGCTCTCTGTGGTGTTAATGTGGCTGCGACTCCTTCAATATTAATAGTTGTCATTGAAATGTGCTGTTTTTTTTTCCTGTGTAATGTAGTGGAGCTCGCTAAGAATTGAGAATCGGAGGTATTGTAATGCAGATTTTCACCGAAATCTTTCAATGCAGGGCAGCATCACATTTCAATAGTCTCAAATCCTTTCATCATTTTATCATAAGATACAGTATGGGACTGCGACAATCTGGGTGGGGGGATGGGGGGGGTGTTCATTAACCCTATGTGTTCTAGACCTGCAATGTTCTGCATTGCCGGGCACTGTGTCATTATTACGTTTGTGGTAAACTATAGATATCATGACATTTCTGTCTTTAGGTAAGTTGGCACCAACTCTCATTGAAGACACACAGCTATGAATGGAGATTTAATACCAAGACATATTGGGGCAGAGATCCTGATTCCTGGGATGTGTCACTTACTGGGCTGCTTGCTGTACTTTTGATAAAATCCCTGTTTTCTCTGCTGTAGATCTACCAGATCTCTAAATGCTGCTCTCTGTATAACTCCACCCACACAACTGATTGGCTGCTTCCTATATACACTATGCATAGGCAGAAAGTTGCCGATCAGTGCTGGTGGGCGAGGTTACACAGAGCCATTTAATATGGAGGACTACATGCCAACAGGTTTATTAGTCCTCTAATGATAATCTCCTGCTGATAAAACTCTGATTTTTATCAAACCTGTAGATTATGTGGCAAAAACCTGATGACAGATTCCCTTTAATGTCTCATTCCTCCTCTCAGTAAGCCATACTTAATCTTGATTTTGATATTCCTAATGTAAGACCCTCCTGCATGAAACAACTAATGCTTTTAGTATTTATTGCAGTAAATGCCTCATCAAGTTTCATGTAGGAGAACCCACTAGCCTGACTCATATTGGAATATTCTGCGGTTGAGCAACCTTTAGATGATCTGCGATAAAGGCCTCTCAGGTAGTTTGTGAGTGACGATCTCCCATTAATATAGGGATAATGTTTATTAGGATTTCTTTTATATCACGAGAACTGTTTGACGTCTGTGCAAGAAAACATAGGGGGCACTTATTTAATAACTTGGCTCTGCAAAGGCATCATGCTGATGGAAGACATTTCTATTTTGAGGATAAGACAATGAAAGTGCCACAGTCTCAATATACGATACCCAACTAGTAGTGAAAATGGCGATGCCAGCAGTTATGTGGGGGGTTGGGTTCATGATCAGCATGAAATCTACCTAATAATGAAACGTCTATAAGACGACCATCCAAAAGTGCAGTCACAAAGTGGTCTCATAGAGGAGTGGTGCCGGTACATAGGATATCATGGAGCTGCAAGTCTGTCATAGAGCAATCCGGTCTGGGCTAGGGGTGGTCCTCTATTTATCTATCTACTTATCTATCTATCTATCTATATATCTATTATTATTATACATTTATATAGCACCATTTATTCCATTGCGCTTTACATATGAAAAGGGGAAATATAGACAAGTACAATAAACATGTGTAAGACAAGGGACACACAAGTACAGAAGGAGAGAGGACCCTGCCCGCGAGGGCTCACAGTCTACAGGGATGGGTGAGGATACATTAGGAGAGGGTAGAGCTGGTTGTGCGGTGGTTCAGTACTCTGAAGATCATTGCAGGCTGTAGGCTTGTCGAAACAGGTGGGTCTTCATGTTCTTCTTGAAGGTTTCCGTTGATGGTGAGAGTCTGATGTGTTGCGGCAGAGAGTTCAAGAGTATAGGGGAAGCATGGGAGAAGTCTTGTATGCAGTTGTGGGAAGAAGAGATAAGGGGGGGAGTAGAGAAGGAGATCTTGAGAGGATCGAAGGTTGCGTGCGGGTAGGTACTGGGAGACCATGTCACAGATGTATGGAGGAGACAGGTTGTGGATGGCTTTGTATGTCATGGTTAGGGTTTTGACCTGGACCGTCTGGGCAATAGGAAGCCAGTGAAGGGCCTGGCACAGGGAGGAGGCTGGGGAATAGCGGGGAGACAGGTGGATTAGTTGGACAGCAGAGTGTAGGATGGACTGGAGTGGTGCCAGAGTGCTAGAGGGGAGGCCAGAGAGTAGGAGGTTGCAGTAGTCGAGGCGGGAGATGATAAGGGCGTGCACTAGTGTTTTGGTTTCATGGTTGAGGAATGCACAGATTCGAGAAATATTTTTGAGTTTGAGGCGGCAGGAGTAGGCAAGGGCTTGGATATGTGGTTTGAAAGAAAGGGCAGAGTCGAGGATCACCCCAAGGCACCGAGAATGCGGGACTGGGGAAGGCGAGCAGCCATTGACATTGATGGATAGGTCTGGTGGAGGGGTAGAGTGACATGGGGGAAAGATGATGAATTCTGTTTTGTCCATGTTCAGTTTGAGAAAGCTAGCAGAAAAGAAGGCTGAGATAGCAGACAGACATTGTGGGATTTTGTTCAGTAAGGAGGTGAGGTCAGGTCCAGATAGGTAGATCTGCATGTCATCGGTGCAGAAGGGATACGGCAAACCGTGGTATTCTATGAGCTGTCCCAGGCCAAAGGTGTAGATGGAGAAGAATACAGGTCCTAGGACTGAGCCTTGAGGAACACCGACAGACAGGGGACGAGGTGAGGAGGTGGTGTGTGAAAGGGAGACACTAAATGTTTGGTCTGTTAGGTATGATGAGATCCAGAATAGGGCCAAGTCTGTGATGCCAAGAGATGAGAGAATCTGTAGCAGCAGGGAGTGGTCCACGGTGTCGAAGGCAGAAGACAGGTCCAGGAGAAGGAGGACAGAATAGTGTCGCTTGCTCTTGGCGGTTAGTAGGTCGTTAGTGACTTTAGTTAGGGCAGTTTCAGTTGAGTGATGCGGTCGGAAGCCAGACTGTAACCTGTCAAAGAGGGAACAGGAGGAGAGGTGGGAGGACAGTTCAAGATATACATGCTGTTCCAGTAGTTTTGAGGCGTAAGGCAGAAGAGATATTGGGTGATAGTTAGACACAGAGGATGGGTCGAGGGAGGGCTTTTTGAGGATGGGTGTGATTGAGGCTTGTTTGAAGGATGAGGGAAAGACAACATTTGTAAGTGAAAGGTTGAAGAGGTGTGTAAGAGTTGGGATGAAGACTGTGGCGAAGTGAGGGATGAGGTGGGACGGGAGCGGGTCAAGCACGCAAGTGGTGAGGTGTGATCTTGACTGGAGGGTGGAGAGCTGATCTTCTGACATGGTGGAGAATCTGGTTTTGGAAGAACAGGGCTGAGTGGCTAAGAGGGGCATAGGGGGCTGTGGGCCAAAGCTTTCTCTGAACGTATTGATCTTCTGCTTAAAGAAGGAGGCAAAGTCTTCAGCAGAAATGAGAGGAGAGGGAAGAGGTGCTGTGGGACGGAGTAGAGAATTGAAAGTGTTATGTATAGCACTCACGCTCTTTTCACATTGTTAAATTGCACAGATCCAGTCAGTCCCACCATTCAACATAAGAGACGCTCTCACAAATCACTTAACCATCTGCTCACTCTTTCTATCCTCCTTCTCCTAGTCGCAGGAGAAATTGCTCCCAACCCTGGTCCCCCATGTTATAGAAAGTCAAACCCCCCAACTGCTACACTCAGAAACCCCTCTAATCTTATTAATATTCCCTGCATGCCATCTGTCTCTCTTAATTGTGCCCTTTGGAATTCTCGCTCAGTGTGTAACAAACTCTCCTTCACTCATGACTTTTTCCTTTCTAATTCTCTTAACCTCCTGGCTCTTACTGAAACCTGGATCCAGCAGTCAGACACTACCACTGCTGCTGCTCTTTCATACGGGGGACTACACTTCTCTCATACCCCAAGATCAGACAATAGAGCAGGTGGAGGCGTTGGTCTGCTCCTATCACCAAAATGTACCTTTCAGGTTATCCCTCAACTACCCTCACTAGTCTTCCCTTATTTTGAGGTCCATGCCGTCAGACTCTACACCCCCTTCTCCATGCGAGTGGCGGTGGTGTATCGGCCTCCCAGCTCCTCCCATCAGTTCCTTGATCATTTTGCCACTTGGCTTCCACATTTTCTCTCCTGTGATATCCCTAACCTCATCATGGGAGATTTCAACATCCCCATTGCTCTTCCCCTCTCCCCATCTGCTACTCACCTTTTATCTCTATCCTCCTCATTTGGCCTTTCACAGCTTACTAATTCGCATGAAGGCGGAAACTCCCTCGACTTGGTATTCTCGCAGCTTTGTGCAGTGGATGATTTTGCAAACTCCCCTCTCCCGCTCTCTGACCACAATCTTCCTTCATTCTCTATCAAGAACTGCCAGGCTGCTCAGGTCACCCCCACTGTCCATACTTATAGAAACATACAGGCCATTAACACCCAGAAACTTATGAAGAACTTGCAGTCTTCATTGGCCCCTATCTCCTCCCTCTCATGTCCTGATTCTGCATTGAAGCATTACAATGAAACACTTCAAAGTGCCCTGGATGAATTTGCACCCCTTAGAAATAGAACACCACAACACAGACGGCGACAACCCTGGCACACCCTGCAAACACGTTTCCTGCAGCGGTGCTCCAGGTGCGCCGAAGGTCTGTGGAAAAAATCCAATCTACATGAAGATTTCATCCATTATAAGTTTATGCTCAGAACATACAACACTGCCCTTAACCTCTCCAAACAAACCTATTTCAACACCCTCATCACCTCACTGTTCAATAACCCTAAATGTCTCTTTGACACTTTTCATTCTCTACTCAACCCAAGAGTACAGGCCCCAAACACGGAGCTCCGAGCTGACGATCTGGCCAATTAATTCAAAGAAAAAATTGACCTGATTCGACAGGAAATTATCTCCCAATCATCTCATACCATGCACCGTCCTCCCTCCCCCACTGCATCAAGCTCACTCTCTGATTTTGAACCAGTCACAGTAGAAGAATTAAGCAGGCTCCTTGTATCTTCTCGCCCAACCACTTGCACCAGTGACCCATTTCCGTCACATCTCCTAAAGTCCCTTTCCCCTGCTGTCACCACTCACCTAACTAAAATATTTAACCTCTCTCTCTCTTCTGGTATCTTTCCCTCCTCATTTAAGCATGCCATCATACATCCACTACTTAAAAAAACCATCCCTCGACCAAAACTGTGCTGCTAACTATAGACCTGTCTCTAATCTTCCCTTCATCTCTAAACTCCTGGAATGCCTGGTCCACTCCCGTCTTATCCGCTATCTCTTTGATAACTCTCTTTTTGACCCTCTCCAATCCGGTTTCCGCTCTTTACACTCTACTGAAACTGCCCTCACTAAAGTCTCTAATGATCTACTAACAGCTAAATCAAATGGTCATTACTCCATGCTAATTCTCTTGGATCTCTCTGCAGCATTCAACACTGTGGATCATCAGCTCCTCCTCACTATGCTCCGTTCCATTGGCCTCAAGGACACCATTCTCTCCTGGTTCTCCTCCTATCTCTCTGACCGCTCCTTTACTGTATCTTTTGCCGGTTCCTCCTCCTCTCACCTTCCCCTTACTGTTGGGGTTCCTCAAGGATCGGTTCTAGGCCCCCTCCTCTTCTCCTTGTACACTGCCCCTATTGGTCGAACAATCAGTAGATTTGGTTTCCAGTACCATCTCTATGCTGATGACACCCAATTATACGCTTCTTCTCCTGACATCATGCCAGCCTTTCTAGAAAACACCGGCAATTGTCTAAACGCTGTGTCTAACATCATGTCCTCACTATATCTGAAACTGAACCTTTCAAAGACTGAATCCTTGTGTTTCCTCCCTCTACTAATGTACCTATACCCGACATTGCCATTTCTGTGTGTGGTTCCACTATTACTCCCCAGCAACATGCCCGCTGTCTTGGGGTCACACTTGACTCCGAGCCTTCCTTTGCCCCCCACATTGGATCACTGGCTCGCTCTTGTCATCTGCACCTCAAAAACATTTCTAGAATTCGACCTTTCCTTACTTTTGACTCTGCAAAAACTCTTACTGTTTCTCTTATTCATTCTCGTCTCAACTATTGTAACTCTCTTCTAATCGGTCTCCCTCTTACCAAACTCTCCCCTCTCCAATCTGTCTTGAATGCTGCAGCCAGGATCATATTCCTCACCAATCGTTACACCGATGCCTCTACCTTGTGCCAGTCATTGCACTGGCTACCCATCCACTCCAGAATCCAGTACAAACTTATTACCCTCACCCACAAAGCCCTCCATGGCTCAGCACCACCCTACATCTCCTCCCTTGTTTCAGTATACCACCCTACCCGCGCCCTCCGTTCTGCTGATGACCTGAGGTTAGCATCCTCAATAATCAGAACCTCCCACTCCCGTCTCCAAGACTTTACACCTGCTGCGCCAATTCTTTGGAATGCACTTCCCAGGTCAATACGATTAGTCCCCAATCCCCACAATTTTAAGCGCGCCCTGAAAACACATTTATTCAGACTGGCCTATCGCCTCAACACATTAACCTAATCTATCCCTGTGTGGCACAGCCAAAAGTTTTACCATAACCAGGTTCCCGGCATCATGTTCCCACATGCTTTATGCATCCATTAGCCCTCTGTGTCTGTACTGTTACACACTTAACATTATGGCTGGTCCATACAATCAGGGCAACTGTTACCACCCACCTTTCGTGTCTACCTCTTTCCTCATAGACTGTAAGCTTGCGAGCAGGGCCCTCATTCCTCTTGGTATTTGTTATAATCTATGTGATTATTGTTATGCTGTAATGTCTATTGTCTGTACAAGTCCCCTCTGAAATGTAAAGTGCTGCGGAATATGTCGGCGCTATAGAAATAAAATGTATTATTATTTATTATTATAAAGCGTTGAAGAGCTGTTTAGGGTTGTGAGACAGGGAGGATATGAGAGATGAGAAGTAGGTTTGTTTTGCGGCAGAGAGCATGGACTTGAAGCTGGCAAGGGACTGCTTGTATGCGTTGAATTGCTCGGTAGAATGGGTTCGCTTCCATCTCCTCTCAATGGCCCTGGAAACCCGTCTCAGTTCTTTGGTAAGGCTGGTCAGCCAGGGCTGTTTGTTGATTATACGAGTTTTGCTCTGCATGAGGGGGGAAGCCGAATCAAGTGTTGCTGTTATTGTGGTGTTATAAAAATTTGCAGCAGCAGCATCTGTGTCATGAAAGGAAGCTATGTCTGTGAGGGGGAGAAGGGACTCAAAGAGTGATTGTAAATTGAGGTGTTTGAGATTCCTGCGCGGGTGAGCGAGTTTGTGGAGTGGGGGTGGCAAAGTAGGAGAGGAGAGAGAATGTCAGTAGGTTGGGGTAAGACAGGGGGAGGGGTGAGTTAGTGAGATCAGTGAGAGAACAGAGACGGGTGAAGAGAAGGTCCAGCGTGTGACCATCTTTGTGAGTGGCTGCAGAGGACCATTGAGTGAGGCCGAGGGAAGCCGTGAGCGATAGAAGTTTAGAGGCAGCCGGGGTGGAGGCATTAATGGGGATGTTGAAGTCACCCATGATGATAGAGGGGATGTCAGCAGAGAGGAAATGGAGTAGCCAGGTGGTGAAGTGGTCGAGAAAGATGGAGATGGCTAGTTCTGGGCGGCGGTAGATGACAGCCAGTTGGAGGTTGGAGGGGGAGTAGATGCGGACGGAGTGCACGTCAAACGAGGGAAGAGTAGCGGAGGGTGGAAGTTGAATAGGGGTAAAGGAGCAGGTATCAGACAGGAGCAAGCCAACTCCTCCATCACGTTTGTTGCTGGAGCGAGGGGTAAAGAGAGGGGTAAAGAGATGAAATCCGCCATAGGAAAGCGTAGCTGGAGAGGCTGTGTCAGAGGGAGTGAGCCAGGTTTCAGTGATGGCAAGGAAGGAGAGTTTGTTGGTGATAAAGAGGTCATTGATAAACGATAGCTTGTTGCAGACAGAGCGTGCCTTCCATAGTGCTCCAGATAGGGGGACCGGGGGAGTGGGGGCTGGATGAATAGGTATGAGGTTATCATGGTTGCAAAAACGTGTAGAGGATCATGGCTGGATGTTAGAAATGAGTGTGGGGATGTGTTGAGGAGGTCTATCTATCTACTTATCTATCTATCTATCTATCTATCTATCTATCTATCTATCTATCTATCTTTCTATCTATCTATTATCTATCTATCTATCTATTATCTATCTACCATCTATCTATCTATATACAGTGCCTACAAGTAGTATTCAACCCCCTGCAGATTTAGCAGGTTTGATAAGATGCAAATAAGTTAGAGCCTTCAAACTTCACACAAGAGCAGGATTTATTAACAGATGCATAAATCTTACAAACCAAAAAGTTATGTTGCTCAGTTAAATTTTAATAAATTTTAAACATACAAGTGTGGGTCAATTATTATTCAACCCCTATGTTTAATATTTTGTGGAATAACCCTTGTTTGCAATTACAGCTAATAATCGTCTTTTATAAGACCTGATCAGGCCGGCACAGGTCTCTGGAGTTATCTTGGCCCACTCCTCCATGCAGATCTTCTCCAAGTTATCTAGGTTCTTTGGGTGTCTCATGTGGACTTTAATCTTGAGCTCCTTCCACAAGTTTTCAATTGGGTTAAGGTCAGGAGACTGACTAGGCCACTCCAACACCTTGATTTTTTGCCTCTTGAACCAGGCCTTGGTTTTCTTGGCTGTGTGCTTTGGGTCGTTGTCTTGTTGGAAGATGAAATGACGACCCTTCTTAAGATCCTTGATGGAGGAGTGGAGGTTCTTGGCCAAAATCTCCAGGTAGGCCGTGCTATCCATCTTCCCATGGATGCGGACCAGATGGCCAGGCCCCTTGGCTGAGAAACAGCCCCACAGCATGATGCTGCCACCACCATGCTTGACTGTAGGGATGGTATTCTTGGGGTCATATGCAGTGCCATCCAGTCTCCAAACGTCACGTGTGTGGTTGGCACCAAAGATCTTGATCTTGGTCTCATCAGACCAGAGAACCTTGAACCAGTCTGTCTCAGAGTCCTCCAAGTGATCATGAGCAAACTGTAGACGAGCCTTGACATGACGCTTTGAAAGTAAAGGTACCTTACGGGCTCGTCTGGAACGGAGACCATTGCGGTGGAGTACGTTACTTATGGTATTGACTGAAACCAATGTCCCCACTGCCATGAGATCTTCCCGGAGCTCCTTCCTTGTTGTCCTTGGGTTAGCCTTGACTCTTCGGACAAGCCTGGCCTCGGCACAGGAGGAAACTTTCAAAGGCTGTCCAGGCCGTGGAAGGCTAACAGTAGTTCCATAAGCCTTCCACTTCCGGATGATGCTCCCAACAGTGGAGACAGGTAGGCCCAACTCCTTGGAAAGGGTTTTGTACCCCTTGCCAGCCTTGTGACCCTCCACGATCTTGTCTCTGATGGCCTTGGAATGCTCCTTTGTCTTTCCCATGTTGACCATGTATGAGTGCTGTTCACAAGTTTGGGGAGGGTCTTAAATAGTCAGAAAAGGCTGGAAAAAGAGATAATTAATCAAAACATGTGAAGCTCATTGTTCTTTGTGCCTGAAATACTTCTTAATACTTTAGGGGAACCAAACAGAATTCTGGTGGTTTGAGGGGTTGAATAATAAATGACCCTCTGAATAAACTTTTCACAATTTAAAAAAAAATTAAACAAAGAAATAACATTTTTTTTGCTGCAGTGCATTTCACACTTCCAGGCTGATCTACAGTCCAAATGTCACAATGCCAAGTTAATTCCGAATGTGTAAACCTGCTAAATCTGCAGGGGGTTGAATACTACTTGTAGGCACTGTATTATCTTTCTACTTATCTATCTATTATCTATTTATCTAATATCTATCTATTATCTATCTAGCTATTATCTATCTATCTACTTATCTATCATCTATATATTATTTATCTACTTATCTATCTATCTATAATCTATCTATCTATATATTGTCTATCTAGCTATTATCTATCTACTTATCTATCTATCATCTATTTATTATCTATCTATCTATTATCTATCTATATATTATCTTTCTACCTATCTATCTATCTATCTATCTATCTATCTATCTATCTATCTATCTATCCATCTATTATTTATCTATCTGTCTATCTATCTATCTATCTATCTATCTATTGATAGTGTGTAATGCCTCATTTGTCCTGTGGTCACTGGGGATCACTAAGATAAGAAATCCAGTTGTTGCCACCAGAGCACAGTAATGTTTCTCATCAGGCAGTATTCCTCAGGCACACCATCTGCGGTTTTTCGGATGATTTATTGTTCAGATCTCTTTACCGCTGCAGCCCATCACAGGCTGCAGCAGTTGGATCGGCATGTGCTGTATCCAGATGAGTGTTGGTAGGTGAATATCAATTACTTTGATATCATTTACAGATCCAAGCCCCTGAGAGACTTTATTTTTACCGGTCAATCCCCTCTAAATATTTGAAAATTTAAACAATAAAAATAATTGAAAAAGTTTTCCTGAATTGAACAAACCTTGCTTTTTACAAAAACAACCCCCCGCCTGGGCCCAGATTGAATGAAGCCTTGTAGCTCATTCACTTTCAAAAGCTGAGCTGTAATTCTAGAGACAACCCATGGACAGGTTTGCTGCAGTTTTGGAAGAAAGCAGCCATATTTTTGCTATCCTGGACATCTCTTTTTGGGCTCGCTCACACGACCGAATCGGTATGAGAAAAAAATTGCAGAATTACACTGTCCCATATGATAACATTGGGCCGAGTGTTATACTCTAGTGTGAGCGAGACCTTAAAGAACATGAAGCCTGGAGAAGAGAAAGAAACACAAGTTGTCTTGTAGGAATCCTGCAAGGTTTACAGGGATTAAAAGGGTCATCAGGACCATTTATAGGTGCTCATTCCTGGTGCTGAAGACTTTATAATCTCACACATCTCCCCAAAAACTCATGCAGGACTAACAGGTGTCTGGTACGAGTCTTATTCTAAGGGCAACTGCAGATGACTGATGTTTTCCATCTGTGAAAAAAGGTCGGATTTTGATCAGAGTGGGTCCATTTTTTTTGGAGGTGGGGAATTAAAAAAAGTTTCTCCATTTATTAAGTCAGCGAAAATCGGACCCCAATTGGGTGTTGTCTTCCGAGTGTGGTCTGATGATTTCCATGGACCCGTAGAGATGAATGGGTGAGTGTCATCCAATTGAAGGAAAATCGTGTATGCTGCATTTTTTTTCCTCGGACCAAGGAAAAGATGGGACTCGTGCATGGCCTGTACGACTAACATTGGTCCGAGTGCAATCCATTGTTCTGATGGATTGCGCTTGGACCGAAAGTATGGTCGTCTGCATGAGCCCAAATGAAAAGTGCAACATAACTGCTGATTGTACAAACGTCTCTTCAGGTGTGTGGGGTCGTCACGTCATCAGAAGTGAGTGACTTTGCATGGCTGTGGATAACACCTTTACAATTTCCTGTACTCAGCTGTGAATAATTAAGGTGGCAAAAGGAGTTGTCCAAATAAGTAAAATCCTGCACTCAAGTAGCGTAATGTGAATACAATGAAATACCCCCTGTTCCAGGGCGGCATCTCCACTGCTCCCGGCCAGTGGACTGCTTACAATGGTAGCAGACATCACTGCCCATGTGACATCTGTAGCCAATCACTGGCCTCAGCAGTCATCGGCTTTGTGCTGCCGAGGCCGCTGATTTGCTGCAGATGTCACATGGTGTGTATAGGCAGTTACTGTATGTCTGCAGCCAATGTGAATAGAAGGAGCAGCAGGGACGCAGCGCTGGAACAGAGGGTAAGTATTATTATTTTGGCATTAGTACTATCTGTGTGCAGCATTTGCATATTTCGGAGAACCTCTGTAAGAAATGGGTGGTGATTGTCTTTCTTTAATAGTTGAGATGAGGTGGAGGGGGGAAGCTCCTGCTGCAGCCACTCATCTTACAGCTAAACATAGGATTGTAGGGAAAAGGTGGGAGGAAATGTCTCATCTCCTGGGCACACACAGCTCTTTATATATTCATAGAGGAGGAGATTAAATGGGTTGTACGGAGAAAGCAAGCTGTCACCTACCCTGTGGGTAGGTGATAACTTACTGATCGTTGTGCGTCTGACTGCTGGGGCGCACGGGGGCAGAACGGGACACTTTATTCCTGGTAGAATAGAGAAGTAGTGTGAATGCTCGAGCATTGCTCCATTTTATTCCCTAAGGAGCTGTCTAGTGTTGTGCTTTACATTTTCTGACAGCCCCTCAGATAATGAATTAAGAGGCAGTTGGACAGCCAAGCTGACGCTGAAAGTTCCCCGTTGAGGATGAATATTGCCCATTCTGCTGTTTGAGCTGGTGTCGAAACCGCACCGATCAGTAAGTTATCCCCTGTCCACTTTTTTCACCTGACAACCCCTTTTGTCTGAACTGTGTTCCATGGTTAGTCCTACCTTTAGGGCACATTCAGATATTTGATTTTTTTTTTTAGTGTAAGAGAAAATCAGACCGATTTCAGTCTGTGATCAGAGTGTGCTGTGAGCATCATCTGATTTTCTCATATGTAATTTTAAAAAAAAGTCTCCATCTTCACCATTCTGACAGTCCCTGAAATTCAGAACGCACATTGATGTCATTTGACTGCAGCCTGATTTTTTAGACGAACCCATCGCCGATTTTGATTTGATCCTTGGATCAAAATCGGACATGATTCCGAGGAATAAATCGGACATGTAAATGGCCCCATAGACTATCACAGGTATAAAAAAAAACATGGATAGCACACGGATGAGAAAATCGAACGTCTGAAAGAGCCTCTTATAATCTGCTTATATTCTTTCCCTCTAATTATTTGATGGTCTTCATAACAAGCCCCTTATTGGATAAAAAGACAGAAATCTAGATAAATCTCGAGAAAATTATATGAGGATATGTCGATAGGCCTAAAATCTAGTGACTCGAAAGCATAATAAAGCCCTATTAAATTGCATAGGAGAACAAAAGGAAAATGATAATTACAATACGGAGATAATGAGCGCCATTACCATCCGGTGAAATAATATGAAGAGCCGATGGTGGGGAATGAGTGAGAATATTGAATAAAATTGTAAAATAATATATCAAGAGAAGTGATTTTGGGAGGACACCAGTGGAGCATTTTGTTTTTGTGCAATAAAGCCATCGGATCAATAAAAAATGATGTAGCAGATTATTATTACACGGCGCTGACTACGGCTCTGCTCGTAAATAATACAGCGGTTATCCCGCTCTTATTAATTATAATTAGAATGCAGATAATGCAGACGCTCTTTTATGACTTGAGCCGAATCAATTTTCCAGTGTTATTCAATGCAAGGTCACACAATGTTGTTGGAGCTGTAAGACTTTCTCATTCAGTGACCTGCGCGAGGCAGGAGAAGGGGTTTGGCTCGGCCGTCTAAGACACATTGATTGGGAAGTGCATTGAAATAATTACAGCTATGAACTCTTGCCTATAATGGCAAAATTTCATTTTATAAAGTAAGCATAGCTATAATCCGCTCTCCTTTATAGTGTAAAGTCTAATAAATCTTCCCGAGGAATCACAGCCGTCTATTCCATTGTAGCGCGGAAATCTACTGGCCTGGCACGCACCGCGCCGTGTCGTAAAGCCTCAACGGCTGCTGGCTAGTAAATCCCATTATTTATAATGGCTATTAATTGGGATGGACTTTTTGATTCAGGTTGATGTTGTACACTCTCTGCATATCATGTTTGGTGGTAGCCCCCGTTCATGTCGGACATAATTATACTGTGTCACTACCTGGTCATTTCTTTTTTGGCTCTACTTGGAAAACATAAAGTTTCTATCTAGAGATGTGGCAAAGCTGAGTTTGCCATTTGGGCTATGTGTGGTATGTCATAACCCCAGGGACATAAAAAGTGGGGTGCGTAGGTTGCAATTGCATCCAGAGTCTCAATGGACTATCTCCTGCTGATATTGTAAGTGGTACTTGATACGGGAAGACTATGTTGCACATTTAGCATTAAAGCTAGTGATGAGCGAGCGACCCTGCTCAGATAAGCTTGTGTCCTAATTGAATATTTTCGGCGTGCTCGAAACATATGCTTGAGTCGCCGCGGCTGCATGTCTCGCGGGCTCCGCTTCCTTCCCCTTGTTCTGCTTCCCTCTGTAGTGCTCCACAACCGTTTTTGCAGGGTACCCAATGCGAATCAATGACATCATCTCACTATACCTATTTAAGGCCCAATGACAGACACACACATACCTGTGCCATGAGATTTTTACTTTAGTGTTTTTTGTTTGGTATGCTCCATTATATGCACAGTGGATACGGAATTTGGTAAATTCAAAAAATTCATTTTTTCTCATTAATGTACACTCTGCACCCCATCTTGAATGAAAAAAAACAGAAATGTAGAAATGTTTGCAAATTTATTAAATAAGAAAAACTGAAATATCACATGGTCATAAGTATTCAGCCCCTTTGCTCAGTATTGAGTAGAAGCACCTTTTGAGCTAGTACAGCATGAGTCTTCCTTGGAATAATGCAACACGTTTTCCACACCTGGATTTTGGGATCCTCTGCCATTCTTCCTTGCAGATCCTCTCCAGTTCCGTCAGGTTGGAAGGTGAACGTTGGTGGACAGCCATTTTCAGGTCTGTCCTGAGCTGATCAACTGGGTGTTTAAGTCAGGGCTTTGGCTGGGCCAGTCAAGAATGGTCTCAGAGTTTTTCTGAAGCCACTCCTTTGTTATTTTAGCTGTGTGCTTAGGGTCATTGTCTTGTTGGAAGGTGAACCTTCGGCCAAGTCTGAGGTCCAGAGCACTCTGGAAGAGGTTTTCATCAAGGATCTATCTGTACTTGGCCAAATTCATGTTTCCTTCAATTGCAACTAGTCATCCTGTCCCTGCAGCTGAAAAACACCCCATAGCATGTTGCTGCCACCAACATGTTTCACTGTTCGGATTGTATTGGGCAGGTGATGCGCAGTGCCTGGTTTTCTCCACACATATCGCTTAGAATTATCACAAAAAAGTTCTATCTTTGTCTCATCAGACCAGAGAATCTTATTTCTCATAATCTGAGAGTCCTTCATGTGTTTTTAGCAAACTCTATGCAGGATTTCATGTCTTGCACTGAGGAGAAGCTTCCGTCGGACCACTCTGCCATAAAGGCCCGACTGGTGGAGGGCTGCAGTGATAGTTGACTTTGTGGAACTTTCTCCCATCTCCCTACTGCATCTGTGGAGCTCAGCCACAGTGATCTTTGGGTTCTTCTTTACCTCTCTCACCAAGGCTCTTCTCCCACGATTGCTCAGTTTGGCTGGACGGCCAGGTCTAGGAAAACTTCTGGTGGTCCCAAACTTCTTCCATTTAAGGATTATGGAGGCCACTTTGCTCTTAGGAACCTAGAGTACTGCAGAAATTCTTTTGTAACCTTGGCCAGATCTGTGCCTTGCCAAAATTCTGTCTCTGAGCTCCTTGGCCAGTTCCTTTGACCTCATGATTCTCATTTGGTCTGACATGCACTGTGAGCTGTGAGGTCTTATATAGACAGGTGTGTGCCTTTCCAAATCTAGTCCTATCAGTTTAATTAAACAAAGCTGGACTCCAATGCAGGAGTAGAACCATCTCAAGGAGCATCACAAGGAAATGGACAGCATGTGACTTAAATATGAGTGTCTGAGCAAGGGGACTGAATACTTATGACCATGTGATATTTCAGTATTTATTTTTCAATAAATTTGCAAAAATTTCTACATTTGCTTTTTTCAGTCAAGATGGGGTGCAGAGTGTACGTTAATGAGTTGAATGAGATGAATTTACCAAATGGCGGCAATGAAACAAAGAGGGAAAAATTTAAAGGGGTCTGAATACTTTGTGTACCCACTGTACAGTTTACAAAACACATCCATGCATGCTGGGTCCCAATCCATTTGTCCGTCTGCTATTGATTTCCCAGTCAGTCCTAGTCCCCACGATTCTTTTGGAAGCTGCACCAACGCCTGGGGTCCGTGTGCCCACCTGGACCATAGGCTTAGGAGATCCACCCAGCAGGTGAACCCTTACATTTATGCATCCTTGCATAAATGTCTGTATATCATCAACCATTGTTAGAGTGCACCTGAAACTTTAAGATCATTTTATCTTAAGTTCTTTTTTGATATGGGTTTAAGTTTGGGCAATTCTGTATGCAGTAGCTCCTAAGCTCCCCATAGAGGAAGCTGCAGGTAGCAAATCTATTTGTCGTAGTAGCCTAAAGGCCCCATTACACATAACGGTGTCCCAGCAATCCCACCAACGATCCGACATGGATGGGATCGCTGGGACATCGTTAGGCTGATCGCTGGTGAGCTGTCACATAGACAGCCCCTCCAGCGATCAGGACCAGCGAGCAAGCTGGTTTCTAATGTAAACATCGGGTATCCAGGAGCTTCATTCAGGTATTTGCAGTACCCTCTGAGCGCAGGAGAAAGTAGGGGCACAGTATATTTTACCGGGTTTCTTGATGTAGCTTTGATAAAATGATGTTTCATCTGCTGCAGCCCTGCTAGTCTTCTCATTGATGAGCTCCTGATTTGCAGTTCTCGATATTCATGAAATCTAGTTATCCCTACCCCACCATGGATTGGCAGTTTCCAACCTTTGCAAAGTGTAAACAGAAAACTGACTATCAATGACACTGATGGGGTTATACACAGTTCAACCCTGAGAAGACTAGCAGAGCTGCAGCACATAAAACAGCAATAATATCAAAACTCCAGTAACAAGCTGGTAAAAGACACACTGCTGGAATCAGGTTCTCTGATTAATTATTTTACGTTACTCGCAGATTAGGAAATATAAACTTTAACGAGAATCTCTCATCAGGTTTTAGTGTTAAATTAACCCCTACAACTACTTATAATGGTCCTGATATTAAAGGTCACAATATAATGCAGCAGTTAAAGCACTTATTCTGCTAAGGCTCCATTCATACCTGAATTTTGAGTTCAAATTCTTGGTTTTATTTTGCAAACCGAGACATCGAATTCAAGTGGAAAAGTGATCTGTTACAAAATGTATGCAAACTAAAGCAGGAGGGCTCCGTGGAATATAATAGAAATGGCCCGGTTTCAGTTTCGTGTATTTTTTTTTTTTTTTTGAAAAACAGAAGAAAAAGTGAAGCATGCAGAACGGAAATGACTCCATTATTGCCAACGGGCATTTCTTCTTCAGTTTGCATCTGTTATGTTACAGATCTGTTTTCCATATCATTTCTCCTTCTCTGGTCCTAAAATGGAACTCAAAACACAGGTGTGAGCACAGACTAAAATGGGTGTGCAAGTAATTTATCACTCCTCATTCATTTTCCTTTTTAAGGGTATGTATTGATCCTATAGTTAGTGAAAATTCACCAAAACAGTTAAGGGGTCATAAATAGTAACATTACTGGGGGCATGAATGGGGTAACGCAGACTGCCATACTCTCCTGCTTTCGTGAATTGAGCATCACAGGACCTCTTTAGGTCACGTTCCCACGTTCAGTATTCGGTCAGCATTTTACATCAGTATTTGTAAGCCAAAATCAGGAGTGCAACAATCAGAGGAAAAGTATAATAGAAACATGTCACCACTTCTGTATTTATCACCCACTCCTGGTTTTGGCTTACAAATACTGATGTCAAATACTGACCGAATACTGAACGTGTGATCGTGGTCTTAGGATATGTGCACACAATGTCTTTTTTAGGTGTCCAAAAACATCTGTTTTTCAGGCTGAAGGTCCTTTATGAAATTCTCCTTTTCTCTGGCATTTTCTAAACCTGAATTTTTTTTAGCAGTTTCCTGAGTGTTTTTTCAATATTTTTGACTGCTTCCCACCATCTTTGCGGCGTCTATTGTACTGGCTTTTTCCAGTAGCCCAGAAATTTTTTTTATTATTATTCCATTCAACAATGAAGAAATAACAATTTTTTATGCAAAACGATCAAAAAAGATGCCCCGTGTATCTTTTTAGCCTTTCTTTTGACTTTTACTATAAGTACAGAGCATCTTGCACTCGAAAAATGCCTGAAGAAAGGTCTCCTCATTGCTCCTGCTTGCTTCACAGGCTCACCGGCATCGCGCTCATTTCTTTTAAGGTCTCCTTCAGATGTTCAATCCCCATATACAAGTGCTATCCGAGGTTTTCATGGATAGCACTCGTACCTGTGATAGTCTATGGGGTCAATCACCAGTGCGTGATATTTCGTGAACTGAGCGATCTATGCAAAATCTCAGAGGCATGTCCAATTTTGATCCAAGGGTCGGGTCAAAATCGGCAATGCAAGTAAACAAATCACACTCGGAAGGCATCTTAGTGTGGTCTGATTTTTTTTTTCCCAGACTATCACATAATAGATGGTGGAGAAACTTTTTTATATTTATTTCTTCACCTATGGCAAAAATTGATGACACTCGGACAAAACTGAACGCTGATAGAGTCTGAAAATCGGACATCTAAATGAGCCCCAACCACTTGGTGTCTTTGGAAACCTGAAGCGTTTCAAAGACGGTCAAAAGACTCAAAAGCAGGGTTGGACTGGACCACCAGAAAATTGGAGAATCCTCCGGTGGGCCCTCACTTCTCCTTCAGGAGAGTTCATAGCGCAAACCTAGCTGCTGCAATTGGGCTTTTGAGTGAGGAAGAAAGGTGGGCCTTCAGGATCAAATCCTCTGGTGGGCCCAATGTTTTTCTGTCTGACACTGCTCAAAAGTCTTTTTTTTTTACATATAAATATATATTCTCCAAAACTTATCTAAAAAAGATGTTTTGTGTACATACCCTAGGGCCCGTGATTAGCCGCGTCGGCCAGCTGACGGGAATGGCGCATCATTGATTGTTGCATTTAATTAGGCTGAAAAACCCCTTTAACGTTCCCTTATTCATGAAGAAACCCCTTAGTGCCTTTTTGTCCCACCGGTTGTTCCATTTCGGCATAGCGGCAGCCCGCATTTCCTGTAATTTGTGTGGTTCTGTTGAATTTTATTTCTCCCTGCTATCTGGTATAGCCATGTTCTCGTATTTTACCTGGTATATAGCTCACTGCCTGCGCAGATTTCCTTCATATTTACTATTTATGATAAAATGCCAAGATCTTTACCGTACACATCTTACAAATCAAAGCCATGTTTAAATCCACACAGGAACAGAACGCATTTGAACTAGCGCGATAAGACACTTTGATACCAGTACAAAAGTACTCGACGGGGATATTTGTTTTCTGATTCTTCATGAGGTGCGATAACCCCGCATACATTACATCCCGCTCGCTCCTTTTTATTGTGCATCTCGAATTTGCATCTTAATAACTTTAACAAATTTATTGCCAAATGAAGCTATTGTGCCAGGTACAGTCAGGAGTCTTTTCTACCAAACGCCAACAATTAAGGAAATGATCAATAGGGGTCACTCATTTACAGCAGGCACGCATAAAAGCCGAGTCACATACGTTCCTTCGCGTATTATTTGCCTTTTAGATGTCAGTGGAAGTTGCAGTCTTGCCTACAATTAGTGAGCCATTCCGGAATTTTAGCAAATAGTTGTCGTTTATTCTGTAGAGAAGAGTTCGATATCAATATCTTATGGCTTTCTGTATCTACTGATACATTTCCTTGCAGGATCTTTCTGGACTGAAAAGCATAGATGAATATGCATTTGAGTACAGTTTAAAAACAAAAGGTGCCCCGATGCAGACACCACCCTAACACTCTGTTGGTATTGACATTGGGTACCGTATATACTCGTGTATAAGCCGAGATTTTCAGCCCATTTTTTGGGGCTCAAAGTCCCCCTCTAGGCTTATACACGAGTCATATACCGGAGGGATTGGTGGGGGAGGGGGAGCGGGGGTGTCAGATCATACTCACCCTTCTCTGCAGCTCCCATGCTTGTTCTATGTTGTCGGCGCTGCTCTCTTCCTGCTTCAGCGGTCAAATGGTACCCGCTCATTAAATATGCGCAAGTGACCGCTGAAGCAGAAAGAGAGCAGCACCGACAACATGGAACAAGCAGGGGAGCTGCAGAGACAAGCGCCAGGATCGGGTGAGTATGACCGGGGGGAGGCATAGTCACCTGTCCCTGCGCTCTGCTGTCTTGCGTCTTCTGCAGTGACATTCAGGTAAATGTTAATATTACACAACTGTGCTGGGTATCGCAGGTTACGCTTCCTTCCCCTGGGTTCGCTGCCCTCTGTTGTGCTCCACATCGAGTTTTATAAGTTGTCCGGTGTTGATCAATGACATCATCTCCCTAGACCTATTTAAGGCCCTAGATTTGTTGATCAATTTGATCTTTACAGGGAAATGTAGCCTTTCACTGTTTCTGACCCTGTGCTGTATGTGGCAGATATACTGGGTATTATACATTCTTTTTAACCTGATAATTAAGTTTACTTTTTTAAAGGGAACCTGTCATTAGGTTTGGCCAATATAAAGGCCCCGTTACACATAACGATGTCTCTGCGATCCCACCAATGATCCGACATGGATGGGATCGCTGGGACATCGTTAGGCTGATTGCTGGTGAGCTGTCACATAGACAGCCCCTCCAGTGATCAGCACCAGGGAGCAAGCTGGTTTCCAATGTAAACATCGGGTATCCAAGAGCCGCGTGGCTCTTGGATACCCGCTGTTTACCATGGAAACCAGCGCCGCTGATCGCTGGTCTCTCACTGCCACACGCAGCGATGCGCGCTGGCCAGCGGGAGACCAGCGATCAAAAAATGGCCCAGGACGATCCTTGATGATCAGCGATACCCGGCAGGGGGGTCGGTAGCTGATCCATGTCACACACAGCGATCTCGCTAGCGAGATCGCTGTGACATCACAAAATCAGCGATCTCGCTGGCGAGATCGCTGTGTGTGACGGGGCCTTAATATGCGGCCACTGCCTTTCAGGGCTTATCGACAGTATTCTATAATGCTGCAGATAAGCTCCCGATCTGACCTGAAAGATAAGAAAAACAAGTTTTATTATACTCACCTGGGGGGCGGTCCGGTCCGATGGGTGTCGCAGGTCTGGGTTCGGCGCCTCCCATCTTCTTGCGATGCTGCCCTCCTGCTTGCTTCACAGACTCCCTGGCATCGCGCTCCTGCACAGGTGTACTTATCTACCCTGTTGAGGACAGAGTAAATTCATCTCTGACCTTTATCGGCACCTGCGCACTCTAGGAATTTGCTTTCCCTCAACAGGGCAGATAAGTACGCCTGCGCAGGAGCGCAATGCCGTGGAGCCTGTGAAGCAAGCAGGAGGGTGGCATCACAAGAAGATGGGAGGCCCCGGACCCGGACCTGCGATACCCCTCACCCATCGGACTGGACCGCCCCCCCCGGTGAGTATAGTAAAACTTATTTTCCTTATCTTGCAGCTTGGACCGGAGGCTTACCTACAGCATTATAGAACGCTGTAGATAAGCCCTGAAAGGCAGTGGCCGTATCTTATATTGGCCAAATCTGCTGACAGATTCGCTTTAAGCTTTTTTTTTTCGGTTTGGTGTACCATTAAGACACACACCTGTGTCTTCGTATTGAGACTCCGGACTTCAGTTTGGTATTCGCCTCATTCTGCCTGTAGCTATTGAAATAACCAAGTGTGCCAAAAATACTTAAAAAAATTAAAAAAATAAAATCACTCCCTTTTGCCCCATTCAAAATAAAACAATAAAATAAAGAAAAATTATAAATATTTAGTATCGCTGCGTTCAGAATTAATAAATTGTAAACTAAACTAATCCAATCGGTTAACAGCGTAAGGAGAAAAAAAATTAAAATGCTAGAATTACGTTTTTTTTGGTCCCCGGAACATTGCAATAAAATGCAATAACGGGCAATAAAAAGATTATATCTGCACCAAAAAGGTATCAGTAAAAATATCAGATTGGCGCACAAAAAATAAGCCCTCACCCAGCCCCAGATCTCGAAAAATGGAGACTACAGGTCTCGGAAAATGGCACCATATATTTTTTTTTTACGAACTTTGGAATTTTTTTCACCACTTAAGTAACTCGTACCTGGAGAGTCATAACGGTGGGTCAGTTTTACTATTTAGTGAACGTAGTGAAAAAAAACAAAAACACAATTGTGGCATTGCACTTCTTTTTGCAATTTCATCACAGTACACTATATGGTAAAATCAATGGTGTCGGTCAAAAGTACAACTTGTTCAGCAAAAAGTAAGCCCTCGCATGGCCACATTGCTGGAAAAATAAAAAAAGGTATGCCTCTGGGAAGAAGGGGAGCAAAAAACAAAAACACAAGAATGGAAAATCCTAAGGTCGTGAAGCCATGCAAAAATTATAATGAAAGACAATTGCAAAAATGTTTCTTTTAGGCACAAAAACATACATTTAAGTAAAGAAAGAAAATGTTTTCAGATGTGGAAAACCATGTTAGTTTCCCTAAAGTTTTCTTACAGGCCATCTATACTCACCAAAGAAATTAAAAAATTAAATTGGTTATCCAGAACTATAACATTTTTTTCACTGTGGGCCTAAAGAACTTACAGGCAGGTAATTGCTTCCTTCCTGCCTGTTTTGCTGGTGCTGATCTCTTTTGGCACAGAGCAGTCACAGAATGATCCTGGTGGTGATTTAGCGAGTTCCACTGATGTCATGTCGACAGAGCTGCGGCTTCTCTTCCCCTTACGCTGTTGAAGGGGCCTGGCTGCTGATGTCATGGTGATTGACAGCCGGCTCCCTGTTGCATAATTGTGGATAGCCAGCTGTCAGCATGATGTCAGCAGTTATGCCCCGTCGACAGAGCAGAGTGAAGAGGAAGAGCTGCCCCGAAGAAGCTGAATCACCAGCAGGAGCGATCAGTGACTGCTATGATCTGGCATTGGGCAGAACAGGCAGGTAGTTAACTCAGTTAGAAACTACCTGCCTGTTAGCTTTTAGGCCCTGTGGTGTGTCTGGTGGCCACGTGGGTAATAGGAGTTAAGTATCACAGGGATTTCAGCTCCCTGTGATGTAGCCCGGAGTGTTTTTCTTAAGTGTACATATATTTTTAAGTAGTTGTTATTCACATTTGGGTCCAGGCTACGGGTAGCTATGAGAGTTGGGAGGGTCTGGCTACCCATTTACCTCACTCTGTGGTGAGGGGACTCACTGTACCCTGTTTTGCCTGAAGAGGTGTGTGTGGTTGTGAATTTAGAGGACCTGTGATGAGGTCATGATCATGTGACTAGCCATGTGATAGGTAACTGGGAGTGGATACAGCTATCTAAGGAAGATGTGTTGCACATGTGAGAGAGTGTGTTAGGAGTCTGTCAGCCTGGACAGATCTCCCATGTTCCAGGCTCGGACGTCACATAGCCTGGGGAAGCCGTGTCGGCGAGTCCGAGCCAAAAGGAGCGGACGGTCTTGAAAACCATGTGATACTGACCAGGGTCAGTGAGAAGTGCTTACAGAATACCTCTGAGGGTAATAGGGACTCGAGAACCTGCATGGCCAACAGGTAATGGAACGGAGTCCGTGTGATACTGACCGGGGTCAGAAAGAGACTGTGTTTGAATTGATATTTATCGGATACCTCTGAGGATAAGAGGGATCCGAGAACCTGTGTGGCCGATCCAACAGGTAACAGTCTTGACAACTGTGTGCTATACTGACCGGGGTCAGTGAGAAGTATTTTTGAGGAAGAGACTGTGTATTGATGTCTGTGGGATACCTCCGTGGATAAGAGATATCCGGGAATCTCTGTGGCCGACACCAACAGGTAACGGACAAGTGACCGTGTGATACTGACTGGGGTCAGTGAGAGACTATTGATTTCCTAAAGCTGAATTTTTAACAGACAGTGTAATGGCTGCTGAACCTGTCTTGGTAATAAACCAAATGGACTTGTTTTAACCCTGAGTGTGCCAGTGTTTACCTCCAAGACCTGCAAAGTGAGTAATTCCCGTCCACTCACATGGTGGAACCTTACAGCCCATATTAAAGAAAGAATAAAATGGTCCTGGACAACCAATTTAACTTCACACAAAAGCTATATAATCTAATCCTGCAATCATATTTCCTTCCCTTTATCCCTAACTGTATACTAATCTATATATAGTAGGTGAGCAAGAAATAAAGATCTGGCAGAAGGAAGTATAAGTGAAGGATCAGACAACACAGGATTTGTTTCATTGTCTGGTACCATGGAACTGTAGAAATAAAATGGTGGAAAATGTAACATTTCTGATTCCAGATGCTTTTGAACAATGGTAGAAAAAATTGAGGTGAAAATAATGAGGTTGTCTGCTGTGTATAATTTCATTTTTTTAAGAGTCACTTGATAGAGTATTCATTTTCTAGGTCCTCAAGCAATCAGCAGTTGTCTGAGGGACAACCCAGCAGAAAGAATCTAATGCCTCAGTAGTGGGAGTTCTTCAGAGCAAAAGTCTGAACCTGTACCTACTTTTATCTTTTTGAATTCCTTCATTTAGAAGATATTTGTGACATAAATTTCCAGGGTGTAGTAATTTACAGATGAATCCTGCTCTTGTTAAAACCACTTTGTGCTGATTTATTTGGCAGAAAAAAAGGTGTTGTTGACTGACATCCGAGATGGATGCATGAATTATATAGAGGTTAGCAACTTTTGGCATCCTTCACATGACTTAGACAGGTCACTGTCTCCAACAAGTTCACACCATTCATCTCTTCTGACCTGGGACCAGTCTCCATTTTCCTCCTCTCATGTTTTTGACCTCAGACTTGAAGGACAGAGCAAGACCCAAGACCTGATCATAGCTTCTCTTGATCTTGACCTGTGTTTAATGATCTACCCCGGTCATCACCTTCCATCAGAGTCACAGCACTGATCAGTATTCATCCTGGAAGTGCTCACTAATCTTCATTACTTTTCTCACTTTATGACCTAACTTATTTCACAAGCCAAGAATCTGTCAGACAAAAATTCATACAGAAGTTTGCAACCATTGGTACATGCAAATATATCCCAAGATGATCAACTGATCATTGATTGTTTCTCTTTAATGGTACGTAAAGAGGTCTGATTCTATCCGTTTGGTCATGTCTCACTCTTGGATACTTTGCAGACTATTTCTCTTCAGTCTTCCCTGTTTTCCTTGGCTTCATTCAATTGCTTGATGTCCATTCTTGTGTCATTTTTAGATGGTTTCCAGCCAACAGATCTTTGGACTTTACTGTTTCTGCTGGGTGATCTTGCCTTCCAGGGACATATCTGGGATTATATAATCAAGAACATCTTAGTTGGTGATCCTAGATGTCCATGGAATTCGAAAAAAGTCTTCTCCAGCACCACAACTGGCAAAAAGCATAAAAAGTTTAGACATTAACACCTATTAAAATACTGCCCTGTGTTCTTAATGTCTCCCCCTAATTAAGCCATCTTTCTAGTGAAAGTCATTTTCAAACTTCCTGGATAAGGGTTCACAACATGCAGTGCAGAATCCCGCAACCCACTGCGGCCCTGCTAGCAGTAGAAGTGTAAGGGCCCCGTTACACGCTTCAATGTCCCAGCAATCCCACCAGCGATCCGATGTGGATGGGATTGCTGGGACATAGTTAGCTGATCGCTGGTGAGGTGTCACATAGACAGACTCACCAGCGATCAGGACCAGCGAGCAAGCTGGTATCCAAGGTAAACAGCGGGTAACTAAGAACCACGCGGCTCCCCGCTGTTTACCCTGGACACCAGCTCCCAGCGTCTCTGATCATTGGTCTCTCACTGTGAGGCTGGGAAGACTCCAAGGATGAACCCACAGGTCCGCGACGATGAACCTGCCCCCGGGCTAGCGGGCCAGGTGTACCACCCCATTCCCTATACAGGGAGTGTTAGGGGCAGGCCCGGAGGAGACTATCGCCGCAGAAGCTGATACCTGGGGACAACTGGAGGAGTAAATAGGCGGACACCGGGCTGGAAGGCAGACAGGGCAGGCTGGCGAACACAGGAGGGACGACTGCAGGACTGGATGGAGAGAAGGGCAGGAGGGACCGGAGCAGGCAGGAATGGATCAGGAAGGCACACACGGGTGAAGGCAGGAACAGGCTGGAATGGTGGGCTCTGGAAGGAAACACAGGAGGTGAGATATCAGTTGAAGAGACAAGGCGGGTTACAGGCACGGGGCAGGGCGCTAAGCGGAAGAAATGTAGGAGACGGTGGGCCCGAGAATCTGTCGTGGGACACAATAGATAACCAGGCATGGAACAGGAGGTGCAGCTCCCTTTTATAGGAGCAGGACTTCCAGGTCAGGCCTCCAGGGTCACGGGGGCGGAAAGATGGAAGGAGCAGTCAGTGCAGAGATCTGGGGTGAGAGGTGCACATGCGCCCCAGACTGAGCACAGAGGCTGACCGCGGGGCTGGAAGCAGGAGAGCCGGTGGGCGTGCGCCAGCTGGAGTAGCGCGCCGTGAGCAGCGGACACACCCGGAGGTTGTGGGCAGTGCAGACCTGAGAATGGAGGCAGTGATAGGAGCCATGAGCGTGGTGGAGGCGGCGGGCGCGGGACCAACAGGAGCGCTAACAGCGGGAGCAGCGGTAAGCATGAAACTCACTGTCACAGGCAGCGATGTGTGCTGCGCATCGGGAGACCAATGACAGATTTATGGCCCAGAGCATTAAGCAACGATTAACAATCAACCAACTGATCATTGATCGTTGCTACATGTCACACACAACGATGTCGTTTGGACATCGCTGCAACGTCACCAAACTGAGCCAAACTGGTGACATGGCAACGATATCGTTCACAATATCATTGTGTGTAACGGGGCCTTTACAATATTAAAGGAATGGACAGGACACTGCCTCCAAAAACACTCATTTTAGAGAATAATTTGCGCATCCAAGAACCAATCAACTTTGACTACAGATCTTTGACCTTACACTTGTCAGACAAGTTGAGCCTCAATAGCTAAGTGTAGCTTATCCTAATCTTGAAACCATTGTATGTATTCGTTATTTATTTTACTGACTTACTGTATATTGCGCTGTTATATTCCACAGCACTTTACAGACATTATCGGCATTGACCCCTTGAGGCTCACAATCTAAATTCGTTATCATTATGACTTCGGAGTGTGGGAGGAAAACCACACAAACATGGGGAGAGCATACAAACTCCTTGCAGATGTTGTCCTTGATGAGATATGAACTCATGACCCCAGCGCTGCAAGACTGCAGTGCTAACCACTGAGCCACCATACAGTGTTAGTCACTGAACCACCGTGCTGCTTTATGTTCATTAACCAGTGTTTAATAATCTACACATGTCAATGCTGCTGCCAAAATCAGAAAGCTCATCTCATGTAATGCTAAATTTACATGTCCAGTAATCATCCATTAAAAACGGATCCTGTAAGCAGAAAACTGATTTGTTTTAATAGGAAGAAAAATGGATGACTATGTAGCAGATTCGTTTTCTATAGACTTCAGTGTTAAAAAAAACTGATCAAGTTGCAATTTTTTTTTTGCTGGACAAAGAAGTTGAGTTTGACCACCGCTGGATCCATTTTTAACTGATGATTAATGGACATGTGAACTTAGGCTAAATTTGAACCAGTCTCTGTTCTTTTTTTCTATTTTGCATGGGAAGTATCTTTTTGAGGATTCCATCCAAAACAAGTGAGCCGAAAGCGAGAGTAGCAAGAGTAATGGTGAAGTCACAAGATCAAAACAGTAATTTCCATTTAGGAAACGCCAGGTGATGCAAATTTCCCAGATTTATAAAAACCCATCCTCCTCTAACCTTGTGCCAAAAACTGCAACCATGGGTTTTTCTAAGCAACTGCCTAGCACTCTGAAAATAAAAATTGTGGAGGCCCACATAACAAAAGGCTATAAGGAGACAGCAAAGCATTTTCAAGTTGCCCTTTCCTCAGTTCAAAACGTAGTTAAAAAATGGAAGTTAAAAGGAAAAGCGAAGGAAAAAATAAGGCTCAAAAGATCAAGGCAAATTTCTGTGAGAGCTGCTCATAGGGTTGCTAGAGAGGCAAATCAGGACCCCCACTTGACTGTAAAAGACCTTCAGAAATATTTGCCAGACTCTGGAGTTGTGGTACATTGTTCTACTCTTCAGAGACATCTGCAGAAATATGGCCTTCGTGGAAGAGTTAACAGAAGAAAACCTCTCCTGCGTCCTCTGCATAAAATTCAGCGTCAATAGTATGCAAAAGAATATCTGAACAAGGTTGATCCATTTTGAAAAAAAATCCTGTGGACGAATGAGGCTAAAATAGAATTCTTTGTCTTCTTTGGCCACAATGATCAATTATGTGAGGAGAAAAAAGGGCACAGAATTTACCAAATTCAAAGAACATCTCGCCAACCATTAAGTATGGGGGTGGATCAATGTGTTGCAGCCAATGGCATGCAGAATACTTGATGGGTAGAGGGAAGAATGGCTTTAATGAAATTTCAACATTTTCTTAATGCAAACATAACACCATCTGTAAAAAAGTTGAAGTTGAAAAGCTGATGGCTTCTACAAATGGATAATGATCTTCAACACACGTCAAAATTCATAATAGACAACCTCAAAAGGCACAAGATGAAGGTTTTACAATGGTCCTCACAGTCCCCTGACCAGAATATTATTGAACATTTGTGGCTAGACCTAAAAATAGCAGTGCAAGCAAGGCAACCCAGGAATCTCACAGAATCGGGACAATTTTCCAAGTAAGAATGGGTGAAAATCCCTCAAACAAGAATTGAAAGACTCTTGTCTGAGTGCAAAAAGCATTTTCAAGCTGTGATACTTTCATAAGGGGATAATACTAGTTACTAACCATGCAGGGCGCCCAAACTTTTGCATCTACCCATTTTCATTTTTTGTAATTTTTAAAATGTAGAAGATGAAGAAAAAAGAAATAATATATATATATATATATGTATGTGTATATATATATATATATATATATATATATACACATATATATATTTATGTTCTTTAATACAAAGGAAATGTGTCATCTTTAACTTTAGGCTTTTAGAGATCATTTCATCCTCAACTTGCTTAACTGTTTACAATAACAGTAATTTTGACCAGGGGGTCCAAGCTTTTACATGCAACTGTATCTCGATGTAATGATCTGTTTATGCTTTGTGTTCATTGACCGCTGGTTGTTACTTCTGGCTTTCCTTCATCGAAATCACCATAGAAAAGCTTCACAAAAGGAACAAGGTTAAAACATTCTAATATTTATTAACAAATATATATATAAAAAATTTCTATAAACAAAGACATATAAAAGAAGTGAGAAAAACCACTGGTGAGGCACCAGGTGTGTAAACCCAGATATAGTAAAAATGTGAGTGCTTAATATCAGATTGTTATTACAATATTAATTACTTATAATCATTGCAAATATATTATCTAACATTCATAGAAAAAAATCCATCTACATACTAATATCAGTATAACAATGTATAATATTCAATAACTGCTTGTAAGTATACAGCAGGAAGTATTGCAGAACAAACCATAATACACACATGCAAAAGTCATGAAATCACTAAACCATGCCTCATCATGTGTGCTGACATTTAGAATAAATGCGTACGTCAGCCAAATATATAGTTGAATACAGTTACCAATAATTAGAGGCTGACTAGTAGATAAGGGCATATAAAGCATCTAGCATTATAGACATGATTATGTCCGGTGCACATGTGGCCTATGGTAGTTTCTTAAAATGAACATAAAATGTAAAGCACATAAAATTACGTCAACAGTAACTCCTGGGACCCGCACACCCGACGCGCGTTTTGCACTGAAATGCTTCGTCCAAGAGTCTTTTCCTTCATGCAACACAAAGCTTTAGCTCACTTGCCCTGTGTCTAAATATCCTGGCAAAGCCAGAGTAGCTTGCCTATATTGCCCCAGACACACAGCACCTGGGGGGCATGCTCCTGTTGACCCACCTGAGCTGTACCCTTTGTGCCTCTGGAAAAAGGACATGTCCGTGTCCTCTAACTTGTCTGCAACTTGAGGGGCAAGTCAAGAACTAAACATTATTTCTCCTGGTCTGTTGATCAGCTTTGACTTCACTGAAGTTGTCCAATCTAAGCATGAGGGTATATGTAGATGATGTTAGTTCCTCCTATATGTCCTGAGACATATTATTACAGTGTTGGAGCCTGAAACACATTTATAAATGTGTATGTATATATATATATATATCAGATTAATTTACCAGACGTCAGACGTTTCACAACACGACAGCCCACATGAACCTACTAATAAGTTGGATAGTTGAAATGTTAGTTTTATATGTCACTGAAGCAGAAAAACACTGACATTTATCTAATTACTAAAGATTTTCTATTCACTTTTCTGAAATGTGCAAACTTGTTATAGGATGTTTATTTTTGTGCAACACGAAGTAATTGTAAATGTCATCAAATGAGAATCCTCCGTACGGTAGAAGGAAAATCACAGAATATCGGAGAACTCTGACATAAACCTTTCTCATCCTCATCATCTTCTCTGGATATGTCAGTGGTAATCCCAGAATTTGTAATTGATGGCAATAATAAAATGTGATCATTATCCATTAATGGAAGATATTAAGATAAAAAAAAAAGAAAAAAGAAAATTACCATTAATATCCATTAATGGAAGATTTTAAGGGTATAAGAAAAAAAAAAGAAAATTACCGAAAAAAAAAATGATACTAAGATGTGTAATTTATTCCCTGTCTATAGGGTTTAACTTCCCGAAGTTTATCCACTGGGATCCCAACAATTCTGAGAACTGGGGCCTTGTTTGAATGGAGTGTTGACTGATCGTTAACACCTTCACTCCATGCATTCTTAATGGGACCTGCAGAATGCTGCTCTCGGTAATCACCCGCTGTCCCATAGAGAATGAATGAAGCGGAGATGCACAAGATCGACCAACACTCCATTCCCTCCAGTGATCGGGAACTTATTCCCTATCCGTAGGGATACAACTCTTTATAAGGCATTTACTCTGCATAATTGCAATGAACGAGCGTTCCTAAGAAAACTCATTTAATGCTAATCGAGCAGGCTACACAGGCTGACGATCGCCCAATGATGGAACTAAATTCTCTTTCATCGGGTGAAATGACCTTTTGGCTTGGCTAAAAGCAAAGGAACGGGAACTACAGATGATTGAGGAGGATAAAGATTATTTCTTTTATTCATTTAAAAAAGTCTGAGGCGTTAAAAATGAAAAAAATTCCCTTGAACGCCTTTTAAATGGAAAGTCCTATGTGCCCAGAGATAATGGCATTGCATAGGATAGGGATACTATAGCTGCAGTAGTAACTGGACATGCAAGTGTTCTGTACAGATTGATGGAACTCCCTGAGAATAAGCTCTTGTGGTGGTCTGAAAGTATCCGAGTCTGACTCAATGGATGTATGTACCTCCGCAGTGGACACAGACCAAAGACGGCTCCTGTGCAAGAACAATATGTGGGCTCATCATACTGCACAACTCGCACTGCTTTGGAGGTGGAAATGGAGCCCATTACCTCTTGGGTTCCTGTGCCGCTACATTGGTTCCACCGATGGTACTCACCCTCATGTATCTAGCATTGGTTCGCCAGTTTATCCTTTCTATATTATTGTAATACAGTAGTTATAGTTTTTTGGGGGGGTTCCCTATAGTAATTAATCAGAAATCACTGCCAAAGAATGAAATATTTTTCAAAAAATATTTCTGAAGACCAGTCTTTTATGTACAAAGCTGTATTCAAGTGTACATGTATAAGACCTCTAAATGCAAAAGAAAAGTAGCTATATAATATCAGGAGGAAGCATGAACAGGCTATTTCCACCTCTGTCTTTCATGGTCAAGATGGAAATATCTGCTTTTCAGTCGCCAGAGTATAGGGATTGTCGGTTGCTGAAGACTATGCTATTTTTGCAGCTTGAGTTTACCCAATAAAGCAGCTCACTTTGTTATACTATTTCTGTAACTCACATTTCTATGGGTGTTACACAAAGAGCATAGCGCAGATGTTCTTTTCTGTCTTTGGCTAAAATCTACAAACATTTATTCCCATATTGACCATGAAAGGCAGCGATGGGGTGGGAATAACCATTTTATCATGAAAAATGCCCTGAATTACCATAATGGTGAAGAGTCACAGGTTCTAACAATGTAATTCTGAACTTGCTTTCATTCCCCGAAATATGTCTGTAAGTGGGTTATGCTCTGAAACATCTAGGAGTCCTGCTGTAATAGTTCTTAGCTTAGGAGTCCAAGGGATGCATTACGATACAAAGCATTGGCTGCTTGGTGGCCTACTAAGGGTAGAGATAAAATGTCACAACAGTCCTTCTCTTAGGACTACGATGTGGGGTCGCAGAATGTAAGGTAGTTGGACCACACTAGTCACCATTCGAGGTGCACTAATGGCTTGGTGTTACATTAATTTGGTCATGGAATCAGCAGTTCAACCAATTTTCCAAACTGTCCTAGGCTATTATGGCGCAAGATAGCAATAGAGGTATATCCTCTTCAGTGAGGATACTCAGCAATGGTAGTAAAAGACTGGTCTGAAGACCATGTGGGCAACGTCATGAAGTTTTCACAAGGGAACATCACACTAACCTTTATCCCAGGTACGTTAACAGCTTGGCATTACATTCATTCATTGATTTGGTGGTGGACCATTTCTAAAGTGTCCTTCAAGATGTTTTCCAACACGACAAAGCCTGGCCGTATTGTTGTGAGTTCATTTTCCCCTCCGTCACTGAGGCCTGGTGAACTCCCTATTCTAGTGAAGGAAGGTAGTGAGCCTGATTATCAGGCACCTGAGACTGATGAAGACGATTGGCTGAGTGGAGTCACTGACTGGATTTAAGGCAGCCTACACCCTTTCTGCCCTGCGGGTGATTTCTCTGTGGACTCTTGGACACCAGTCTGATTCCTGCTCTCCTAAAGCTAAGTTTTCTGTTTTGCCTTTTTGCATTTAAGATTTGTTTTTTGTTTTTCTTGCTTTTTGGATTCTGCCACTCCCTGCTGGAGTGTGCAGTGTTCCGTGAGCTCTGTCTTCTGAAAGTACCTGAGTGCTGATTTAGTTTTTGAAGCTTAGTTGCTTCAGGGCCATTTTTTATATCAGCTTGTTGGCTTTTGTCTCTGATAGGGTTTTGGCAGATTGCAGACAGCAGCCTTCCTATCCGTTCCTATCTAGGTAGTTTTTGGGCCCCGTCTTTGCTCAGTCTGTCTTTCTGTCTGTGTAAGTGTTTTCATCTTGCTTCACCGTCATTATATGTGGGGGGCTGCCTATTGCTTTGGGGTCTGCTCTGGGGCAGCTAGATTTCCCCTTTCCTTCTTTAGGCCTATGTATCTCTCTGGCTGTGATCGAGGGGTCTAGGTCATCGTAGGAACCCCCCACGGCTACTGCTAGTTGTGTTGATAGGTTCAGGGGTCTGCAATCTGATAGTTGCCAACTTCTCTGGTTTTCTGGACTTAGCTAGCATTTCTGTTTTTGCCTCCTACGGTGACTCAATCATAACAGAATCACCCGCCAAACCGCAGATCCTAGGGTACTCAATAGCAGGAAAGAATTGTGTTTAAAAAAAAAAAAAAAAAGGAGTGTGTATATTCTTTCCTCTATATCTCTGAGGCCGTAGGGGGAATTTTTTTTTCTCTCAATGGAGATAAAGCAAGTGTCTGATCGTGTGGAGCAGCTCGCTGCTGAAGTGCGAGGAATTTCCGCCTATCTTGCTCGTTCACATGCTGTTGAACCAAAGATCCCCACACCTGATGTATTTTTTGGGGATCAATCTAAATTTTTGAGTTTCAAAAATAATTGTAAATTATTTTTTCCTTTGAAGCCTAACTCGTCAGGGAGCCCCGCGCAGCAGGTTAAAATTGTCATCTCTTTGCTGCGCGGCGATCCCCAGGATTGGGCGTTTTCTTTGAAACCAGATGACCCTATTCTGACTAATGTGAACGCATTTTTTCAAGCCTTGGGGTTGCTGTACGACGAACCTAATGATATTGATCAGGCTGAAAAGACCCTGTTAGCATTGAACCAGGGTCGAGAATCTGCAGAGTTGTACTGTCAAAAGTTCTGAAAGTGGGCGGTCCTTACTACCTGGAATGATAGTGCCTTGGCTGCTCTCTTTCGGAAGGGTTTGTCAGAAGCCGTAAAAGATACTATGGTGGGATTTCCTGTTCCCTCTGGTCTGGACGATTCTATGTCTTTAGCCATTCAGGTTGATCGGCGTTTACGTGAATGCAGGATTACACGAGAGGTGTTGCCACCGGTTGAACAGACGTCTGAACCTATGCAATGTGATAAGCTGTGTTTTTTCTGTGGAGATGCCTCACATATTATTTCTGTTTGTCCTAAACGTGAGAAACGCTTTGCACACACGTTTTCTGTTGGTGGGGTTCAGCCTAAGTTTCTTTTGGCGATTACTCTGATCTGTTCCCTGTCCACATTTTCCGCCAAGGCTTTTGTGGATTCGGGAGCAGCGCTAAACCTAATGGACTTGGATTTTGCTAAACATTGTGGATTTCCGTTGACACCTCTGCAGACGCCTATCCCTTTGAGGGGGATTGATGCTACCCCTCTGGCTAAAAATAAACCTCAGTTTTGGACCCAGTTGGTCATGCGGCTCGCCCCAGACCACCAAGAAAATTGCAGATTTTTGGTGTTGCATGGTCTGCATGATGCCGTTGTTCTGGGGTTTCCCTGGTTGCAGATTCATAATCCAGTTTTGGATTGGAAGTCTGTGTCTGTGGTGAGTTGGGGTTGCCGGTGTACCTTTAGAGCTCTGGGGCAGTTAGATTTCACCTTTCCTTCTTTAGGCCTATGTATCTCTCCGGCTGTGATCGAGGGGTCTAGGTCATCGTAGGAACCCTCCACGGCTACTGCTAGTTGTGTTGATAGGTTCAGGGGTCTGCAATCTGATAGTTGCCAACTTCTCTGGTTTTCTGGACTTAGCTAGCATTTCTGTTTTTGCCTCCTACGGTGACTCAATCATAACACCGTATGTTGCACCTGCTTCTTTGAGCAGCCTCTGTGGCCTAAATGGGCTCCTATCTTGCAACGTCTCTGGACTTGTCTCCCATTGAGCACATCAGGGATGCCATTTATTGACAATTACAAAGAAGCTGCCAGCAGAGGTTCTTGATGATTTTTGTGTCCAGGTGCATTTAATGTCAGAACCTTCCTCAGACAACCATTACTATCCTCATTGATAGCAGCCAAGGATGTAAGTATGGGGATTTCTGTGTGTAGAACTCATGCTTGATTTTGAACAAATCAAGATGTTTAGAAAATTGTGTTTCTAATTGTTTTATCATTTGCATAACATTAATTTGGCTATCGGTCCTGTGATTTCAATGTGGGGGCGTGTATAAGCAGACACAAATATATGTATAGAGATATATATATATATATATATATATATATATATACAGTACATCATAAAGCTTGACCTAGTTTCTTGTTCTTTCAACTGTTGTCAAGGTTGCCAAAACAGATTTAATTTATAAGCAATCTAAGCTGAATGACTTACTCATGCATCTAAAGCTGCCAGATTAGGAATTCAAGGATAGAGATTTATGTATGTATATATATATATATATATATATATATATAAATCCTTTTATATATATATATTTTTTTTTTTCCATTGTATCAGTCTGTGAAATATATACACATTAAAGGAAATTTTGGCAAGAGGATCATAGACGTGCGCCTCGTGTAAAGGTCTATTGATGTTCATCATTGGGCCACGTACTTTGTGTACGAGTAATAGCGTGGATATTTGAAAACGGCATCTTCCGCTAATCACTGCATCACATGTGTTGCAGTTTATACAAATGTAAAAGAGATTTGCCTTTCCATTACTGAATTCTTTAGAAATTTGTATCCATCAGCAAAACTGTAAACTACATTTGTATCAAGAGAACTGGATGCATCCTTTTGCAAAAATGTAACTTTAGGATTAAACACAAAGTCGCCTCTTTTCATGCTAATGCGCCGTGTATAGACCCGCATAGTTAAGATCAGGCGGGTTCTTTTTTTTTTTTTTAGAGCACTCTGATAAGATTGATATCTTAATCTATCCTTTTTTTTTGGCTTCAAGGTTTTTATACCTAATCTTAATGATGAATTATACATCATTATAAATGACTAAAGATTACTTCGAATGTTGGAGTATAATCTTGCACTGTGCAAAAAAAAGTGCTTGGCGTTAGTACATGGCATCATTACTGAACTTGCGATTTCCATAAGTCTGTCACATTTTGCATACAGAGCAGATTTGCTGATTAGGTAATCCATGTAAGGTATTTAAATGTCAGCTTATTAGCGGATTGTGTAGACTGTCAAATTAAAAGTATTCTGTAAATTGTGCACGAAAGACTTCAGGCTTAGGAAGTAGAACATGAGGGCAGCCATCCGTTTCCAAAAAGAAAAGTTAAATTTGTAACAGGGGCCCCACCTTCCACGTGTCCCTATAATAATGGTGTACTTTATGTGATAGATATGTTTTTGCATCCGGAACCAGGTGCTATGACTTTGGCCAGATTGGACTCATATGTGAGCAAGGATTTAGATCCCCACTTGGTTAAACTATACTTAGAAACTTTTTAAGTGGCCTTGATGGAACTCCCTGAGTGTGCACATTGTTTTCGCACGTTGAGCCCCGCCTTTTACAAGGCATGTCCAGTTTTCTGCCTCATTTTACTTCCCTATTAAGTTGTGTCCATATAGCAGTATGGATTTGACCAAGAGAGAAAACCGATCCTAAGATCATAGAAGAGAGTCAGATCAATGATCTCAAAATATTAAAAAACCTTTATTAACAAACAAATCAGTAAAAATAAAAAAAAGATTGTGTGTACATATATATATTTACAATATTATATACATATATATATATATATATAGAGAGAGAGAGAGAAATGTTAATATATACCAAAATTATATGGAATATTGTGTCAAGTATATATATATAATGTGTGTTCAAAGGGTGCCAAGGCTGTAGTAGGCACAATCTAACACAATTCTACCAAGTATGGTTGCATGTCTGACAACAAGTATGTCTGAGTAATGTCAAATATATTGAAAAATCATAGCACTATCTACCCAAATATAAAATACTTGATGGAGGGGGGGCTGTAATGTCACGATGGGGGCAGGCTTTGCAGCGTTGAGAATCTCTCCCCCATGTGCTCACCCACCTATCCACTCTCTCTATCCCCATGTGCTGACTTCTCCCGTCTGTGCTCTCTTCTTTGACCTGTCTACCCCATGTGCTGTCCCCCTTGTCTGCTGTCTCTCTCCTTCCTGTGCTGTGTTCTCCCCTCATGTGCTGTCCCATTTGAGCTGTCTCCCCCATGCTCTGTCTCTCACCACTTTGCGCTTTCTCTCTCCCCCATCTGCTGTCTTCTCCTTTCATGTCATCTCTTCTTTGACCTGTGTACCCAATGTGCTCTCCTCCTTGTCTGCTCTCTCTCTCCACCACTGTGCTGTATTCTTCCCTCATGTGTTCTCTCGTTTGAGCTGTCTCCGCCACCAGGATCAGCCGAATGATTCACTGCGCCTGCATGGAATTCGCGTTGGAGCAGTAAATCAGACCGCCACCATTTTTGTGCAGACAGATAGCGGCGGTCACATTAAAACTGCGCATGCGCTCCTCCTGTACAAAGATGGCAGAGGTCAGTGAATCATTTGGCTGATCTCGGCGGCGGCGTTTTTGCGACGGTGTTCCGCTGGTGGCACCATGCAGGAGACTGCATACGGCATATACAGTGTGTGTGTGGTGCGTACAGCGTATACAGTGTGTGTGGTGGTGCGACGGTGTTCTGCTGGTGGTACCTAGCAAGACGCTGGTACCACCAGCTGTTTCCATATTGAGACACCCATCACTTGGGTGTCCCAATATGGCAGTCGGTGAACTTCCGCCACTTGAAATTCTGGGATCCGGACACATCTAGATGGAACAAGATTACAAGGTAATTATATATTAGATTAGTGCAGAGAGATAATGCACTATAGAAAATGACTCAATATGGAAGAGAGGAATAATACATGGTGCTAAACAGCCAGCATGATACAAGGGCAATGGTGTGCTACCTGGAGGTCCTGGACAGATGAGTGTGGCTCCCACCCCGACACACGTTTCTGTACAAGACCTTCATCGGGGTGACGTCATACTGGAACCAGAGACACTAAAAAGGTACATAGTCAATAGGAGGAGACCAGAGACAAAAGGGACACTTCTGCTGCCAGGAGGAACACGGAATTCAGCAGGCTCCCGCATTGAGTCTAATAATGAAGCATCATAGTTATAGAGCAACTTTGTTGAACAGAATTTATTATTTAATACAAGGTGCAAAAATTCCCTTTTTTTGCACTTTGATCAGTGGGGTATCAATAAAATAAAGATGAATGTGCCTAGAACACACATATATGAAGGATGTTAGTGAAGCTGAGCACTCCTCTAATGGCAGATGTTTTGGAAAGAATAATAGATTACCCTCATGTCTCTGTAACTTCAATTAAAATAGTAAGGCCCACCCTTTTATTGATGAGCGAGCATACTTGTATACTAGTTTTCGTTGTCTCATCTGCATGATTTGCGACTGCTAGACAGCTTGAATACATGTGTGGAATGCCTGTTTGTTAGGGAATTCCCACATGTATTCAGCCTGTCTACAAGTCGCAAATCATGCAGCTGAGACAACGAAAACTAAATCTCCGAGCACGCCAAAATACTCGGAGGACACCCAAGCATGCTCGGGAAAACCCCAGCAACGAGTACACTCGCTCATCACTACACACTTTATCTTAACACTAAGATTATGTTTACACATCAGCTTTAAAGGGGTTGTCCAACATTAAAATAAATTCATTTAGGCATAGATTGTTTGAAAATAATAAATGGAGGCATACTCACTTTACAGCCCAACCATGGATACAGATGCTGGAAGGTGAGTGGAACCATTAGTGGTGTCTGGTCCACTGAGAAGTCATATCACCGCTGCAACCTGTGATTGACTGCAACAGTCAGGTATCTGGGAGAGATTGTCATCCAATGACTTACTCTTATAGTAATCTTACCACTGCAGTAATAACAGGTTGCAGCGGTGCTGTGAATGCCACACAAAGGAGACACAGTATCCGAAGCCACCGCAGACCTCCGAAGGAGTCTTTACTGGACCTGCTGGAGCTCGAGAATGGGCAATATGTCTTTGTTTTTTTATTTTCGTACTATAGTGTCAGACAACTCCTTTAAATCTAATAAATATTTTTCCGGCAGAAATGCAAGAACGACATTCGGTTTCTGCCATGGATTTGATATGAATATTTTAGGGTTTATGCAGCATTATTTTTGTCTGAAGCAATTAGCTTTTTATTTATTTTTGTGTCTGATTTTTTGTTTACCTTGCTCAGAAAAAAATTAGCAGAGGAATTTTCTTTCTCAAAAAATGTATTCACATACACAAGATGCAAATTTGATGCAGAGACTGGATTTTGATTCCATGTCAGATCCAATTCATAAACTTTATGGAAGGCGCTAAGAGGCAAAATCCCATTTTCTCTGCAAAACTTTTACCAGAACAATATTTTCAAGTGCTTGAGTAAAGTCAAGGCTGACATTTACGTGCGTATTTAATTCTTTGTATTAGGCATAATGCCCCCTTAACAATGACGTACCTTGTATGCCATTTAAATTACCTCTGAGAAGGTTTCTCTTTCAATGCCGCCACCATTATCCCAGACCTATCTATATTAATGTATTACTCTACCATTTTATTTTTGAAATATTTATGATGTGAGTTACCAAAATGGAATAAGTAGCTAATTGTAATAAATCTGTTTTTACACCTGTGTTAGAGGTTAATGGATAGACTTTAAATTTTGTTCTTTTTCAAGTATTAATGGATATCTCTGACAAGACCGTCTTTTAAAGGAGATTTCAGTCATTATGAATCCAGCCGTTGCGTAATAAAGATGTTTTGAGTTTTTTGAAAAGCCAGTTGATATAGTAAAACATGGAACGTTTTGTCTCCTGGAATCATTGAAATTAAAAGATTAAAATAAGTTGATCCATGTCTTCTCTTGCTGTTGTTTAGATGAGTAGATAGTGTTAGGGGCATAAAGTGAAGTTGGTCATACATATTAGATTATTGTCAGTTGTACGCCCCTAATTCAGTAGGCGGCCTACTATCTAATGTGTATAGGGACCCCCTTCTCTGCCCCAAACCTCCAGATTTCAAGAGTGAAAGATTGAGCAGTTGAATTTTAACACGACCAATCCTCATTTCTCAAAGGGAAAATTGCTACCACCAATTATGTCTGGACATGACTTACCCCCTTCTCCTCTTTAAGAATACAAATGCACTCTCTGGAAAAAAAAAAAAAACATGCATGCTTATAGTGATTCATGAGGATGAGCATTTGGTTAACAGAAACTAAACTTAAAAAAGTGAAGACTTTTTAAGATGGCTGGAAGACCAGCACATCACTATAGATGTCTCTATTCTGTCCACCCACCAATGTCCAAGTTGTGTCCCTCCATTTCTCCCTGTTCTTGTCCTCGCGTAATAGCGTTGTCCATCACTTACAACTAGAGTTTAGCAAAATAATTTATTCTTCTCTGGTCTGGCATCTAGATCACATGCAGTATCCAGAGAAGAACAGTCTTCATTTCTGTAGCTGGCATCCTTGGCCCGGCATGCTTAGTGCCTCTTGTGTTTTCTTGGTCTTGGTGATATTATGCTATGGTTTGAGGCCTTGTCACTAGGCCTCACTTGATGACATGATGTGCGTCGCTCTGTGTCATCATGAAGTCTCAGGGCTCAGTAAATGGCAGAGATGCCCATGCTGCCAGAACAAGGATGCTAAAAAAAGAAGGGAGGCCTGCCCTGGACCAGCTGTCATGGAGAACAGTACTCTACACTGGACCAGGGCAGTATGAATCTACTCGCTCAACTATATTTATAACATTTTCCACAATCACACATCCACGAGAGGTATAGTGGTATTAACATTAACCACTAACCACAGTATACCATCACTTCGAGTACCTAACTCCATATTAATTGTAACATCTCTGCTGGTTTCTGCCCCTTTTGTTTCTCCTTCAGCTCCTTTGAGGCACGTGCCTTTTTTGTGGGTGGGGCATGACAGCATCAGTCCTGTTTAGTTATTGGGATTTTTGGTGCCGCTAGATCAGGAACTATGGGGTTAATTGTCTAGTCTTGATTGCTTCTTTCTGAGAGCCTTGGGCCGGGCTGTCTGCTACTTAAACCCCTGGGTCTCTTAATTCCACTGAGTTTTTGCTGCCTGACCTGTGTTCTTGCCCTTGTTTTTGATGTTTTCTTGATTCCACCTGTTTCTGACTTGTGCACAAATTTTTACCATTCTATTGTCTTTCATTTCTGTTCCTGACATGACTTCTTGGCTCTGACCCTGCCTGGTGACCCTTCTTGTTTATGGTTTGCAGCTCCGGATGGCAGCCCTTCCGTTGAAGCAATCCACTGGATGCCATTATAAGACCAGATCCCTATAAAGGGGTTAAGCGTCAAGGTCCGGGGTTCCTCTGGAATCTTCCAGTTGGAGTGACTTGTCCCAAGTCTGTCCAAGGCAACCTCCTTGAGCCTGTGGCCTCTGACAGTCATGACAAGAATTTTCTTAAATCATCTTCTTGAGCCTGTGGCCTCTGACAGTCATGACAAGAATTTTCTTACATCACCTTCTTGAGCCTGTGGCCTCTGACAGTCATGACATGAATTTTCTTATGTGTGACTGTGAGCCATTTTCAAAAACTCTACATTCTGAGTTAATTTAAGGAAAAGGGGATTCTCTGTTCAGGATCCGTATCTCCTAGACCAGTGTTCCCCAAGTCCAATCCTCATGTTTTCAGGGTTTCCCTTAAAATCGCACAGGTGAGATCTGCTCACCTGCACAGGCAATAATTGCACCACCTAGGCGATACTAAGGAAATCCTTAAAACCTGACCTGTTGGTGGCTCTTGAGGACTGGAGTTGGGGAGCACTATCCTAGAAAAAGTGGAGCGCGGTTATATAGATAGTCTCTCTAGCAGACCTGTTCTATCCTACATGACACAGACAACCTATTGATTTGAATGGGCACTATGTAATGCTTAATATCCCCGGCAGAGGTGCTGTAGAAAAACTGATCACTTATTTTAAGGTTTCCCCAGAGATTGATGATCAGTATCCCAGCAGGAGGGCATTTTATGAGCAGCTCATTTGTCAAAGAGTCCTTCCAACAAGTGGAGAACCCCTTTCCTAGACATTTGTTTGGCCATCTGCTTCTTATTGCCATATCTTCTGTAATCTCTCTAAAAATTAAAGAAAAGGTGAACATTTTAAAGTGGCTGAGAAGCTGTTTCATAGCACCACAAAATAAGAAAAAAAAAAAGTAATTTCAAATATTTTTTTTTTTGGTTCTATGAAATTAGAGATAACTAGGTTCTTCGACCACACTTAATTTTCAGGTGCAATGCTTCTTTACAAAAAAAAATGGGGGTTTTAAAGAAATACAATTTAAACTGCGCATCTTGGGTATTTCCAATAAAAGTCACACAAATTCATATTTCTGTCTGAAAAATGAAATGTAAATAACTAGATGGTTGATAACAAACTAATTAAAATGTATGGTTTTGCCTACTGCGTATAATAAGGGCTTATATTTGATCAACCATAAAAGTTATTTAATCACTTTAACCTTGGAATACTATCCCATAAGAACTACTTAATGGAAGTTAGTTGAGAAGTATTAAAGAATAAAAAAAAATTGAAAATAAGACTAGAAATTATAGATTTGTATGTAAGACGCGCTTCGGATGGGAGAGGGGAAGGCACCACAGAGTAACTGGAGAGAACTGTAACAGACATTCAAATATCAATCGAAACATTCAATTATTTAAAGAGTGAAAACAAATGATTTTGTTTTTATTTTTTGTTTTAATTGATAAACTTGAATTGTAATTTTACAGCCAGAAGTAAACCATGTAATACAGAGGCTATAGGAGGCAATCGGTGCAAAGTTTTTAATGAAACTCAATTGCAAAAATGACTTTGAGCCCCACTTGAAAGCATTTAAAGGGGTTGTCTGAACTTATTCTACAAGTCCACAGTCATTCTATGTGACTACCTGAATCCTGACATGCTGGCCCTGGGACCGACCATTTTACGACTAGATGGACGTGGCCTCGCTCAATGCAAGTGTTTTGAGTTAGGCCAGAAAAAGTCTAGTCAGAATGTGGCTGAGAGTATGCTTATCACATACCTGCGATCATCTGATCGCTCTCTCCTATCTCCGGCATTGGAGAATCCTCGCGGTGTGCACAGCGCGCAATGTGAGATTCATAAATCTGCAGTCAGATAGAGTGACTGCAGACATGTAGCTTAAGGTCAGACAACCCTTTTAAGTACGAAAAAAAATTGTCTACAAAGGTGGAAAAACCCTTTAAATGTTTTTAAAAGGAACCTGTCAAGAGTAGACAAGAAAAAGACCTTTTATAATACTCACCCTAGGAGCATCACTAGTCTTGATCTGGTGCCTCCTCTCTTCTTGTGAATCCGTCCTCCTTGCTTTGTGTGGATGACGCATCCTACGTCATCCACAGTGTCTCCAGCATTGCGCTCCTGTGCAGGCTTTCTTCTCTGTGAATGTGAACAAGGATCGAGGGACTGACCCACTAGTACACATTAATTTATTTTCTCAGTTCAGACTTCAGTTTTTTTATCCATTTCTTTGTGCATTCAGTGCATATAAGGGTGTGACCGCCCTCTTTCTGAGCTGGGAAAAACCATCCAGTCTGGCCTATGCTTTTACTAGTGGGTCTGTCCCTCGATCCTTGTTCACATTCACGTCACTTGGCAAGTGAAAAGGTTTTAAATACTATAGTAGGACTGTCCCACAAGGGTTGCCCTGACGTGGCAGGATGGCTTGTACATTATTTTGATCAAAATTATGTTTACTAAATACCCTTATTATTATTATTACCTTTATGCATTATTTGCAGTTTATTTTTTACTTTTTATTTGTGTTTTTTGCTTTTTGTTTTCTCTGGTTAATGGTCATGTGTTAATATGCACTTACATTGTGCATACACATTAATTTATTTTCTCAGTTCAGACTTCAGCTTTTTTTATCCATTTCATTGTGCATTTAGTGCATATAAGGGTGTGACCGCCCTCTTTCTGAGCTGGGAAAACCATCCAGTCTGGCCTATGCTTTTACTAGTGGGTCAGTCCCTCGATCCTTGTTCACATTCACGTCACTTGGCAAGTGAAAAGGTTTTAAATACTAGAGTAGGACTGTCCCACAAGGGTTGCCGTGACGTGGCGGGATGGCTTGTACATTATTTTGATCAAAATTATGTTTACTAAATACCCTTATTATTATTATTATTATTATTATTAATATTACCTTTATGCATTATTTGCAGTTTATTTTTTAGTTTTTATTTGTGTTTTTTGCTTTTTGTTTGCACTACAATCATAGCAGAGAAGTACACCAGTGTAGGAGTGCAATGCCGGGAACACGATGTGGATGACATAGGACGCATCATCCACAGGAAGCAAAAAAGAGGATGGCATCATAAGAAGAGAAGATGCACTGGACCGAGACCAGTGATGCTCATCCGTCTCGACTGCCCCGTAGGGGAGTATTAGAAAAGGTCTTTTTCTTGTCTTGCAGGCCAGATTGAGGGTATATATACATCATATTAGAATGCTGTATATCAGGACTTGGGGTACAGGCCTTACCTCATATGGGACAAGGTTCCCTTTAAATCATGTCAGTTCTTTCTTATAAACTAATCATGTTTTTCTTTTTAATTTGCCTTTATTATATGCTGGTGTAGCATTTTATTATTGAGAAAAGTACGAATCAAAATTATATTTCTACTTTAAAAAAAGTGTAGTTCTTCTTTAAGGGGTTTTTCAAACCTTATAGTATTTATTTTACAAATAGTTTAGAATTGTGTAAAATGAGCCTTTCCTGCGGCTACACATTTTTGGTCTCCTGCCTCAATGAGACAAGTAGTTCTGTAGTCAATCATTTGCTACAGTGGTGACCTTCTTCTTGGTGTTGACTGTAGAGTTCACTTGCTGTCACATTGCATCATCACTGTTGACCGTTAAACAATTACTTGGGGGTGCACCAACACAGGAGCGGAAGGGAGTTGGTTAGGTAAGTCATCGACCAAAAAAATCACTGAGACAAATTTAGAATAGTTTTGAAAGATTGTGTTTGTTGACTTTAGAAGCCAATTACAGCGCAATTTTATTTTTCAAGAGCAGAATCCAAAATTAAAGCTGCACTGGGCTAAGCCTGCTGCATACAGAGCAGGTGCCAGTTGTGTGATACAGCCAGCATCGGCCTCTAACAGCATTGATTGGTCACAAGTTTGCTCCAATCAAAAGCCTTTAAATGCATTTAATTGGTGCAGCGCTGGTGGGAAATCTATTCCGCCACTAGAGATGAGCGAACCCAGGCTTAAAAATTTGGCTTTCGAACCGTTGCTAAATGCCGAACACGGACTTTCCTCGAAAGTTCGTTGCAATGTTCAGAGTTCGGGGGGGATGTCCAAAAGACAGAAAGAGTCTTACCCACACGCAACCTTTGATCCTCTGAAGATCTCCTTCTCTACTCCCCCTTATCTCTTCTTCTCACTACTGCATACAAGACTTCTCCCGTGCTTCCCCCATACTCTGGAACTCTCTGCCGCAACACATCAGACTCTCACTAACAATGGAAACCTTCAAGAAGAACCTGAAGACCCACCTGTTCCGAAAAGCCTACAGCCTGCAATGATCCTCAGTCTACTGAACCACCGCACAACCAGCTCTACCCTCTCCTAGAGTATCCTCACCCATCTCTGTAAACTGTGAGCCCTCATGGTCAGGGTCCTCTCTCCTTTTGTACTTGTGTGTGCCTTGTCTTACACATGTTTATTGTACTTGTTTATATTTCCCCTTTTCATATGTAAAGCGCCATGGAATAAATGGCGCTATAAAAATGTGTAATAATAATATCCAGACCCAAAGTTCGGATCTCCATTGTTTTCAAAGGGGTTCAGGTTCTGGTTGAAGTACAGTACTGGTACCTAAACTGAGCTTTGGAATAAAGTTCCAGTAGAGTGCCAGAACCCGAACTTCTAAGGGTCTGCTCATCCCTATCCGTCACCCTTCAGTCCCTTCCCATCCTCCACCCCTCCTCCGCAATTATGGGGTACCAAGACATTTCCATTACAACTAGATTCATTGCTAAAGACCCCTGTCACCACTTTAATTATACTCCCATGAAGTCCAGCTGGGCTTCATACAAGATTGTGGTTTGTACAAAATACTGCAATGCTGAAATATTGTAGTATATAGTAGAAGCAATAAAATGATCACTAGGAGAAGTAAAGAAAGAACCCATTATCTACCAATGTCCTTTTTTTGGGACGCCTAATCTTTTGCTTCTAGCAACTAAGATTTTATAATTAGGTCCAATTTTTTGTGTTGTGTTTGTAAAATGAATGTTTTCAAAACAGGAAATCATGTCATTGTCATTTTTAATTGAATATTCTTCCACCCAGAGAGCTTTCAAAGCACCTATTTTTGAGGTTTTTTCAAAATTAGGATCATAAGCTGAAATTATTATTTAAAATCACAGTTCTGTGATCCCAAAGTTATTAGAACTATTGTTTATATTTGAAGGAAGGTATATAATGCAATGGCATTGATGTAGATTTACCAAGGCCAGAGTTATATGCAAGTGAAATTGCCGTCCCATTTTTGGGACATTGGCAGAATGCACTATCTATTTTCAATGTTTTTTTTTACATGGAAATTTTTGCTTGATTCACTAGTTTTTATACATAACCCTAAATCATTTACAACTGATATGGCAGGCAGAGGTCTTTTAGTTTCATTTCTTCCTTCTTACCAGATAGTCTGGAAATCCCTCACCCCTCCACCCCCCTTCCCTAGTACCTTTCTGACTATATTTGCTTTGTGAAACCTGATATCTCAGCTGTACTGGAGACACTCAGGAGAACAGACCCTGTAAATTGCTGGCTTGTCAGACATTGTTTACGATCAAATCACAGTATATAAGGTTGGTATTTTATGTTTTTATTCATCACAATTGTTTATTTAGCTTGTTTTATGAATGGATAGTGAAATATGAAATATATTTCTATATATTTAAAATAATAATATATATTTTTATCTATAGTTTTCTACATGTTACTATACTAATTTTTGTTTTTGTTGTATCAGCAGTAAGAACATGGCATATCGATATCAAAAAGGACTTACTGTTGATGAAATACTAGGTTATCTTGAGGAACTAGATGACCAAGAAGAGGAAGTTTCTGATGGTGAAGTAGTGATTGTGCCCCCTGACCCTGATGAGGCAACTGATGAGGAAGATTTTCAGGAAAATGAGCTTCTTGCTCATGAATTGAATGATGTAGCAGGAACTTTGGAGGTATTGCACACTTCAACAGAAATTGAAGAGGCTCCTGAGGTGGCATCAACTGAGAATTTACCATCCACCTCAGCAGGAACTTCAAGTACCAGTAGCAGAAAACGACCAAGGAATCAAACTTCAAAACCAGTTGTGAGCAAGAAAAAAAATGCAACAGAAATATTACAATGTGCAGCAACTCCAAAATGGAAAAAATGTCAACCAACATATGAAAGCAGTGCGGACCAGGATACGTCCGAAATAAGCAACATTTGTGACCTTTTAGAAAATAAAAATGAAGTTGAAGCATTTGAAGAGTTTTTTTTTCCCATGATGTTATGGATATTATTTTGACCCAAAGCATGCTATATGCAAACCAAAAAAATAAACCCTCCTTTTCCATCAGCGAGGAAGAATTACAAGTTTTCTTAGGCATATTATTACTGTCTGGATATCATTCTCTCCCCCAAGAGGACATGTACTGGGAACAAGCTCAAGATGTGGGAGTTCCATTGGTGCACAAAGCAATGTCAAAGAACTGTTTTAGGGAAATTAAAAAATATATACACCTAAATGGGGCAGCATGGTGGCTCAGTGGTTAGTGGGTCCTGGGTTCGAATCCCACCAAGGACAACATCTGCAAGGAGTTTGTATGTTCTCCCCGTGTTTGCGTGGGTTTTCTCCGGGTACTCCGGTTTCCTCCCACATTCCAAAGACATACTGATAGGGAATTTAGATTGTGAGCCCCATTGGGGACAGTGATGATAATGTGTGCAAACTGTAAAGCGCTGCAGAATATGTTAGCGCTATATAAAAATAAAGATTATTATAATAAATGACAATTCTAAAATTGACAAGTCTGACAAGATGTACAAAGTTAGTTTATTCTTTGAAGTACTGGGCAAAGAATTCCTGAAATTTGGTGTATTCCACCAGGAACTTTCCTTAGATGAAATGATGGTCCGCTACTATGGCAAGCACCCTACAAAAATGTACATGCGAGGTAAGCCAATAAAATTCGGCTACAAAATTTGGTGTCTGTGCAGTTCCAGCGGCTACCTCTACAAATTTGTGCCATACTGTGGTAAGTCTGACAAAGAGGAAGGACTGGTAGGCTTGAGAGTAATTTCACAATTTACAAATGTAATTCCTAATTCCCAGTCATTCAGTTACAAGTTATTTTTTGACAATTTCTTTACAAGTATTGATGCTCTGGTGATTCTGAAAAACAAAAACATCCAAGCTACTGGCACTATGAGAGAAAATCGCACAAAACAGTGTCCTCTTATGCCAAGCAAGGAGATTGAAAAACAAAAGGAAAGAGGATTTTGTGGTTACCGGTTTGATAAAGCAAATAACATTCTTGTGGTGAAATGGAAGGATAATAAGGTTGTCACGTTTGACACGAACTTCAGCACAATAGAGCCTTGGTCAACAGCTCGTAGGTACTCTCAAAAACAGAAAAAACATGTCCAAACCTCAATGCCACTGATGGTTCAGGAATATAATTCCCACATGTGGGGAGTTGATTTATTGGACAAACAAATCTCCCTGTACCGTGTCAGAATCCGTTCCAAAAAGTGGTGGTGGCCCCTTTTCACTCAAATGATAGACATTGTTGTTGTCAACACCTGGAGGGCATATCAAAAGGCAAATCCAGAAGAAAGTGTGCCACTGCTAAGTGTAAGGAGGAGGATTGCATTGGCCTATCTAAGCAAAAAGCACACAATCAACCCCAAAGCGATGTGGACCTCAACGGAGTAAACTATTAGGTGGCCGAGCTAGTGATGACGTCAGATTTGATCCTGGTAATCATTTGATAGAGCCAATTGCTACACAAAGAAGGTGTGCTTTATGTAAGAAAAAAACAACCAGAATTTGCAAACGGTGTGATGTTCCCCTTCATACTAACTGTTTTGCTGTATTCCATTCCCCTGAGTTATTTGGAGAATTTTGTAATATAATATTTTGAAAAAAGTGCATAAACATATTGTTTGCATAATAGTTTGTAAGCAAAAAATGCAAAAAAATAAGGTTGAATAAGTTCTATCTTTTCTGAGTTTTTGCTATCACTTTCTGCCAATGTCCCAAAATTGGGACGCCCTTTTCTGAAAAATCCATACTTGTAAAAATTTGGCAAGTTATGTTTCTGATTCATTAGGACCCAAATCATTAAAAATCTGTCATTTTGAAAAAAAAAAAAATGAAAATTGCTAATTTGGCAAGTAATGGGTTAATATTTTAAAAATCTTAAAAAAATAAAAAAATTGAACACATAAGACTAACACATGAAAGTTTAAATCCAGAAATAAGAACAAAAATAAAAAATGTACCTATTTGGTATTGCGCAAATAATGGCAGAATTACATTTTTTCTCTTATTTCATTGCACCTGCATTTTTTTTCCCTTTTAAAGTGAGTGGCGTCATTTATAGCTACAACTCATCTCGCAAAATAACAAATTCTTATGTAAAGACAAAAAAAAAAAGGACTCTTGGAAGAAGAGGAAAAAGAACTTCAAAGTGCCAAAATTAAAATTGGGCATCGGAGGAGAAGGGGATTAAAGCAAAACCACCCCTATTTTCATAGCTTTTCTTTGATTTTTTAAAATTTTTATCTGTAACCGAACACACAAGTCAATAGGAAAATGTGAAATGGAACACAAACGCCTTTGTTGCTTTGTTTTCCTTCCCAGTTTTTTTTCTTTCGAAACACGGCATGCTCCAAGACTCACCTTTTCATGGGTTTTCCTATAGAAAAAAAAAGCATAAAAATTTGGAAGTTTTAAGGAATCGCGTCAAATTCTAAATTTCTAGGAATTTGGTTTCTACGAACATCTTAAGTGGTCATTATAGAAAAGTAACATTTTCTGTGACCACATTCCCCGCCATGTGTTTGTACCATATATTGTTTTACATACGCAGAGCTCCTTAATACAATAACGCAGCTCCAAATATACTCAAGGGCCTTATAGACAGAGCAGACATTTTATCTCTTCCACCTTTTGCGATAAGCGATATTTTGCCATAATTTCGGCTTACCATTTTTAATTATCTTCTAACAACAAATGCAGTTCCACTGGAGGGGGGGGGATACAACAAGCATTTGAATGCAACACATTTTTAGCTTTGGAAAGATGCCATCTGCTAAAGGACGCAAATGACTTTCATTAATCTTCATCAATTGTAGTGAAATCCCATGGCACTGTTTTTGTGTGCATAGTGATGCTGATGATGCGGGATCCTGCGGAGAGCCAAGGGGTATAACATGCGAGCCGTCGTCAATGCATAGACTAGAGTTAGCCTATAGAAACACATGGGAGGCTTTTAAGACATTCCTCAGCGGGTTTTGCATATTAATAACCTTTATTTATGATCCGTCTCAAGAGAAAAGCTTAGATATCTTCTTGAATCTGTTTCACTCATTCTGATACTTTAGGGATAAAGTGAAATATCAGTAACCATTGCTACCCTGGTAAAAATAACAGACTCCTGACAATTGTGCTTATGTTGTATAGTTAAAGGAGCACTCCTCCTCCTCCCATGAAAGTTTTTTTCCTCTTAGTATATTGCAGTCATCATACTATACAGCACTGTGCACTTACAATTGCTCATTTTGCCTTTCTACCCAGATAATTCTTCTCTTTTCTCTGCTCTGCATAGAAACAGAAACAGTCCCTGCATTTATCACTCCCCCCTCTTCAACTCCTGACCCAGCCGTTCCTCTTCTCTCCTCTGCAGTGACTGATGACTTGTGCAGAGAAAATTGACCTCCTGTTTCCACATATAGCTTAGTCAGCTTTTAATTACGTGATGTCATGGAAAAGAGAATAATTATCTGGGTAGAAAGGCAAAAATGAGCAATTGCAAGTATACAGTGCCGAATGATATGACGATTGCAATATACCAAGAAGCTACAAATTTTGATGGGAAGAGGAGTGCTTCTTTAACATGGGATATAATTAAAAAAAAAATCACAGTCTGGGATCTTAAGTGTTAACTCGTGCTTTACATAATATATTGCATGTTTCATAATTACGTTTGGAGCCCGGGCTGGAAAGAAATGACAAAAGGTCAGGAGAGAACGACACTGAAAGTATTATCGCTAATGCATGTATTCATTTAAGAAATTTACAAGATCACTATGGTGCAGTCATCCTTGCCTTGCCCTTGTTGTTTGTCTAGTTTTGTGTGTTTTGCGCCCTTTTATTGTTTGAACCCACTTCATTAAAGGGGTTGTCCGTAACTTTAACATTGATCACTCATCCTTACATAGGACATCAATGTCTGATCGTGGGGGTGCAACACCAGGCACCTCCGCCGATCTGCTGTTAACTAAGCAGTTCTGGCTGTCGCTGACAAAGCTATGGAGTCCAGGATAGGTGGCGGATGGGCAATCCTTGCGGTTGACAAAGCTATGCTGTGCAGCTCCATAACTGAGTAGTTCCTGCCACCGCCGACACCAGAAACAGCTGATCGTCAGGTGTGCCAGGTGTCGCACCACCACCGGTCAGCCATTGATGACATTTCCAAACCTTTCCAATCCTATCCTAATATATTTTTTTAACCCCTGTTATTTTTTTGTGATGCCAGATGTTTTCGCCTGATTCATGAAAATGCAAATGAGGCGCAACTCTACTTTCTTTTTTTCTCAAAAAGTCGCATCTTTTTGCATCATTATCATATACAAAAAATTATGCAACGTTTTGCTCAAAAAGTTGCACAATTGGGTAATGATTGGATAGAAGACCTTTTTTTTTCTTTGTGCCAAATTCATTAACGGATTGCACCATTTTAATACATTTGGCGCAATAAACATCCTCTAATACTTCAAGACCAAAAAAAAAAGAAAAGTGACTTAAAACAAAGCGCAAATGACGAATCGGGGCCTAGACTGTGAAAGGAATGAATGTACACAAATTGCCAGCATGTATAAGGGAGAAAGTATCTACATTATCAGGGAGGGCAGAGAAAAGAGGCTGTCGAAAGGGAAAGCATATCGAGAGGAAGTAAGTGCATGATAGAAGCTGTGCTGATACATGAGCTAATGAAGCCAGCAATATCCAGAATACACACAAACCTCACATCTAGCCTATGTTACTGGAAGGGACTCCACCACAAGAGAAAAATCTGTAATTTTATCAACTAAAGGAACCACTAACATATGTAATGGCCTTTATAGTAAACGTACTGTGATAGGGCAGAGTGAGGAAATTCCTGGTGAAGCTGGTTGGAAGAGGAAGAAAGGGACATAGATGAGCTATTAAGACACAGAGAAGATTTCTATATATACTTTTCAATTCTAGTTGTAGAAGGAAACTAAAAAGGGTCACAGGTGAAGACAAGATGAAGAGAGAAAGCGCTGGAATATTTTTTTTTTTTGCATTTTATGTTTCTATTTAATATTCCTAGGTGAGTCCATTGCGGACCGTCCTGCTCAGTTCTAATTTGTAAAAAGGGTCTCCTGCCAATAAGTGGATTACTCATTATCCCAGTCAAGAGACCCATAGAAATCGTTGGTAAACCTAAGACGTAGCAAGTGTCCAGTTGTCCCACAGTATCACCAGTGGAGAAATAAAGCATTACACCATGTCCATTTAAAAGAATAAGCTATGAGGTCCTCCAGAGAGAAAGACACTCTTTGTAGCTAATCTTTTCTCTCTTGCCCTACATACCATCATTAATATTAATTCCCAGAGCATGGTGTGTGAGAATGGGTTTTCTGAGTTTGTATTTTTGTGCTTAGTAAATAAGATTATGAAGGATCGGTCGGGTATATATATTTTTTTTTTTTATAAAATGATGGGTTTTTAGTACAGAATAACTTTAATGTCCACCATATCTGTCTTCGAAGTCACTTTGTGTTGGGCAAAGATATTGTTACCATGATCGGTGTGACCCACCTGCCCAATGTGCATCTTTATTGCGGCACTTTAGGATTAACACAATGTTTACAAAGTCCTTTTCTTTCAGTCATTATGAAAGAGGTTGAGGTTTTCTGAGATAAATCCGACTGCCCGGCCCTAAATAGCTGCAATTTCTGTTAAGATGCCTCTTCTATGGGAGCCTCATATTGTCTGTCCTGTAAGGATTCTCTATTTTTGCCGTATTGTAACATGTTAAGCCCGGTCATAAAAGGAGAACTGCGACACAAGAAACCGTGTTCTTCTTAGAGCTCAAAGCAATTCCTCAACTCATATACAAGGCACAGAAAAAATGCAGCCTGAGCGAGTAACGATTAGAAAGCTTTTGGAACTGTATTACCAGAGGTGACAGCTCGGAGGAGATAGGCAGGTAATGTTAAGAGGCAGGGGATAAGAGCCTATGACATTATGTCTTGAGGGTTACGGTGTCACAGTCAAACTCTGAACTGCTTTTACCGGATCAATACTTCTCAGTTCAGGACTTATCTTGACTACTGGGTAAAGGCTTTCGCAGATATGAGCGCAGCAAAAAGAGCAAAATAATGCTAAAAGTAATATTGCAATGCTCTTTCATGCTTGTTTTGGAGGGAAGCAATGGCTCTCGCCATGCACACCAAGGACCTATGGCATTGATATCGTTGAGTGATGTTTATGGTGCATGTATATTGGATAGCTATCAATTTTCCTGTTTTTTTTATTCCTTTTAGATCCGATGCACTTTTAAATGCTACAGATAACGTTAAGGTATTAAAAGCCTAGTCTCATCTCAACCATCTACTGGTCATATACATTAATGATATGAACAGTTATATGTACGAAATAGTCCAACCTGAACTCTTGGACTTAAGTTTCAGAATCAAAACTTCCACGAGTCCTCCCATCCATAGCCATAACCCATTCATTCTCTACAGGGATGCAAAAAATGCATTGTACTTAGCCATCTCTGGCAGTCCCATACAGAAATGGAGCTCCATTCCCTCAGGCATTTCCAAGCTATAGGACAGTCATTGATGTACAAGTTGTTATACAGCTTTTAATATTGGACATACCAGTAACTCTTTAACGATTCTATTGATTCTCAGGTTGTGAGTGTCAGACCTCCTATCGACATGGGTAGTGGTATCCACCTAGCCAATTTACATGTTTCCAGGGGTAAATTTCCACTGGTGGTCAAAAATGTTGAAAAAGTGGTTAGGAAATGAGAAAAAAATGCTACAAGCGATGCTTCAGGAAAAAAAAACTCCAGCATATCCCGAAGCATCTTGCTGGGTTTGCCTGCCTCAGAAAGACATGGTGTACACATACCTTAACAGTAGTCATTTGGATAGTAAACCCATCAATTAGCTTTTACAACTATGGTAGGCTGATTGGGCAACCTTTGGACAAAGGATGAGATATTGAATGGTGCCATTTCAATGTATGCAGGGTCATACTGAGTCCATTACAGTCCTCTAGAGACATCCGTAAGCCTAAAAGGGCAGATGTACACTGGTTGTCCTTATGTTGGAACCTCCTGAATAATGAAGACACTGTATTTTTTTGATAACTGTTTCTAGGATTTAACATGTTAAGGAATGTATTTGTGCACAATTACGCCTGTTTCACACGTTTAGAACAGGGATTACATTTAAGGGTTTGATTTTTTTTCTTAAAAAATAGCGCTACTCTTGTTCATGGCTGCATCTGGTATTGCAGATGATCTCTTCTCTATTAAAGGGTTATTAATAAGTAAGCTAGTTATAGTCTTTCTTTTGGATAGTTGATGTCTTGCTGATCACTGGTGGTTTGAGCACTGATCAAGGCTCTGAATTCCTGAGAACGGGTCTTTACAGTCCCATCATGAATGGAGGTGCACATGCTTGACCTCTGCTCCACTCATTGTCCATCAGGGTGCTGGAAGTAGCCAAGCACAATGCTCGGTAGCACCATGGACAATGAATGGATTGAAATCCAAATATGTGCACCTCCACTACATTCAGTAAGGGACTCCAGACAGGGAAGTATTGATCGTAGTCAAGATTTCGACCAGACCGGTGTGAGAGGGGGCCCTACCGACACCAGCAGCTATTTCAGAATACACATTCTGAGGAAACACAGTGAGATTAAATAGATTCAGCTGAAATATATTGTGGTGCAGAGACCCGCCTGGTCCCTGCACTGCAATACCTGCTGGCAGCCAAGGCCAGCAGCTGACATAATACTCTGCCCATTGCTTGCACTTTGAAGTCAGCTGTTTGCATCTGCATCAGCTATGGAAGAGGGCACCACACATAGTGGGAGTGGGAAAATCTGATTAGAATCTTTTTTTTTTATATTTGGTGGATAAGAGCCACAGAATAGGTACAGTTGTGGCCCAAAGTATTGACCCCCCTGCAATTTTGTCAAATAATACTCAGTTTCTTCCTGAAAATGATTGCAAACACAAATTCTTTGGTATTATTATTTTCATTTAATTTGTCTTAAATGAAAAAACACAAAAGAGAATGAAGCAAAAAGCAAAACATTGATCATTTCACACAAAACTCCAAAAATGGGCCAGACAAAAGTATTAGCACCCTCAGCCTAATACTTGGTTGCACAACCTTTAGCCAAAATAACTGCGACCAACCGCTTCCGGTAACCATCAATGAGTTTCTTCCAATGCTCTGCTGGAATTTTAGACCATTCTTCTTTGGCAAACTGCTCCAGGTCCCTGATATTTGAAGGGTGCCTTCTCCAAACTGCCATTTCTTGATCTCTCCACAGGTGTTCTATGGGATTCAGGTATGGACTCATTGCTGGCCACCTTAGGAGTCTCCAGTGCTTTTTCTCAAACCATTTTCTAGTGCTTTTTGAAGTGTGTTTTGGGTCATTGTCCTGCTGGAAGACCCATGACCTCTGAGGGAGACCCAGCTTTCTCACACTGGGCCCTACATTATGCTGCAAAATTTGTTGGTAGTCTTCAGACTTCATAATGCCATGCACACGGTCAAGCAGTCCAGTGCCAGAGGCAGCAAAGCAACCCCAAAACATCAGGGAACCTCCACCATGTTTGACTGTAGGGGCCGTGTTCTTTTCTTTGAATGCCTCTTTTTTTCTCCTATAAACTCTATGTTGATGCCTTTGCCCAAAAAGCTCTACTTTTGTCTCATCTGACCAGAGAACATTCTTCCAAAACGTTTTAGGCTTTTTCAGGTAAGTTATGGCAAACTCCAGCCTGGCTTTTTTATGTCTCGGGGTAAGAAGTGGGGTCTTCCTGGGTCTCCTACCATACAGTCCCTTTTCATTGAAACGCCGACGGATAGTACGGGTTGACACTGTTGTACCCTCGGACTGCAGGGCAGCTTGATCTTGTTTGGATGTTAGTCGAGGTTCTTTATACAACATCCGCACAATCTTGCGTTGAAATCTCTTGTCAATTTTTCTTTTCCATCCACATCTAGGGAGGTTAGCCACAGTGCCATGGGCTTTAAACTTCTTGATGACACTGCGCACGGTAGACACAGGAACATTCAGGTCTTTGGAGATGGACTTGTAGCCTTGAGATTGCTCATGCTTCCTCACAATTTGGTTTCTCAAGTCTTCAGACAGTTCTTTGGTCTTCTTTCTTTTCTCCATGCTCAATGTGGTACACACACGGACACAGGACAGAGGTTGAGTCAACTTTAATCCATGTCAACTGGCTGCAAGTGTGATTTAGTTATTGCCAACACCTGTTAGGTGCCACAGGTAAGTTACAGGTGCTGTTAATTACACAAATTAGAGAAGCATCACATGATGTTTCGAACAGTGCCAATACTTTTGTCCACCCTCCTTTTTATGTTTGGTGTGGAATTATATCCAATTTGGCTTTAGGACAATTCTTTTTGTTTTTTTTCATTTAAGACAAATTAAATGAAGATAATAATAACAAAGAATTTGTGTTTGCAAATAATTTTTATGAAGAAACTGAGTATTATCTGACAAAATTGCAGGGGTGTCAATACATTTGGCCACAAGTGTACATTATTACTGGAAGAAGCCTAGGATGAGACACATTATACCAGAATATGTGCCATATATTACTGAAAGGGATCCAAAAAGAGGGATGTTATACTAGAGTGGGTGATATATATTACTGGAAGGGGTCTAAGATGGGGGACGTTATACCTGGAATGGCCCAGGAAGGAAGACATCACACCTCGAAATGGAGACATTATACCAGGAAGGGTCCCAGAATAGTAGACATTATACCAGGAAAGGGAGCCATTATGCTAGTAGGGGACAGGATGAAGGACATTATTACAAAAGAGGCCAGGATGCGGACATTATTGCAGAAAACTGAGACATTATACCAGGAAGGGCACCAGGATGAAGGACAGTGTTCAAGAAATGGAGAAATAATACCAGGATGGGTCCCAGGATGGAAGATATGATACCAGGAAAGGGAAACATATCAGGAAGCATCCTAGGGTGGAGGACATTATAACTGGAAAGACAGACCTTATAAAAGGTAGGGGCAAGGATGGAGGGCATTATTATAGGAAGGGGCCAGAATGTGGGACATTATTACAGGAAGGGGACAGAATTGGGGACATTATTACAGGATGTGGGCAAACACATATGTCTTCACAGGATACAGAAAGTTACAAGGCTCATACAGCTGACAAACATGTAGGTGGGAGACTAGGTCCAAATTTTACATTGGGACCATCACGCTCTAGTTATGACACTAGCTGCAGAGCTCCATTCTCAGGCTCCTAGAGCCTCAATCTCACGACCAGTTTTCAGATAGGCAATAACTTGATTTTTTTTGGTGCTATCTCTGAGGGAAAAAGTACTCTATTCCTAATAACGGACAACCTCTTCTATTGTATCATAAAACTGTATGATATAGCGTGCTTACTCCCATCTCAGACATTTATGGCTTATCCACAATATATGCTATAATTATCTGATAATTGGGGGTCCCACTTCTAGGCTCCTCTCGTATCTGAAGTATGGGCTAATTAGAATACAGAGGCTCCGCATCCTTACCATTCTTAGCGGCTTTTAGACATGGGTCCAAGGACACCCCCCTTTCAAAGATGGGATCCGCCTCTATCAGATACATATGACATATCCTGCAGATATGCCATTAGGGTTTTGGGTCGCCCTCCCAGGGTAGCGGGGTACTCGGTACCGGGCCCGTTGATTTCAATGAGAGATGTCACGGTAGCTGTGATCCGGTCCGTGGCCCTGGGCATCCATTGTAAAAGGGGAATGTTGAGCATGTGGATGATTAAAGTTTATTAATGAATGATTCGTGACGCCACCTGTGGTGTTCGGCAATGAAGATATAAGCCGACGTTGCAGACAGATCCTCTCGGACCGGACAGATAGTGTGGTGCAGCAATGATGTTGTGGCCCTCCACAGGTAGGGCTGTAGTCCCAGGGCAGTGTAGATGGAGAGATAGTGAGGAGAGGAGAATGGTGTAGTGTTAAGCACAGAGATGTAGCAGTGCTGAGTGGGTTGGCACAGGAATAAGTGGAGGACATCAGGGCATGTAGTTCCAAAGCTTTACTCACAGTCTGTTGTGCATACAGATGCCCGCATCCGTGCCATGTCCTCCAGGTCAGGGGCTCAGCCAACCTCCAGGCAAGATGAAGTACTTCGTTCCAACACTCCGTAAACATATGCCTTTCCTGAACGTCTCCCTTCTAGCGCCTATTTGAAGTACTCTCAGTACTGAGTT